>NC_080086.1:203362842-203679887 GCF_950005125.1 Chionomys nivalis
TGAACAGCCAATAGGTCCATGGAGACCTCTGTACTCCACATGTTAGGGGAATGCAGATGTGATCCACACACCACATTGAGTAAACCTGGTTTAGTTAAAGAAGTTGAAAAACGGGTCGGAGAGATGTCTCAGTGGTTAAGAGCATTGCCTGCTCTTCCAAAGATCAGAAGTTCCATTCCTGGACATCACATAATTATTTCAAAATGAGGTTTGGTGCCCTCTACTGGAAGCAGAAGGAAGAGGCAGGAGAGATGTCTTGGTGGTTAAGAGCATGCCTGCTGAGTTTGATGAGGCCAAGTGCAGACATACAGCCAGGACCCAGGTTGTTGGGACTGAATCAGGCAAAACATTCTGTTAGGATAATAAAGACTCACAGCTCTATCACCATGAGCCAGCATGCTTCAGAGACACCACCAAGCAGAGCAAGGCAAGATGGCTAGAAGAAGAAAATACTAGCATGTTTCTGTGCCTGAAGAACTCACATCCAAGACATACAAAGGAACAAACACCAACAAAAGCTTAACCAATTTAAAGCCAGTGAAACAATTTGTCTAGACCTCCTCTATGAGGTACCCGAATGGCCAACAGATCCATGGAGACCCCTGTACTTCAAATGTTAGGAAAATGCAGATGTGATCCACACATCATTGAGTACATCTGGTTTAGGTAAAGAAGTAGAAAAACGGGTTGAAGGGATGGCTCAGTGTTTAAGAGCATTTCGTGTTCTTTCTTCCTCCTGTATCCAATTTCAAGCAACCACATAATGGCTCACAACCATCTGCACTGAGGTCTTGTGCCCTTTTTTGCATGCAGAAAGAAGCGCTCGAGAGATAGCTCAGTGGTTAAGAATCTTGGCTGCCCTTCTAAAGGTCAGAAGTTCGATTCCTGGCAACCACAGTTTTGCTCTCAACATGAGATTTGGTGCCATCTACTGGCAACAGAAGGAAGAGACAGTAGAGATGGCTCAGTGCTTAAGAGCATTGGCTGCTGAGTTGGATGAGGCCAAGTGCAGACATAGAGTCAGGGAAAGGACAGGGCCCATGTTATTGCGACTGAATTAGGCAAAGGTTTTTGTAGGATGTTAAAGACTCACAACTCAATCACCATGAGACATCGTGCTTCAGAGACAACACTAAGGAGAGTCAGGCAAGATGGCTAGAAGAAGAAAACAATGGCATGTTCATGTGCCTTAAAGAGAACTCACATCCAAGACAATCAAATGACTACAAACATCCGCAAAATGTTAACCAATTTAAAGCCAGAGAATCAATTTATCCTGACATCCTCTAAGAGGTACATGAACAGCCAATAATCCAGGGAGACCCCTGTACTCCACATGTTAGGGGAATGCAGATGTGATCCACACACCACATTTTGTAAACCTGGTTCAGTTAATGAATTTGAAAAACTGGTCGGAGAGATGGCATAGTGGTTAAGAGCATTGCCTGCTCTTCCACAGATCAGAAGTCCGATGCCTGGACATCACATAATTGCTTCAAAATGAGGTTTGGTGCCCTCTACTGGAAGCAGAAGGAGGAGGCAGGAGAGATGTCTTGGTGGTTAAGAGCATGCCGACTGAGTTTGATGAGGCCAAGTGCAGACATACAGCCAGAACCCAGATTTTTCGGACTGAATCAGGCAAAACATTTTGTTAGGATAATAAAGACTCACAGCTCTATCACCATGAGCCAGCATGCTTCAGAGACACCACCAAGCAGAGTAAGGCAAGATGGTTAGAAGAAGAAAATATTAGCATGTTCCTGTGCCTGAAGAAGAACTCACATCCAAGACATACAAAGGAACAAACACCAACAAAAGCTTAACCAATTTAAAGCCAGTGAAACAATTTGTCTAGACCTCCTCTATGAGGTACACTAATGGCCAACAGATCCATGGAGACCCCTGTACTTCAAATGTTAGGAAAATGCAGATGTGATCCACACATCATTGAGTACATCTGGTTTAGGTAAAGAAGTAGAAAAACGGGTTGGAGAGATGGCTCAGTGTTTAAGAGCATTTCGTGCTCTTTCTTCCTCCTGTATCCAATTTCAAGCAACCACATAATGGCTCACAACCATCTGCACTGAGGTCTTGTGCCCTCTTTTGCATGCAGAAAGAAGCGCTCGAGAGATAGCTCAGTGGTTAAGAATCCTGGCTTCCCTTCTTAAGGTCAGAAGTTCGATTCCTGGCAACCACAGTTTTGCTCTCAAAATGAGATTTGGTGCCATCTACTGGCAACAGAAGGAAGAGGCAGGAGAGATGGCTCAGTGCTTAAGAGCATTGGCTGCTGAGTTTGATGAGGCCAAGTGCAGACATAGAGTCAGGGCAAAGGCTAGGGCCCACGTTATTGTGACTGAATTGGGCAAACGTTTTTTTAGGATGTTAAAGACTCACAGCTCTATCACCATGAGACATCGTGCTTCAGAGACAACACTAAGGAGAGTAAGGCAAGATGGCTAGAAGAAGAAAACACTGGCATGTTCATGTGCCTTAAAGAGAACTCACATACAAGACAATCAAAGGACTACAAACACCAGAAAAATGTTAACCAATTTAAAGCCAGAGAAACAATTTATCCTGACCTCCTCTATCAGGTACATGAACAGCCAATAGTTCCATGGACAAACCTGTACTCCACATGTTAGGGGAATGCAGACGTGATCCACACACCACATTGAGTAAACCTGGTTTAGTTAAAGAAGTGGAAAAACAGGTCGGAGAGATGGCTCAGTGGTTAAGAGCATTGCCTGCTCTTCCAAAGATCAGAAGTTCGATTCCTGGACATCACATAATTGCTTCAAAATGAGGTTTGGTGCCCTCTACTGGAAGCAGAAGGAAGAGGCAGGAGAGATGTCTTGGTGGTTAAGAGCATGCCTGCTGAGTTTGATGAGGCCAAGTGCAGACATACAGCCAGGACCCAGGTAATTGGGACTGAATCAGGCAAAACATTTTGTTAGGATAATAAAGACTCACAGCTCTATCACCATGAGCCAGCATGCTTCAGAGACACCACCAAGCAGAGCAAGGCAAGATGGCTAGAAGAAGAAAATACTAGCATGTTTCTGTGCCTGAAGAACTAACATCCAAGACATACAAAGGAACAAACACCAACAAAAGCTTAACCAATTTAAAGCCAGTGAAACAATTTGTCTAGACCTCCTCTATGAGGTACACGAAAGGCCAACAGATCCATGGAGACCCCTGTACTTCAAATGTTAGGAAAATGAAGATGTGATCCACACATCATTGAGTACATCTGGTTTAGGTAAAGAAGTAGAAAAACGGGTTGGAGAGATGGCTCAGTGTTTAAGAGCATTTCGTGCTCTTTCTTTCTCCTGTATCCAATTTCAAGCAACCACATAATTGCTCACAACCATCTGCACTGAGGTCTTTTGCCCTCTTTTGCATGCAGAAAGAAGCGCTCGAGAGATAGCTCAGTGGTTAAGAATCCTCGCTGCACTTCTAAAGGTCAGAAGTTCGATTCCTGGCAACCACAGTTTTGCTCTCAAAATGAGATTTGGTGCCATCTACTGGCTACAGAAGGAAGAGGCAGGAGAGATGGCTCAGTGCTTAAGAGCATTGGCTGCTGAGTTGGATGAGGCCAAGTGCAGATATAGAGTCAGGGCAAAGGCCAGGGCCCACGTTATTGTGACTGAATTGGGCAAACGTTTTTATAGGATGTTAAAGACTCACAGCTCTATCACCATGAGACATCGTGCTTCAGAGACAACACTAAGGAGAGTAAGGCAAGATGGCTAGAAGAAGAAAACACTGGCATGTTCATGTGCCTTAAAGAGAACTTACATCCAAGACAATCAAAGGACTACAAACACCAGAAAATGTTAACCAATTTAAAGCCAGAGAAACAATTTATCCTGACCTCCTCTGTCAGGTACATGAACAGCCAATAGGTCCATGGAGACCCCTGTACTCCAAATGTTAGGGGAATGCAGATGTGATCCACACACCATATTGAGTAAACCTGGTTTAGTTAAAGAAGTTGAAAAACGGGTCGGAGAGATGTCTCAGTGGTTAAGAGCATTGCCTGCTCTTCCAAAGATCAGAAGTTCGATTCCTGGACATCACATAATTGCTTCAAAATGAGGTTTGGTGCCCTCTACTGGAAGCAGAAGGAAGAGGCAGGAGAGATGTCTTGGTGGTTAAGAGCATGCCTGCTGAGTTTGATGAGGCCAAGTGCAGACATACAGCCAGGACCCAGGTTGTTGGGACTGAATCAGGCAAAACATTCTGTTAGGATAATAAAGACTCACAGCTCTATCACCATGAGCCAGCATGCTTCAGAGACACCACCAAGCATAGCAAGGCAAGATGGTTAGAAGAAGAAAATACTAGCACGTTCATGTGCCTGAAGAAGAACTCACATCCAAGACATACAAAGGAACAAACAGCAACAAAAGCTTAACCAATTTAAAGCCAGTGAAACAATTTGTCTAGACCTCCTCTATGAGGTACACGAATGGCCAACAGATCCATGGAGACCCCTGTAGTTCAAATGTTAGGAAAATGCAGATGTGATCCACACATCATTGAGTACATCTGGTTTAGGTAAAGAAGTAGAAAAACGGGTTGGAGAGATGGCTCAGTGTTTAAGAGCATTTCGTGCTCTTTCTTTCTCCTGTATCCAATTTCAAGCAACCACATAATGGCTCACAACCATCTGCACTGAGGTCTTGTGCCCTCTTTTGCATGCAGAAAGAAGCGCTCGAGATATAGCTCAGTGGTTAAGAATCCTCGCTGCCCTTCTAAAGGTCAGAAGTTCGATTCCTGGCAACCACAGTTTTGCTCTCAACATGAGATTTGGTGCCATCTACTGGCATCAGAAGGAAGAGGCAGGAGAGATGGCTCAGTGCTTAAGAGCATTGGCTGCTAGTTGGATGAGGCCAAGTGCAGACATAGAGTCAGGGCGAAGGCCAGGGCCCACGTTATTGTGACTGATTTAGGCAAACGTTTTTTTAGGATGTTAAAGACTCACAGCTCTATCACCATGAGACATCGTGCTTCAGAGACAACACTAATGAGAGTAAGGCAAGATGGCTAGAAGAAGAAAACACTGGCATGTTCATGTGCCTTAAAGAGAACTCACATCCAAGACAATCAAAGGACTACAAACACCAGCAAAATGTTAACCAATTTAAAGCCAGAGAAACAATTTATCCTGACCTCCTCTATGAGGTACATGAACAGCCAATAGGTCCATTGAGACCCCTGTACTCCACATGTTAGGGGAATGCAGATGTGATCCACACACCACATTGAGTAAACCAGGTTTAGTTAAAGGAGTTGAAAAACGGGTCGGAGAGATGGCACAGTGGTTAAGAGCATTGCCTGCTCTTCCAAAGATCAGAAGTCCGATTTCTAAACATCACATAATTGCTTCAAAAAGAAATTTGGTGCCATCTACTGGCAACAGAAAGAAGAGGTAGGAGAGATGGCTCAGTGCTTAAGAGCATTGTCTGCTGTGTTTGATGAGGCCAAGTGCAGACATAGAGTCAGGGCAAAGGCCAGGGCCCACGTTATTGTGACTGAATTGGGCAAACGTTTTTTTAGGATGTTAAAGACTCACAGCTTTTTCACCATGAGACATCGTGCTTCAGAGACAACACTAAGGAGAGTAAGGCAACATGGCTAGAAGAAGAAAACACTGGCATGTTCATGTGCCTTAAAGAGAACTCACATACAAGACAATCAAAGGACTACAAACACCAGCACAATGTTAACCAATTTAAAACCAGAGAAACAATTTATCCTGACCTCCTCTGTCAGGTACATGAACAGCCAATAGGTCCATGGAGACCTCTGTACTCCACATGTTAGGGGAATGCAGATGTGATCCACACACCACATTGAGTAAACCTGGTTTAGTTAAAGAAGTTGAAAAACGGGTCGGAGAGATGTCTCAGTGGTTAAGAGCATTGCCTGCTCTTCCAAAGATCAGAAGTTCCATTCCTGGACATCACATAATTATTTCAAAATGAGGTTTGGTGCCCTCTACTGGAAGCAGAAGGAAGAGGCAGGAGAGATGTCTTGGTGGTTAAGAGCATGCCTGCTGAGTTTGATGAGGCCAAGTGCAGACATACAGCCAGGACCCAGGTTGTTGGGACTGAATCAGGCAAAACATTCTGTTAGGATAATAAAGACTCACAGCTCTATCACCATGAGCCAGCATGCTTCAGAGACACCACCAAGCAGAGCAAGGCAAGATGGCTAGAAGAAGAAAATACTAGCATGTTTCTGTGCCTGAAGAACTCACATCCAAGACATACAAAGGAACAAACACCAACAAAAGCTTAACCAATTTAAAGCCAGTGAAACAATTTGTCTAGACCTCCTCTATGAGGTACCCGAATGGCCAACAGATCCATGGAGACCCCTGTACTTCAAATGTTAGGAAAATGCAGATGTGATCCACACATCATTGAGTACATCTGGTTTAGGTAAAGAAGTAGAAAAACGGGTTGAAGGGATGGCTCAGTGTTTAAGAGCATTTCGTGTTCTTTCTTCCTCCTGTATCCAATTTCAAGCAACCACATAATGGCTCACAACCATCTGCACTGAGGTCTTGTGCCCTTTTTTGCATGCAGAAAGAAGCGCTCGAGAGATAGCTCAGTGGTTAAGAATCCTGGCTGCCCTTCTAAAGGTCAGAAGTTCGATTCCTGGCAACCACAGTTTTGCTCTCAACATGAGATTTGGTGCCATCTACTGGCAACAGAAGGAAGAGACAGTAGAGATGGCTCAGTGCTTAAGAGCATTGGCTGCTGAGTTGGATGAGGCCAAGTGCAGACATAGAGTCAGGGCAAAGGCCAGGGCCCACGTTATTGTGACTGAATTGGGCAAACGTTTTTATAGGATGTTAAAGACTCACAGCTCTATCACCATGAGATATCGTGCTTCAGAGACAACACTAAGGAGAGTAAGGCAAGATGGCTAGAAGAAGAAAACACTGGCATGTTCATGTGCCTTAAAGAGAACTCACATCCAAGACAATCAAAGGACTACAAACACCAGCAAAATGTTAACCAATTTAAAGCCAGAGAAACAGTTTATCCTGACCTCCTCTGTCAGGTACATGAACAGCCAATAGGTCCATGGAGACCCCTGTACTCCACATGTTAGGGGAATGCAGATGTGATCCACACACCACATTGTGTAAACCAGGTTTAGTTAAAGAAGTTGAAAAACGGGTCGGAGAGATGACACAGTGGTTAAGAGCATTGCCTGCTCTTCCACAGATCAGAAGTCCGATGCCTGGACATCACATAATTACTTCAAAATGAGGTTTGGTGACCTCTACTGGAAGCAGAAGGAGGAGGCAGGAGAGATGTCTTGGTGGTTAAGAGCATGCCTTCCGAGTTTGATGAGGCCAAGTGCAGAAATACAGCCAGGGCCCAGGTTTTTCGGACTGAATCAGGCAAAACATTTTGTTAGGATAATAAAGACTCACAGCTCTATCACCATGAGCCAGCATGCTTCAGAGACACCACCAAGCCGAGTAAGGCAAGATGGTTAGAAGAAGAAAATATTAGCATGTTCCTGTGCCTGAAGAAGAACTCACATCCAAGACATACAAAGGAACAAACACCAACAAAAGCTTCACCAATTTAAAGCCAGTGAAACAATTTGTCTAGACCTCCTCTATGAGGTACACGAATGGCCAACAGATCCATGGAGACCCCTGTACTTCAAATGTTAGGAAAATGCAGATGTGATCCACACATCATTGAGTACATCTGGTTTAGGTAAAGAAGTAGAAAAACGGGTTGGAGAGATGGCTCAGTGTTTAAGAGCATTTCGTGCTCTTTCTTCCTCCTGTATCCAATTTCAAGCAACCACATAATGGCTCACAACCATCTGCACTGAGGTCTTGTGCCCTCTTTTGCATGCAGAAAGAAGCGCAAGAGAGATAGCTCAGTGGTTAAGAATCCTGGCTGCCCTTCTAAAGGTCAGAAGTTCAATTCCTGGCAACCACAGTTTTGCTCTCAAAATGAGATTTAGTGCCATCTACTGGCTACAGAAGGAAGAGGTAGGAGAGATGGCTCAGTGCTTAAGAGCATTGGCTGCTGAGTTTGATGAGGCCAAGTGCAGACATAGAGTCAGGGCAAAGGCCAGGGCCCACGTTATTGTGACTGAATTGGGCAAACGTTTTTTTAGGATGTTAAAGACTCACAGCTCTATCACCATGAGACATCGTGCTTCAGAGACAACACTAAGGAGAGTAAGGCAAGATGGCTAGAAGAAGAAAACACTGGCATGTTCAAGTGCCTTAAAGAGAACTCACATCCAAGACAATCAAAGGACTACAAACACCAGCAAAATGTTAACCAATTTAAATCCAGAGAAACAATTTATCCTGACATCCTCTATCAGGTACATGAACAGCCAATAGGTCCATGGGGACCCCTGTACTCCACATGTTAGGGGAATGCAGATGTGATCCACACACCACATTGAGTAAACCTGGTTTAGTTAAAGAAGTTGAAAAACGGATCGGAGGGATGGCTCAGTGGTTAAGAGCATTGCCTGCTCTTCCAAAGATCAGAAGTTCGATTCGTGGACATCACATAATTGCTTCAAAATGAGGTTTGGTGCCCTCTACTGGAAGCAGAAGGAAGAGGCAGGAGAGATGTCTTGGTGGTTAAGAGCATGCCTGCTGAGTTTGATGAGGCCAAGTGCAGACATACAGCCAGGGCCCAGGTAATTGGGACTGAATAAGGCAAAACATTTTGTTAGGATAATAAAGACTCACAGCTCTATCACCATGAGCCAGCATGCTTCAGAGACACCACCAAGCAGAGCAAGGCAAGATGGCTTGAAGAAGAAAATACTAGCATGTTTCTGTGCCTGAAGAACTAACATCCAAGACATACAAAGGAACAAACACCAACAAAAACTTAACCAATTTAAAGCCAGGGAAACAATTTGTCTACACCTCCTCTATGAGGTACACGAATGGCCAACACATCCATGGAGACGCCTGTACTTCAAATGTTAGGAAAATGCAGATGTAATCCACACATCATTGAGTACATCTGGTTTAGGTAAAGAAGTAGAAAAACGGGTTGGTGAGATGGCTCAGTGTTTAAGAGCATTTCGTGCTCTTTCTTCCTCCTGTATCCAATTTCAAGCAACCACATAATGGCTCACAACCATCTGCACTGAGGTCTTGTGCCCTCTTTTGCATGCAGAAAGAAGCGCTCGAGAGATAGCTCAGTGGTTAAGAATCCTAGCTGCACTTCTAAAGGTCAGAAGTTCGATTCCTGGCAACCACAGTTTTGCTCTCAAAATGAGATTTGGTGCCATCTACTTGCAACAGAAGGAAGTGGCAGGAGAGATGGCTCAGTGCTTAAGAGCATTGGCTGCTGAGTTGGATGAGGCCAAGTGCAGACATAGAGTCAGGGCGAAGGCCAGGGCCCACGTTATTGTGACTGATTTAGGCAAACGTTTTTTTAGGATGTTAAAGACTCACAGCTCTATCACCATGAGACATCGTGCTTCAGAGACAACACTAATGAGAGTAAGGTAAGATGGCTAGAAGAAGAAAACACTGGCATGTTCATGTGCCTTAAAGAGAACTCACATCCAAGACAATCAAAGGACTACAAACACCAGCAAAATGTTAACCAATTTAAATCCAGAGAAACAATTTATCCTGACATCCTCTATCAGGTACATGAACAGCCAATAGGTCCATGGGGACCCCTGTACTCCACATGTTAGGGGAATGCAGATGTGATCCACACACCACATTGAGTAAACCTGGTTTAGTTAAAGAAGTTGAAAAACGGATCGGAGGGATGGCTCAGTGGTTAAGAGCATTGCCTGCTCTTCCAAAGATCAGAAGTTCGATTCGTGGACATCACATAATTGCTTCAAAATGAGGTTTGGTGCCCTCTACTGGAAGCAGAAGGAAGAGGCAGGAGAGATGTCTTGGTGGTTAAGAGCATGCCTGCTGAGTTTGATGAGGCCAAGTGCAGACATACAGCCAGGGCCCAGGTAATTGGGACTGAATAAGGCAAAACATTTTGTTAGGATAATAAGGACTCACAGCTCTATCACCATGAGCCAGCATGCTTCAGAGACACCACCAAGCAGAGCAAGGCAAGATGGCTTGAAGAAGAAAATACTAGCATGTTTCTGAGCCTGAAGAACTAACATCCAAGACATACAAAGGAACAAACACCAACAAAAACTTAACCAATTTAAAGCCAGGGAAACAATTTGTCTACACCTCCTCTATGAGGTACACGAATGGCCAACAGATCCATGGAGACCCCTGTACTTCAAATGTTAGGAAAATGCAGATGTAATCCACACATCATTGAGTACATCTGGTTTAGGTAAAGAAGTAGAAAAACGGGTTGGAGAGATGGCTCAGTGTTTAAGAGCATTTCGTGCTCTTTCTTCCTCCTGTATCCAATTTCAAGCAACCACATAATGGCTCACAACCATCTGCACTGAGGTCTTGTGCCCTCTTTTGCATGCAGAAAGAAGCGCTCGAGAGATAGCTCAGTGGTTAAGAATCCTCGCTGCACTTCTAAAGGTCAGAAGTTCGATTCCTGGCAACCACAGTTTTGCTCTCAAAATGAGATTTGGTGCCATCTACTTGCAACAGAAGGAAGTGGCAGGAGAGATGGCTCAGTGCTTAAGAGCATTGGCTGCTGAGTTGGATGAGGCCAAGTGCAGACATAGAGTCAGGGCGAAGGCCAGGGCCCACGTTATTGTGACTGATTTAGGCAAACGTTTTTTTAGGATGTTAAAGACTCACAGCTCTATCACCATGAGACATCGTGCTTCAGAGACACCACTAATGAGAGTAAGGCAAGATGGCTAGAAGAAGAAAACACTGGCATGTTCATGTGCCTTAAAGAGAACTCACATCCAAGACAATCAAAGGACTACAAACACCAGCAAAATGTTAACCAATTTAAAGCCAGAGAAACAATTTATCCTGACCTCCTCTATGAGGTACATGAACAGCCAATAGGTCCATGGAGACCCCTGTACTCCACATGTTAGGGGAATACAGATGTGATCCACACACCACATTGAGTAAACCTGGTTTAGTTAAAGAAGTTGAAAAACGGGTCGGAGAGATGGCACAGTGGTTAAGAGCATTGCCTGCTCTTCCAAAGATCAGAAGTCCGATTCCTGAACATCACATAATTGCTTCAAAAAGATATTTGGTGCCATCTACTGACAACAGAAGGAAGAGGTAGGAGAGATGGCTCAGTGCTTAAGAGCATTGTCTGCTGTGTTTGATGAGGCCAAGTGCAGACATAGAGTCAGGGCAAAGGCCAGGGCCCACGTTATTGCGACTGAATTAGGCAAAGGTTTTTGTAGGATGTTAAAGCCTGACAACTCAATCACCATGAGACATCGTGCTTCAGAGACAACACTAAGGAGAGTCAGGCAAGATGGCTAGAAGAAGAAGACACTGGCATGTTCATGTGCCTTAAAGAGAACTCACATCCAAGACAATCAAAGGACTACAAACACCAGCAAAATGTTAACCAATTTAAAGCCAGAGAAACAATTTATCCTGACCTCCTCTATCAGGTAAATGAACAGCCAATAGGTCCATGGAGACCCCTGTACTCCAAATGTTAGGGGAATGCAGATGTGATCCACACACCACATTGAGTAAACCTGGTTTAGTTAAAGAAGTTGAAAAACGGGTCGGAGAGATGGCTCAGTGGTTAAGAGCATTGCTTGCTCTTCCAAAGATCAGAAGTTCGATTCCTGGACATCACATAATTGCTTCAAAATGAGGTTTGGTGCCCTCTACTGGAAGCAGAAAGAAGAGGCAGGAGAGATGTCTTGGTGGTTAAGAGCATGCCTGCTGATTTAGATGAGGCCAATTACAGACATACAGCCAGGGCCCAGGTTGTTGGGACTGAATCAGGCAAAACATTTTGTTAAAATAATAAAGACTCACAGCTCTATCACCATGAGCCAGCATGCTTCAGAGACACCACCAAGCAGAGTAAGGCAGGATGGTTAGAAGAAGAAAATACTAGCATGTTCATGTGCCTGAAGAAGAACTCACATCCAAGACATACAAAGGAACAAACACCAACAAAAGCTTAACCAATTTAAAGCCAGGGAAACAATTTGTCTACACCTCCTCTATGAGGTACACGAATGGCCAACACATCCATGGAGACCCCTGTACTTCAAATATTAGGAAAATGCAGATGTGATCCACACATCATTGAGTACATCTGGTTTAGGTAAAGAAGTAGAAAAACGGGTTGGAGAGATGGCTCAGTGTTTAAGAGCATTTCGTGCTCTTTCTTCCTCCTGTATCCAATTTCAAGCAACCACATAATGGCTCACAACCATCTGCACTGAGGTCTTGTGCCCTCTTTTGCATGCAGAAAGAAGCGCTCGAGAGATAGCTCAGTGGTTAAGAATCCTGGCTGCCCTTCTAAAGGTCAGAAGTTCGATTCCTGGCAACCACAGTTTTGCTCTCAAAATGAGATTTGGTGCCATCTACTGGCAACAGAAGGAAGAGGCAGGAGAGGTGCCTCAGTGCTTAAGAGCATTGGCTGCTGAGTTTGATGAGGCCAAGTGCAGACATAGAGTCAGGGCAAAGGCCAGGGCCCACGTTATTGTGACTGAATTGGGCAAACGTTTTTTTAGGATGTTAAAGACTCACAGCTCTATCACCATGAGACATCGTCCTTCAGAGACAACACTAAGGAGAGTAAGGCAAGATGGCTAGAAGAAGAAAACACTGGCATGTTCATGTGCCTTAAAGAGAACTCACATCCAAGACAATCAAAGGACTACAAACACCAGCAAAATGTTAACCAATTTGAAGCCAGAGAAACAATTTATCCTGACCTCCTCTATCAGGTACATGAACAGCCAATAGGTCCATGGAGACCCCTGTACTCCAAATGTTAGGGGAATGCAGATGTGATCCACACACCACATGGAGTAAACCTGGTTTAGTTAAAGAAGTTGAAAAACGGGTCGGAGAGATGGCTCAGTGGTTAAGAGCATTGCCTGCTCTTCCAAAGATCAGAAGTTCGATTCCTGGACATCACATAATTGCTTCAAAATGAGGTTTGGTGCCCTCTACTGGAAGCAGAAGGAAGAGGCAGGAGAGTTGTCTTGGTGGTTAAGAGCATGCCTGCTGATTTTGATGAGGCCAAGTGCAGACATACAGCCAGGACCCAGGTTGTTGGGACTGAATCAGGCAAAACATTTTGTTAAAATAATAAAGACTCACAGCTCTATCACCATGAGCCAGCATGCTTCAGAGACACCACCAAGCAGGGTAAGGCAGGATGGTTAGAAGAAGAAAATACTAGCACGTTCATGTGCCTGAAGAAGAACTCACATCCAAGACATACAAAGGAACAAACACCAACAAAAGCTTAACCAATTTAAAGCCAGGGAAACAATTTGTCTACACCTCCTCTATGAGGTACACGAATGGCCAACAGATCCATGGAGACCCCTGTACTTCAAATGTTAGGAAAATGCAGATGTAATCCACACATCATTGAGTACATCTGGTTTAGGTAAAGAAGTAGAAAAACGGGTTTTAGAGATTGCTCAGTGTTTAAGAGCATTTCGTGCTCTTTCTTCCTCCTGTATCCAATTTCAAGCAACCAAATAATGGCTCACAACCATCTGCACTGAGGTCTTGTGCCCTCTTTTGCATGCAGAAAGAAGCGCTCAAGATATAGCTCAGTGGTTAAGCATCCTGGCTGCCCTTCTAAAGGTCGGAAGTTCGATTAATGGCAACCACAGTTTTGCTCTCAAAATGAGATTTGGTGCCATCTACTGGCTACAGAAGGAAGTGGCAGGAGAGATGGCTCAGTGCTTAAGAGCATTGGCTGCTGAGTTTGATGAGGCCAAGTGCAGACATAGAGTCAGGGCAAAGGCCAGGGCCCACGTTATTGTGACTGAATTGGGCAAACGTTTTTTTAGGATGTTAAAGACTCACAGCTCTATCACCATGAGACATCATGCTTCAGAGACAACACTAAGGAGAGTCAGGCAAGATGGCTAGAAGAAGACGACACTGGCATGTTCATGTGCCTTAAAGTGAACTCACATCCAAGACAATCAAAGGACTACAAACACCAGCAAAATGTTAACCAATTTAAAGCCAGAGAAACAATTTATCCTGACATCCTCTATCAGGTACATGAACAGCCAATAGGTCCATGGAGACCCCTGTACTCCACATGTTAGGGGAATGCAGATGTGATCCACACACCACATTGAGTAAACCTGGTTTAGTTAAAGAAGTTGAAAAACGGATCGGAGAGATGGCTCAGTGGTTAAGAGCATTGCCTGCTCTTCCAAAGATCAGAAGTTCGATTCCTGGACATCACATAATTGCTTCAAAATGAGGTTTGGTGCCCTCTACTGGAAGCTGAAGGAAGAGGCAGGAGAGATGTCTTGGTGGTTAAGAGCATGCCTGCTGAGTTTGATGAGGCCAAGTGCAGACATACAGCCAGGGCCCAGGTAATTGGGACTGAATAAGGCAAAACATTTTGTTAGGATAATAAAGACTCACAGCTCTATCACCATGAGCCAGCATGCTTCAGAGACACCACCAAGCAGAGCAAGGCAAGATGGCTTGAAGTAGAAAATACTAGCATGTTTCTGTGCCTGAAGAACTAACATCGAAGACATACAAAGGAACAAACACCAACAAAAGCTTAACCAATTTAAAGCCAGGGAAACAATTTGTCTACACCTCCTCTATGAGGTACACGAATGGCCAACAGATCCATGGAGACCCCTGTACTTCAAATGTTAGGAAAATGCAGATGTAATCCACACATCATTGAGTACATCTGGTTTAGGTAAAGAAGTAGAAAAACGGGTTGGAGAGATGGCTCAGTGTTTAAGAGCATTTCGTGCTCTTTCTTCCTCCTGTATCCAATTTCAAGCAACCACATAATGGCTCACAACCATCTGCACTGAGGTCTTGTGCCCTCTTTTGCATGCAGAAAGAAGCGCTCGAGAGATAGCTCAGTGGTTAAGAATCCTCGCTGCACTTCTAAAGGTCAGAAGTTCGATTCCTGGCAACCACAGTTTTGCTCTCAAAATGAGATTTGGTGCCATCTACTTGCAACAGAAGGAAGAGGCAGGAGAGATGGCTCAGTGCTTAAGAGCATTGGCTGCTGAGTTGGATGAGGCCAAGTGCAGACATAGAGTCAGGGCGAAGGCCAGGGCCCACGTTATTGTGACTGATTTAGGCAAACGTTTTTTTAGGATGTTAAAGACTCACAGCTCTATCACCATGAGACATCGTGCTTCAGAGACAACACTAATGAGAGTAAGGCAAGATGGCTAGAAGAAGAAAACACTGGCATGTTCATGTGCCTTAAAGAGAACTCACATCCAAGACAATCAAAGGACTACAAACACCAGCAAAATGTTAACCAATTTAAAGCCAGAGAAACAATTTATCCTGACCTCCTCTATGAGGTACATGAACAGCCAATAGGTCCATGGAGACCCCTGTACTCCACATATTAGGGGAATACAGATGTGATCCACACACCACATTGAGTAAACCAAGTTTAGTTAAAGAAGTTGAAAAACGGGTCGGAGAGATGGCACAGTCGTTAAGAGCATTGCCTGCTCTTCCAAAGATCAGAAGTCCGATTCCTGAACATCACATAATTGCTTCAAAAAGATATTTGGTGCCATCTACTGGCAACAGAAGGAAGAGGTAGGAGAGATGGCTCAGTGCTTAAGAGCATTGTCTGCTGTGTTTGATGAGGCCAAGTGCAGACATAGAGTCAGGGCAAAGGCCAGGGCCCACGTTATTGCGACTGAATTAGGCAAAGGTTTTTGTAGGATGTTAAAGACTGACAACTCAATCACCATGAGACATCGTGCTTCAGAGACAACACTAAGGAGAGTCAGGCAAGATGGCTAGAAGAAGAAGACACTGGCATGTTCATGTGCCTTAAAGAGAACTCACATCCAAGACAATCAAAGGACTACAAACACCAGCAAAATGTTAACCAATTTAAAGCCAGAGAAACAATTTATCCTGACCTCCTCTATCAGGTACATGAACAGCCAATAGGTCCATTGAGACCCCTGTACTCCTAATGTTAGGGGAATGCAGATGTGATCCACACACCACATTGAGTAAACCTGGTTTAGTTAAAGAAGTTGAAAAACGGGTCGGAGAGATGGCTCAGTGGTTAAGAGCATTGCTTGCTCTTCCAAAGATCAGAAGTTCGATTCCTGGACATCACATAATTGCTTCAAAATGAGGTCTGGTGCCCTCTACTGGAAGCAGAAGGAAGAGGCAGGAGAGATGTCTTGGTGGTTAAGAGCATGCCTGCTGAGTTTGATGAGGCCAAGTGCAGACATACAGCCAGGGCCCAGGTAATTGGGACTGAATCAGGCAAAACATTTTGTTAGGATAATAAAGACTCACAGCTCTATCACCATGAGCCAGCATGCTTCAGAGACACCACCAAGCAGAGCAAGGCAAGATGGCTAGAAGAAGAAAATACTAGCATGTTTCTGTGCCTGAAGAACTAACATCCAAGACATACAAAGGAACAAACACCAACAAAAGCTTAACCAATTTAAAGCCAGGGAAACAATTTGTCTACACCTCCTCTATGAGGTACACGAATGGCCAACAGATCCATGGAGACCCCTGTACTTCAAATGTTAGGAAAATGAAGATGTGATCCACACATCATTGAGTACATCTGGTTTAGGTAAAGAAGTAGAAAAACGGGTTGGAGAGATGGCTCAGTGTTTAAGAGCATTTCGTGCTCTTTCTTCCTCCTGTATCCAATTTCAAGCAACAACATAATGGCTCACAACCATCTGCACTGAGGTCTTGTGCCCTCTTTTGCATGCAGAAAGAAGCGCTCGAGAGATAGCTCAGTGGTTAAGAATCCTGGCTTCCCTTCTTAAGGTCAGAAGTTCGATTCCTGGCAACCACAGTTTTGCTCTCAAAATGAGATTTGGTGCCATCTACTGGCTACAGAAGGAAGTGGCAGGAGAAATGGCTCAGTGCTTAAGAGCATTGGCTGCTGAGTTTGATGAGGCCAAGTGCAGACATAGAGTCAGGGCAAAGGCCAGGGCCCACGTTATTGTGACTGAATTGGGCAAACGTTTTTTTAGGATGTTAAAGACTCACAGCTCTATCACCATGAGACATCGTGCTTCAGAGACAACACTAAGGAGAGTCAGGCAAGATGGCTAGAAGAAGAAGACACTGGCATGTTCATGTGCCTTAAAGTGAACTCACATCCAAGACAATCAAAGGACTACAAACACCAGCAAAATGTTAACCAATTTAAAGCCAGAGAAACAATTTATCCTGACCTCCTCTATGAGGTACATGAACAGCCAATAGGTCCATGGAGACCCCTGTACTCCACATGTTAGGGGAATGCAGATGTGATCCACACACCACATTGAGTAAACCTGGTTTAGTTAAAGAAGTTGAAAAACGGATCGGAGAGATGTCTCAGTGGTTAAGAGCATTGCCTGCTCTTCCAAAGATCAGAAGTTCGATTCCTGGACATCACATAATTGCTTCAAAATGAGGTTTGGTGCACTCTACTGGAAGCTGAAGGAAGAGGCAGGAGAGATGTCTTGGTGGTTAAGAGCATGCCTGCTGAGTTTGATGAGGCCAAGTGCAGACATACAGCCAGGGCCCAGGTAATTGGGACTGAATAAGGCAAAACATTTTGTTAGGATAATAAAGACTCACAGCTCTATCACCATGAGCCAGCATGCTTCAGAGACACCACCAAGCAGAGCAAGGCAAGATGCCTTGAAGTAGAAAATACTAGCATGTTTCTGTGCCTGAAGAACTAACATCCAAGACATACAAAGGAACAAACACCAACAAAAGCTTAACCAATTTAAAGCCAGGGAAACAATTTGTCTACACCTCCTCTATGAGGTACACGAATGGCCAACAGATCCATGGAGACCCCTGTACTTCAAATGTTAGGAAAATGCAGATGTAATCCACACATCATTGAGTACATCTGGTTTAGGTAAAGAAGTAGAAAAACGGGTTGGAGAGATGGCTCAGTGTTTAAGAGCATTTCGTGCTCTTTCTTCCTCCTGTATCCAATTTCAAGCAACCACATAATGGCTCACAACCATCTGCACTGAGGTCTTGTGCCCTCTTTTGCATGCAGAAAGAAGCGCTCGAGAGATAGCTCAGTGGTTAAGAATCCTCGCTGCACTTCTAAAGGTCAGAAGTTCGATTCCTGGCAACCACAGTTTTGCTCTCAAAATGAGATTTGGTGCCATCTACTTGCAACAGAAGGAAGAGGCAGGAGAGATGGCTCAGTGCTTAAGAGCATTGGCTGCTGAGTTGGATGAGGCCAAGTGCAGACATAGAGTCAGGGCGAAGGCCAGGGCCCACGTTATTGTGACTGATTTAGGCAAACGTTTTTTTAGGATGTTAAAGACTCACAGCTCTATCACCATGAGACATCGTGCTTCAGAGACAACACTAATGAGAGTAAGGCAAGATGGCTAGAAGAAGAAAACACTGGCATGTTCATGTGCCTTAAAGAGAACTCACATCCAAGACAATCAAAGGACTACAAACACCAGCAAAATGTTAACCAATTTAAAGCCAGAGAAACAATTTATCCTGACCTCCTCTATGAGGTACATGAACAGCCAATAGGTCCATGGAGACCCCTGTACTCCACATATTAGGGGAATACAGATGTGATCCACACACCACATTGAGTAAACCAAGTTTAGTTAAAGAAGTTGAAAAACGGGTCGGAGAGATGGCACAGTCGTTAAGAGCATTGCCTGCTCTTCCAAAGATCAGAAGTCCGATTCCTGAACATCACATAATTGCTTCAAAAAGATATTTGGTGCCATCTACTGGCAACAGAAGGAAGAGGTAGGAGAGATGGCTCAGTGCTTAAGAGCATTGTCTGCTGTGTTTGATGAGGCCAAGTGCAGACATAGAGTCAGGGCAAAGGCCAGGGCCCACGTTATTGCGACTGAATTAGGCAAAGGTTTTTGTAGGATGTTAAAGACTGACAACTCAATCACCATGAGACATCGTGCTTCAGAGACAACACTAAGGAGAGTCAGGCAAGATGGCTAGAAGAAGAAGACACTGGCATGTTCATGTGCCTTAAAGAGAACTCACATCCAAGACAATCAAAGGACTACAAACACCAGCAAAATGTTAACCAATTTAAAGCCAGAGAAACAATTTATCCTGACCTCCTCTATCAGGTACATGAACAGCCAATAGGTCCATGGAGACCCCTGTACTCCTAATGTTAGGGGAATGCAGATGTGATCCACACACCACATTGAGTAAACCTGGTTTAGTTAAAGAAGTTGAAAAACGGGTCGGAGAGATGGCTCAGTGGTTAAGAGCATTGCTTGCTCTTCCAAAGATCAGAAGTTCGATTCCTGGACATCACATAATTGCTTCAAAATGAGGTTTGGTGCCCTCTACTGGAAGCAGAAGGAAGAGGCAGGAGAGATGTGTTGGTGGTTAAGAGCATGCCTGCTGATTTTGATGAGGCCAATTACAGACATACAGCCAGGGCCCAGGTTGTTGGGACTGAATCAGGCAAAACATTTTGTTAAAATTATAAAGACTCACAGCTCTATCACCATGAGCCAGCATGCTTCAGAGACACCTCCAAGCAGAGTAAGGCAGGATGGTTAGAAGAAGAAAATACTAGCATGTTCATGTGCCTGAAGAAGAACTCACATCCAAGACATACAAAGGAACAAACACCATCAAAAGCTTAACCAATTTAAAGCCAGGGAAACAATTTGTCTACACCTCCTCTATGAAGTACACGAATGGCCAACACATCCATGGAGACCCCTGTACTTCAAATATTAGGAAAATGCAGATGTAATCCACACATCATTGAGTACATCTGGTTTTGATAAAGAAGTAGAAAAACGGGTTGGAGAGATGGCTCAGTGTTTAAGAGCATTTCGTGCTCTTTCTTCCTCCTGTATCCAATTTCAAGCAACCACATAATGGCTCACAACCATCTGCACTGAGGTCTTGTGCCCTCTTTTGCATGCAGAAAGAAGCGCTCGGGAGATAGCTCAGTGGTTAAGAATCCTCGCTGCACTTCTAAAGGACAGAAGTTCGATTCCTGGCAACCACAGATTTGCTCTCAAAATGAGATTTGGTGCCATCTACTTGCAACAGAAGGAAGAGGCAGGAGAGATGGCTCAGTGCTTAAGAGCATTGGCTGCTGAGTTGGATGAGGCCAAGTGCAGACATAGAGTCAGGGCGAAGGCCAGGGCCCACGTTATTGTGACTGATTTAGGCAAACGTTTTTTTAGGATGTTAAAGACTCACAGCTCTATCACCATGAGACATCGTGCTTCAGAGACAACACTAATGAGAGTAAGGCAAGATGGCTAGAAGAAGAAAACACTGGCATGTTCATGTGCCTTAAAGAGAACTCACATCCAAGACAATCAAAGGACTACAAACACCAGCAAAATGTTAACCAATTTAAAGCCAGAGAAACAATTTATCCTGACCTCCTCTATGAGGTACATGAACAGCCAATAGGTCCATGGAGACCCCTGTACTCCACATGTTAGGGGAATGCAGATGTGATCCACACACCACATTGAGTAAACCAAGTTTAGTTAAAGAAGTTGAAGAACGGGTCGGAGAGTTGGCACAGTGGTTAAGAGCATTGCCTGCTCTTCCAAAGATCCGAAGTCCGATTCCTGAACATCACATAATTGCTTCAAAAAGAAATTTGGTGCCATCTACTGGCAACAGAAGGAAGAGGTAGGAGAGATGGCTCAGTGCTTAAGAGCATTGTCTGCTGTGTTTGATGAGGCCAAGTGCAGACATAGAGTCAGGGCAAAGGCCAGGGCCCACGTTATTGCGACTGAATTAGGCAAAGGTTTTTGTAGGATGTTAAAGACTGACAACTCAATCACCATGAGACATCGTGCTTCAGAGACAACACTAAGGAGAGTCTGGCAAGATGGCTAGAAGAAGAAGACACTGGCATGTTCATGTGCCTTAAAGAGAACTCACATCCAAGACAATCAAAGGACTACAAAAACCAGCAAAATGTTAACAAATTTAAAGCCAGAGAAACAATTTATCCTGACCTCCTCTATCAGGTACATGAACAGCCAATAGGTCCATGGAGACCCCTGTACTCCAAATGTTAGGGGAATGCAGATGTGATCCACACACCACATTGAGTAAACCTGGTTTAGTTAAAGAAAGGGAAAAACGGGTCGGAGAGATGGCTCAGTGGTTAAGAGCATTGCCTGCTCTTCCAAAGATCAGAAGTTCGATTCCTGGACATCACATAATTGCTTCAAAATGAGGTCTGGTGCCCTCTACTGGAAGCAGAAGGAAGAGGCAGGAGAGATGTCTTGGTGGTTAAGAGCATGCCTGCTGAGTTTGATGAGGCCAAGTGCAGACATACAGCCAGGGCCCAGGTAATTGGGACTGAATCAGGCAAAACATTTTGTTAGGATAATAAAGACTCACAGCTCTATCACCATGAGCCAGCATGCTTCAGAGACACCACCAAGCAGAGCAAGGCAAGATGGCTAGAAGAAGAAAATACTAGCATGTTTCTGTGCCTGAAGAACTAACATCCAAGACATACAAAGGAACAAACACCAACAAAAGCTTAACCAATTTAAAGCCAGGGAAACAATTTGTCTACACCTCCTCTATGAGGTACACGAATGGCCAACAGATCCATGGAGACCCCTGTACTTCAAATGTTAGGAAAATGAAGATGTGATCCACACATCATTGAGTACATCTGGTTTAGGTAAAGAAGTAGAAAAACGGGTTGGAGAGATGGCTCAGTGTTTAAGAGCATTTCGTGCTCTTTCTTCCTCCTGTATCCAATTTCAAGCAACAACATAATGGCTCACAACCATCTGCACTGAGGTCTTGTGCCCTCTTTTGCATGCAGAAAGAAGCGCTCGAGAGATAGCTCAGTGGTTAAGAATCCTGGCTTCCCTTCTTAAGGTCAGAAGTTCGATTCCTGGCAACCACAGTTTTGCTCTCAAAATGAGATTTGGTGCCATCTACTGGCTACAGAAGGAAGTGGCAGGAGAGATGGCTCAGTGCTTAAGAGCATTGGCTGCTGAGTTTGATGAGGCCAAGTGCAGACATAGAGTCAGGGCAAAGGCCAGGGCCCACGTTATTGTGACTGAATTGGGCAAACGTTTTTTTAGGATGTTAAAGACTCACAGCTCTATCACCATGAGACATCGTGCTTCAGAGACAACACTAAGGAGAGTCAGGCAAGATGGCTAGAAGAAGAAGACACTGGCATGTTCATGTGCCTTAAAGTGAACTCACATCCAAGACAATCAAAGGACTACAAACACCAGCAAAATGTTAACCAATTTAAAGCCAGAGAAACAATTTATCCTGACATCCTCTATCAGGTACATTAACAGCCAATAGGTCCATGGAGACCCCTGTACTCCACATGTTAGGGGAATGCAGATGTGATCCACACACCACATTGAGTAAACCTGGTTTAGTTAAAGAAGTTGAAAAACGGATCGGAGAGATGGCTCAGTGGTTAAGAGCATTGCCTGCTCTTCCAAAGTTCAGAAGTTCGATTCCTGGACATCACATAATTGCTTCAAAATGAGGTTTGCTGCCCTCTACTGGAAGCAGAAGGAAGAGGCAGGAGAGATGTCTTGGTGGTTAAGAGCATGCCTGCTGAGTTTGATGAGGCCAAGTGCAGACATACAGCCAGGGCCCAGATAATTGGGACTGAATAAGGCAAAACATTTTGTTAGGATAATAAAGACTCACAGCTCTATCACCATGAGCCAGCATGCTTCAGAGACACCACCAAGCAGAGCAAGGCAAGATGGCTAGAAGAAGAAAATACTAGCATGTTTCTGTGCCTGAAGAACTAACATCCAAGACATACAAAGGAACAAACACCAACAAAAGCTTAACCAATTTAAAGCAAGGGAAACAATTTGTCTACACCTCCTCTATGAGGTACACGAATGGCCAACAGATCCATGGAGACCCCTGTACTTCAAATGTTAGGAAAATGCAGATGTAATCCACACATCATTGAGTACATCTGGTTTAGGTAAAGAAGTAGAAAAACGGGTTGGAGAGATGGCTCAGTGTTTAAGAGCATTTCGTGCTCTTTCTTCCTCCTGTATCCAATTTCAAGGAACCACATAATGGCTCACAACCATCTGCACTGAGGTCTTGTGCCCTCTTTCGCATGCAGAAAGAAGCGCTCGAGAGATAGCTCAGTGGTTAAGAATCCTCGCTGCACTTCTAAAGGTCAGAAGTTCGATTCCTGGCAACCACAGTTTTGCTCTCAAAATGAGATTTGGTGCCATCTACTGGCAACAGAAGGAAGAGGCAGGAGAGATGGCTCAGTGCTTAAGAGCATTGGCTGCTGAGTTGGATGAGGCCAAGTGCAGACATAGAGTCAGGGCGAAGGCCAGGGCCCACGTTATTGTGACTGATTTAGGCAAACGTTTTTTTAGGATGTTAAAGACTCACAGCTCTATCACCATGAGACATCGTGCTTCAGAGACAACACTAATGAGAGTAAGGCAAGATGGCTAGAAGAAGAAAACACTGGCATGTTCATGTGCCTTAAAGAGAACTCACATCCAAGACAATCAAAGGACTACAAACACCAGCAAAATGTTAACCAATTTAAAGCCAGAGAAACAATTTATCCTGACCTCCTCTATGAGGTACATGAACAGCCAATAGGTCCATGGAGACCCCTGTACTCCACATGTTAGGGGAATGCAGATGTGATCCACACACCACATTGAGTAAACCAAGTTTAGTTAAAGAAGTTGAAAAACGGGTCGGAGAGATGGCACAGTGGTTAAGAGCATTGCCTGCTCTTCCAAAGATCAGAAGTCCGATTCCTGAACATCACATAATTGCTTCAAAAAGATATTTGGTGCCATCTACTGGCAACAGAAGGAAGAGGTAGGAGAGATGGCTCAGTGCTTAAGAGCATTGTCTGCTGTGTTTGATGAGGCCAAGTGCAGACATAGAGTCAGGGCAAAGGCCAGGGCCCACGTTATTGCGACTGAATTAGGCAAAGGTTTTTGTAGGATGTTAAAGCCTGACAACTCAATCACCATGAGACATCGTGCTTCAGAGACAACACTAAGGAGAGTCGTGCAAGATGGCTAGAAGAAGAAGACACTGGCGTGTTCATGTGCCTTAAAGGGAACTCACATCCAAGACAATCAAAGGACTACAAACACCAGCAAAATGTTAACCAATTTAAAGCCAGAGAAACAATTTATCCTGTCCTCCTCTATCAGGTACATGAACAGCCAATAGGTCCATGGAGACCCCTGTACTCCAAATGTTAGGGGAATGCAGATGTGATCCACACACCACATTGAGTAAACCTGGTTTAGTTAATGAAGTTGAAAAACGGGTCGGAGAGATGGCTCAGTGGCTAAGAGCATTGCTTGCTCTTCCAAAGATCAGAAGTTCGATTCCTGGACATCACATAATTGCTTCAAAATGAGGTTTGGTGCCCTCTACTGGAAGCAGAAGGAAGAGGCAGGAGAGATGTCTTGGTGGTTAAGAGCATGCCTGCTGATTTTGATGAGGCCAATTACAGACATACAGACAGGGCCCAGGTTGTTGGGACTGAATCAGGCAAAACATTTTGTTAAAATAATAAAGACTCACAGCTATATCACCATGAGCCAGCATGCTTCAGAGACACCACCAAGCAGAGTAAGGCAGGATGGTTAGAAGAAGAAAATACTAGCATGTTCATGTGCCTGAAGAAGAACTCACATCCAACACATACAAAGGAACAAACACCAACAAAAGCTTAAACAATTTAAAGCCAGGGAAACAATTTGTCTACACCTCCTCTATGAGGTACACGAATGGCCAACACATCCATGAAGACCATTGTACTTCAAATATTAGGAAAATGCAGATGTGATCCACACATCATTGAGTACATCTGGTTTAGGTAAAGAAGTAGAAAAACGGGTTGGAGAGATTGCTCAGTGTTTAAGAGCATTTCGTGCTCTTTCTTCCTCCTGTATCCAATTTCAAGCAACCAAATAATGGCTCACAACCATCTGCACTGAGGTCTTGTGCCCTCTTTTGCATGCAGAAAGAAGCGCTCAAGAGATAGCTCAGTGGTTAAGCATCCTGGCTGCCCTTCTAAAGGTCAGAAGTTCGATTCCTGGCAACCACAGTTTTGCTCTCAAAATGAGATTTGGTGCCATCTACTGGCAACAGAAGGAAGAGACAGTAGAGATGGCTCAGTGCTAAAGAGCATTGGCTGCTGAGTTGGATGAGGCCAAGTGCAGACATGGAGTCAGGGCAAAGGCCAGGGCCCACGTTATTGTGACTGAATTAGGCAAAGGTTTTTTTAGGATGTTAAAGACTCACAGCTCTATCACCATGAGCCATCGTGCTTCAGAGACAACACTAAGGAGAGTAAGGCAAGATGGCTAGAAGAAGCAAACACTGGCATGTTCATGTGCCTTAAAGAGAACTCACATCCAAGACAATCAAAGGACTACAAACACGAGCAAAATGTTAACCAATTTAAAGCCTGAGAAACAATTTATCCTGACATCCTCTATCAGGTAAATGAACAGCCAATAGGTCCATGGAGACCCCTGTACTACACATGTTAGGGGAATGCAGATGTGATCCACACACCACATTGAGTAAACCTGGTTTAGTTAATGAAGTTGAAAAACGGATCGGAGAGATGGCTCAGTGGTTAAGAGCATTGCCTGCTCTTCCAAAGATCAGAAGTTTGATTCCTGGACATCACATAATTGCTTCAAAATGAGGTTTGGTGCGCTCTACTGGAAGCAGAAGGAAGAGGCAGGAGAGATGTCTTGGTGGTTAAGAGCATGCCTGCTGAGTTTGATGAGGCCAAGTGCAGACATACAGCCAGGGCCCAGGTAATTGGGACTGAATAAGGCAAAACATTTTGTTAGGATAATAAAGACTCACAGCTCTATCACCATGAGCCAGCATGCTTCAGAGACACCACCAAGCAGAGCAAGGCAAGATGGCTAGAAGAAGAAAATACTAGCATGTTTCTGTGCCTGAAGAACTAACATCCAAGACATACAAAGGAACAAACACCAACAAAAGCTTAACCAATTTAAAGCCAGGGAAACAATTTGTCTAGACCTCCTCTATGAGGTACACGAATGGCCAACAGATCCATGGAGACCCCTGTACTTCAAATGTTAGGAAAATGCAGATGTAATCCACACATCATTGAGTACATCTGGTTTAGGTAAAGAAGTAGAAAAACGGGTTGGAGAGATGGCTCAGTGTTTAAGAGCATTTCGTGCTCTTTCTTCCTCCTGTATCCAATTTCAAGCAACCACATAATGGCTCACAACCATCTGCACTGAGGTCTTGTGCCCTCTTTTGCATGTAGAAAGAAGCGCTCGAGAGATAGCTCAGTGGTTAAGAATCCTCGCTGCACTTCTAAAGGTCAGAAGTTCGATTCCTGGCAACCACAGTTTTGCTCTCAAAATGAGATTTGGTGCCATTTACTGGCAACAGAAGGAAGAGGCAGGAGAGATGGCTCAGTGCTTAAGAGCATTGGCTGCTGAGTTGGATGAGGCCAAGTGCAGACATAGAGTCAGGGCAAAGGCCAGGGCCCACGTTATTGTGACTGAATTAGGCAAACGTTTTTTTAGGATGTTAAAGACTCACAGCTCTATCACCATGAGACATCGTGCTTCAGAGACAACACTAAGGAGAGTAAGGCATGATGGCTAAAAGTAGAAAACACTGGCATGTTCAGGTGCCTTAAAGAGAACTCACATCCAAGACAATCAAAGGACTACAAACAAGAGCAAAACGTTAACCAATTTAAAGCCAGAGAAACAATTTATCCTGACCTCCTCTATGAGGTACATGAACAGCCAATAGGTCCATGGAGACCGCTGTACTCCACATGTTAGGGGAATACAGATGTGATCCACACACCACATTGAGTAAACCAGGTTTAGTTAAAGAAGTTAAAAAACGGGTCGGAGAGATGGCACAGTGGTTAAGAGCATTGCCTGCTCTTCCAAAGATCAGATGTCCGAATCCTGAACATCACATAATTGCTTCAAAAAGAAATTTGGTGCCATCTCCTGGAAACAGAAGGAAGAGGTAGGAGAGATGGCTCAGTGCTTAAGAGCATTGTCTGCTGTGTTTGATGATGACAAGTGCAGACATAGAGTCAGGGCAAAGGCCAGGGCCCACGTTATTGCGACTGAATTGGGCAAAGGTTTTTGTAGGATGTTAAAGACTCACAGCTCTAACACCATGAGACATCGTGCTTCAGAGACAACACTAAGGAGAGTAAGGCAAGATGGCTAGAAGAAGAAAACACTGGCATGTTCATGTGCCTTAAAGAGAACTCACATCCAAGACAATCAAAGGATTACAAACACCAGCAAAATGTTAACCAATTTAAAGCCAGAGAAACAATTTATCCTGACCTCCTCTATGAGGTACATGAACAGCCAATAGGTCCATGGAGACCCCTGTACTCCAAATGTTAGGGGAATGCAGATGTGATCCACACACCACATTGAGTAAACCTGGTTTAGTTAAAGAAGTTGAAAAACGGGTCGGAGAGATGGCTCAGTGGTTAAGAGCATTGCTTGCTCTTCCAAAGATCAGAAGTTCGATTCCTGGACATCACATAATTGCTTCAAAATGAGGTTTGGTGCCCTCTACTGGAAGCAGAAGGAAGAGGCAGGAGAGATGTCTTGGTGGTTAAGAGCATGCCTGCTGAGTTTGATGAGGCCAATTACAGACATACAGCCAGGGCCCAGGTTGTTGGGACTGAATCAGGCAAAACATTTTGTTAAAATAATAAAGACTCACAGCTCTATCACCATGAGCCAGCATGCTTCAGAGACACCACCAAGCAGAGTAAGGCAGGATGGTTAGAAGAAGAAAATACTAGCATGTTCATGTGCCTGAAGAAGAACTCACATCCAAGACATACAAAGGAACAAACACCAACAAAAGCTTAACCAATTTAAAGCCAGGGAAACAATTTGTCTACACCTCCTCTATGAGGTACACGAATGGCCAACAGATCCATGGAGACCCCTGTACTTCAAATATTAAAAAAATGCAGATGTGATCCACACCTCATTGAGTACATCTGGTTTAGGTAAAGAAGTAGAAAAACGGGTTGGAGAGATGGCTCAGTGTTTAAGAGCATTTCGTGCTCTTTTTTCTTCCTGTATCCAATTTCAAGCAACCAAATAATGGCTCACAACCATCTGCACTGAGGTCTTGTGCCCTCTTTTGCATGCAGAAAGAAGCGCTCGAGAGATAGCTCAGTGGTTAAGAATCCTGGCTGCCCTTCTAAAGGTCAGAAGTTCGATTCCTGGCAACCACAGTTTTGCTCTCAAAATGAGATTTGGTGCCATCTACTGGCAACAGAAGGAAGAGACAGTAGAGATGGCTCAGTGCTTAAGAGCATTGGCTGCTGAGTTTGATGAGGCCAAGTGCAGACATGGAGTCAGGGCAAAGGCCAGGGCCCACGTTATTGTGACCTAATTAGGCAAAGGTTTTTTTAGGATGTTAAAGACTCACAGCTCTATCACCATGAGACATCGTGCTTCAGAGACAACACTAATGAGAGTAAGGCAAGATGGCTATAAGAAGAAAACACTGGCATGGTCATGTGCCTTAAAGAGAACTTACATCCAAGACAATCAAAGGACTACAAACACCAGCAAAATGTTAACCAATTTAAAGCCAGAGAAACAATTTATCCTGACCTCCTCTATCAGGTACATGAACAGCCAATAGGTCCATGGAGACCCCTGTACTCCACATGTTAGGGGAATGCAGATGTGATCCACACACCACATTGAGAAAACCTGGTTTAGTGAAAGAAGTTGAAAAACGGATCGGAGAGATGGCTCAGTGGTTAAGAGCATTGCCTGCTCTTCCAAAGATCAGAAGTTCGATTCCTGGACATCACATAATTGCTTCAAAATGAGGTTTGGTGCCCTCTACTGGAAGCAGAAGGAAGAGGCAGGAGAGATGTCTTGGTGGTTAAGAGCATGCCTGCTGAATTTGATGAGGCCAAGTGCAGACATACAGCCAGGGCCCAGGTAATTGTGACTGAATCAGGCAAAACATTTTGTTAGGATAATAAAGACTCACAGCTCTATCACCATGAGCCAGCATGCTTCAGAGACACCACCAAGCAGAGCAAGGCAAGATGGCTAGAAGAAGAAAATACTAGCATGTTTCTGTGCCTGAAGAACTCACATCCAAGACATACAAAGGAACAAACACCAACAAAAGCTTAACCAATTTAAAGTCAGTGAAAGAATTTGTCTAGACCTCCTCTATGAGGTACCCGAATGGCCAACAGATCCATGGAGACCCCTGTACTTCAAATGTTAGGAAAATGCAGATGTGATCCACACATCATTGAGTACATCTAGTTTAGGTAAAGAAGTAGAAAAACGGGTTGGAGAGATGGCTCAGTGTTTAAGAGCATTTCGTGCTCTTTCTTCCTTCTGTATCCAATTTCAAGCAACCACATAATGGCTCACAACCATCTGCACTGAGGTCTTGTGCCCTCTTTTGCATGCAGAAAGAAGCGCTCGAGAGATAGCTCAGTGGTTAAGAATCCTCGCTGCCCTTCTAAAGGTCAGAAGTTCGATTCCTGGCAACCACAGTTTTGCTCTCAAAATGCGTTTTGGTGCCATCTACTGGCAACAGAAGGAAGAGGCAGGAGAGATGGCTCAGTGCTTAAGAGCATTGGCTGCTGAGTTTGATGAGGCCAAGTGCAGACATAGAGTCAGGGCAAAGGCCAGGGCCCACGTTATTGTGACTGAATTGGGCAAACGTTTTTATAGGATGTTAAAGATTAACAGCTCTATCACCATGAGACATCGTGCTTCAGAGACAACACTAAGGAGAGTAAGGCAAGATGGCTAGAAGAAGAAAACACTGGCATGTTCATGTGCCTTAAAGAGAACTCACATCCAAGACAATCAAAGGACTACAAACACCAGAAAAATGTTAACCAATTTAAAGCCAGAGAAACAATTTATCCTGACCTCCTCTGTCAGGTACATGAACAGCCAATAGGTTCATGGATACCCCTGTACTCCACATGTTAGGGGAATGCAGATGTGATCCACACACCACATTGAGTAAACCTGGTTTAGTTAAAGAAGTTGAAAAACGGGTCGGAGAGATGCCACAGTGGTTAAGAGCATTGCCTGCTCTTCCAAAGATCAGAAGTCTGATTCCTAGACATCACATAATTGCTTCAAAAAGAAATTTGGTGCCATCTACTGGCAACAGAAGGAAGAGGTAGGAGAGATGGCTCAGTGCTTAAGAGCATTGTCTGCTGTGTTTGATGAGGCCAAGTGCAGACATAGAGTCAGGGCAAAGGCCAGGGCCCACGTTATTGCGACTGAATTAGGCAAAGGTTTTGTAGGATGTTAAAGACTCACAACTCAATCACCATGAGACATCGTGCTTCAGAGACAACACTAAGGAGAGTCAGTCAAGTTGGCTAGAAGAAGAAAACAGTGGCATGTTCATGTGCCTTAAAGAGAACTCACATACAAGACAATCAAATGACTACAAACATCAGCAAAATGTTAACCAATTTAAAGCCAGAGAAACAATTTATCCTGACATCCTCTATGAGGTACATGAACAGCCAATAATCCTGGGAGACCCCTGTACTCCACATGTTAGGGGAATGAAGATGTGATCCACACACCACATTTTGTAAACCTGGTTCCGGTAATGAATTTGAATAACTGGTCAGAGAGATGGCATAGTGGTTAAGAGCATTGCATGCTATTCCACAGATCAGAAGTCCGATTTCTGGACATCACATAATTGCTTCAAAATGAGGTTTGGTGCCCTCTACTGGAAGCAGAAGGAGGAGGCAGGAGAGATGTCTTGGTGGTTAAGAGCATGCCTGCTGAGTTTGATGAGGCCAAGTGCAGACATACAGCCAGGGCCCAGGTTTTTCGGACTGAATCAGGCAAAACATTTTGTTAGGATAATAAAGACTCACAGCTCTATCACCATGAGCCAGCATGCTTCAGAGACACCAACAAGCAGAGTAAGGCAAGATGTTTAGAAGAAGAAAATATTAGCATGTTCCTGTGCCTGAAGAAGAACTCACATCCAAGACATACAAAGGAACAAACACCAACAAAAGCTTAACCAATTTAAAGCCAGTGAAACAATTTGTCTAGACCTCCTCTATGAGGTACACGAATGGCCAACAGATCCATGGAGACCCCTGTACTTCAAATGTTAGGAAAATGCAGATGTGATCCACACATCATTGAGTACATCTGGTTTAGGTAAAGAAGTAGAAAAACGGGTTGGAGAGATGGCTCAGTGTTTAAGAGCATTTCGTGCTCTTTCTTCCTCCTGTATCCAATTTCAAGCAACCACATAATGGCTCACAACCATCTGCACTGAGGTCTTGTGCCCTCTTTTGCATCCAGAAAGAAGCGATCGAGAGATAGCTCAGTGGTTAAGAATCCTGGCTGCCCTTCTAAAGGTCAGAAGTTCGATTCCTGGCAACCACAGTTTTGCTCTCAAAATGAGATTTGGTGCCATCTACTGGCAACAGAAGGAAGAGACAGTAGAGATGGCTCAGTGCTTAAGAGCATTGGCTGCTGAGTTGGATGAGGCCAAGTGCAGACATGGAGTCAGGGCAAAGGCCAGGGCCCACGGTATTGTGACTGAATTAGGCAAACGTTTTTTTAGGATGTTAAAGACTCACAGCTCTATCACCATGAGACATCGTGCTTCAGAGACAACACTAAGGAGAGTAAGGCAAGATAGCTAGAAGAAGAAAACACTGGCATGTTCATGTGCCTTAAAGAGAACTTACATCCAAGACAATCAAAGGACTACAAACACCAGCAAAATGTTAACCAATTTAAAGCCAGAGAAACAATTTATCCTGACCTCCTCTATCAGGTACATGAACAGCCAATAGGTCCATGGAGACCCCTGTACTCCACATGTTAGGGAAATGCAGATGTGATCCACACACTACATTGAGTAAACCTGGTTTAGTTAAAGAAGTTGAAAAACGGGTCGGAGAGATGGCTCAATGGTTAAGAGCATTGCCTGCTCTTCCAAAGATCAGAAGTTCGATTCCTGGACATCACATAATTGCTTCAAAATGAGGTTTGGTGCCCTCTACTGGAAGCCGAAGGAAGAGGCAGGAGAGATGTCTTGGTGGTTAAGAGCATGCCTGCTGAGTTTGATGAGGCCAAGTGCAGACATACAGCCAGGGCCCAGGTAATTGGGACTGAATCAGGCAAAACATTTTGTTAGGATAATAAAGACTCACAGCTCTATCACCATGAGCCAGCATGCTTCAGAGACACCACCAAGCAGAGCAAGGCAAGATGGTTAGAAGAAGAAAATACTAGCACGTTCATGTGCCTGAAGAAGAACTCACATCCAAGACATACAAAGGAACAAACACCAACAGAAGCTTAACCAATTTAAAGCCAGTGAAACAATTTGTCTAGACCTCCTCTATGAGGTACACGAATGGCCAACAGATCCATGGAGACCCCTGTACTTCAAATGTTAGGAAAATGCAGATGTGATCCACATATCATTGAGTACATCTGGTTTAGGTAAAGAAGTAGAAAAACGGGTTGGAGAGATGTCTCAGTGTTTAAGAGCATTTCGTGCTCTTTCTTCCTCCTGTATCCAATTGCAAGCAACCACATAATGGCTCACAACCATCTGCACTGAGGTCTTGTGCCCTCTTTTGCATGCAGAAAGAAGCGCTCGAGAGATAGCTCAGTGGTTAAGAATCCTTGCTGCCCTTCTAAAGGTCAGAAGTTCGATTCCTGGCAACCACAGATTTGCTCTCAAAATGAGATTTGGTGCCATCTACTGGCAACAGAAGGAAGAGGCAGGAGAGATGGCTCAGTGCTTAAGAGCATTGGCTGCTGAGTTTGATGAGGCCAAGTGCAGACATAGAGTCAGGGCAAAGGCCAGGGCCCACGTTATTGTGACTGAATTGGGCAAACGTTTTTTTAGGATGTTAAAGACTCACAGCTCTATCACCATGAGACATCGTGCTTCAGAGACAACACTAAGGAGAGTAAGGCAAGATGGCTAGAAGAAGCAAACACTGGCATGTTCATGTGCCTTAAAGAGAACTCACATCCAAGACAATCAAAGGACTACAAACACCAGCAAAATGTTAACCAATTTAAAGCCAGAGAAACAATTTATCCTGGCCTCCTCTATCAGGTACATGAACAGCCAATAGGTCCATGTAGACCCCTGTACTCCAAATGTTAGGGGAATGCAGATGTGATCCACACACCACATTGAGTAAACCTGGTTTAGTTAAAGAAGTTGAAAAACGGGTCGGAGAGATGGCTCAGTGGTTAAGAGCATTGCCTGCTCTTCCAAAGATCAGAAGTTCGATTCCTGGACATCACATAATTGCTTCAAAATGAGGTTTGGTGCCCTCTACTGGAAGCAGAAGGAAGAGGCAGGAGAGATGTCTTGGTGTTTAAGAGCATGCCTGCTGAGTTTGATGAGGCCAATTACAGACATACAACCAGGGCCCAGGTTTTTGGGACTGAATCAGGCAAAACATTTTGTTAAAATAATAAAGACTCACAGCTCTATCACCATGAGCCAGCATGCTTCAGAGACACCACCAAGCAGAGTAAGGCAGGATGGTTAGAAGAAGAAAATACTAGCATGTTCATGTGCCTTAAGAAGAACTCACATCCAAGACATACAAAGGAACACACACCAACAAAAGCTTAACCAATTTAAAGCCAGTGAAACAATTTGTCTAGACCTCCGCTATGAGGTACACGAATGGCCAACAGATCCATGGAGACCCCTTTACTTCAAATGTTGGGAAAATGCAGATGTGATCCACACATCATTGAGTACATCTGGTTTAGGTAAAGAAGTAGAAAAACGGGTTGGAGAGATGTCTCAGTGTTTAAGAGCATTTCGTGCTCTTTCTTCCTCCTGTATCCAATTTCAAGCATCCACATAATGGCTCACAACCATCTGCACTGAGGTCTTGTGCCCTCTTTTGCATGCAGAAAGAAGCACTCGAGAGATAGCTCAGTGGTTAAGAATCCTCGCTGCCCTTCTAAAAGTCAGAAGTTCGATTCCTGGCTACCAAAGTTTTGCTCTCAAAATGAGATTTGGTGCCATCTACTGGCAACAGAAGGAAGACACAGTAGAGATGGCTCAGTGCTTAAGAGCATTGGCTGCTGAGTTGGATGAGGCCAAGTGCAGACATAGAGTCAGGGCAAAGGCCAGGGCCCACGTTATTGTGACTGAATTGGGCAAACGTTTTTTTAGGATGTTAAAGACTCACAGCTCTATCACCATGAGACATCGTGCTTCAGAGACAACACTAAAGAGAGTAAGGCAAGATGGCTAGAAGAAGCAAACACTGGCATGTTCATGTGCCTTAAAGAGAACTCACATCCAAGACAATCAAAGGACTACAAACAAGAGCAAAACGTTAACCAATTTAAAGCCAGAGAAACAATTTATCCTGACCTCCTCTATCAGTTACATGAACAGCCAATAGGTCCATGGAGACCCCTGTACTCCAAATGTTAGGGGAATGCAGATGTGATCCACACACCACATTGAGTAAACCTGGTTTAGTTAAAGAAGTTGAAAAACGGGTCGGAGAGATGGCTCAGTGGTTAAGAGCATTGCCTGCTCTTCCAAAGATCAGACGTGCGATTCCTGGACATCACATAATTGCTTCAAAATGAGGTTTGGTGCCCTCTACTGGAAGCAGAAGGAAGAGGCAGGAGAGATGTCTTGGTGGTTAAGAGCATGCCTGCTGAGTTTGATGAGGCCAATTACAGACATACAGCCAGGGCCCAGGTTGTTGGGACTGAATCAGGCAAAACATTTTGTTAAAATAATAAAGACTCACAGCTCTATCACCATGAGCCAGCATGCTTCAGAGACACCACCAAGCAGAGTAAGGCAGGATGGTTAGAAGAAGAAAATACTAGCATGTTCATGTGCCTGAAGAAGAACTCACATCCAAGACATACAAAGGAACAAACACCAACAAAAGCTTAACCAAATTAAAGCCAGGGAAACAATTTGTCTACACCTCGTCTATGAGGTACACGAATGGCCAACAGATCCATGGAGACCCCTGTACTTCAAATATTAGGAAAATGCAGATGTGATCCACACATCATTGAGTATATCTGGTTTAGGTAAAGAAGTAGAAAAACGGGTTGGAGAGATGGCTCAGTGTTTAAGAGCATTTCGTGCACTTTCTTCCTCCTGTATCCAATTTCAAGCAACCACATAATGGCTCACAACCATCTGCACTGAGGTCTTGTGCCCTCTTTTGCATGCAGAAAGAAGCGCTCGAGAGATAGCTCAGTGGTTAAGAATCCTGGCTGCACTTCTAAAGGTCAGAAGTTTGATTCCTGGCAACCACAGTTTTGCTCTCAAAATGAGATTTGGTGCCATCTACTGGCAACAGAAGGAAGAGACAGTAGAGATGGCTCAGTGCTTAAGAGCATTGGCTGCTGAGTTGGATGAGGCCAAGTGCAGACATGGAGTCAGGGCAAAGGCCAGGGCCCACGGTATTGTGACTGAATTAGGCAAACGTTTTTTTAGGATGTTAAAGACTCACAGCTCTATCACCATGAGACATCGTGCTTCAGAGACAACACTAAGGAGAGTAAGGCAAGATGGCTAAAAGAAGAAAACACTGGCATGTTCATGTGCCTTAAAGAGAACTCACATCCAAGACAATCAAAGGACTACAAACACCAGCAAGATGTTAACCAATTTAAAGCCAGAGAAACAATTTATCCTGACCTCCTCTATCAGGTACATGAACAGCCAATAGGTCCATGGAGACCCCTGTACTCCACATGTTAGGGAAATGCAGATGTGATCCACACACCACATTGAGTAAACCTGGTTTAGTTAAAGAAGTTGAAAAACGGGTCGGAGAGATGGCTCAAGGGTTAAGAGCATTGCCTGCTCTTCCAAAGATCAGAAGTTCGATTCCTGGACATCACATAATTGCTTCAAAATGAGGTTTGGTGCCCTCTACTGGAAGCAGAAGGAAGAGGCAGGAGAGATGTCTTGGTGGTTAAGTGCATGCCTGCTGAGTTTGATGAGGCCAAGTGCAGACATACAGCCAGGGCCCAGGTAATTGGGACTGAATCAGGCAAAACATTTTGTTAGGATAATAAAGACTCACAGCTCTATCACCATGAGCCAGCATGCTTCAGAGACACCACCAAGCAGAGTAAGGCAGGATGTTTAGAAGAAGAAAATACTAGCATGTTCATGTGCCTGAAGAAGAACTCACATCCAAGACATACAAAGGAACAAACACCAACAAAACCTTAACCAATTTAAAGCCAGTGAAACAATTTGTCTAGACCTCCTCTATGAGGTACACGAATGGCCAACAGATCCATGGAGACCCCTGTACTTCAAATGTTAGGAAAATGCAGATGTGATCCACACATCATTGAGTACATCTGGTTTAGGTAAAGAAGTAGAAAAACGGATTGGAGAGATGTCTCAGTGTTTAAGAGCATTTCGTGCTCTTTTTTCCTCCTGTATCCAATTGCAAGCAACCACATAATGGCTCACAACCATCTGCACTGAGGTCTTGTGCCCTCTTTTGCATGCAGAAAGAAGCACTCGAGAGATAGCTCAGTGGTTTAGAATCCTCGCTGCCCTTCTAAAGGTCAGAAGTTCGATTCCTGGCTACCACAGTTTTGCTCTCAAAATGAGATTTGGTGCCATCTACTGGCAACAGAAGGAAGAGGCAGGAGAAATGGCTCAGTGCTTAAGAGCATTGGCTGCTGAGTTTGATGAGGCCAAGTGCAGACATAGAGTCAGGGCAAAGGCCAGGGCCCACGTTATTGTGACTGAATTGGGCAAACGTTTTTTTAGGATGTTAAAGACTCACAGCTCTATCACCATGAGACATCGTGCTTCAGAGACAACACTAAAGAGAGTAAGGCAAGATGGCTAGAAGAAGAAAACACTGGCATGTTCATGTGCCTTAAAGAGAACTCACATCCAAGACAATCAAAGGACTATAAACACCAGCAAAATGTTAACCAATTTAAAGCCAGAGAAACAATTTATCCTGACCTCCTCTATCAGGTACATGAACAGCCAATAGGTCCATGGAGACCCCTGTACGCCAAATGTTAGGGAAATGCAGATGTGATCCACACACCACATTGAGTAAACCTGGTTTAGTTAAAGAAGTTGAAAAACGGGTCGGAGAGATGGCTCAGTGGTTAAGAGCATTGCCTGCTCTTCCAAAGATCAGAAGTTCGATTCCTGGACATCACATAATTGCTTCAAAATGAGGTTTGGTGCCCTCTACTGGAAGCAGAAGGAAGAGGCAGGAGAGATGTCTTGGTGGTTAAGAGCATGCCTGCTGAGTTTGATGAGGCCAATTACAGACATACAGCCAGGGCCCAGGTTGTTGGGACTGAATCAGGCAAAATATTTTGTTAAAATAATAAAGACTCACAGCTCTATCACCATGAGCCAGCATGCTTCAGAGACACCACCAAGTAGAGTAAGGCAGGATGGTTAGAAGAAGAAAATACTAGCATGTTCATGTGCCTGAAGAAGAACTCACATCCAAGACATACAAAGGAACAAACACCAACAAAACCTTAACCAATTTAAAGCCAGGGAAACAATTTGTCTACACCTCGTCTATGAGGTACACGAATGGAAAACAGATCCATGGAGACCCCTGTACTTCAAATATTAGGAAAATGCAGATGTGATCCACACATCATTGAGTACATCTGGTTTAGGTAAAGAAGTAGAAAAACGGGTTGGAGAGATGGCTCAGTGTTTAAGAGCATTTCGTGCACTTTCTTCCTCCTGTATCCAATTTCAAGCAACCAAATAATGGCTCACAACCATCTGCACTGACGTCTTGTGCCCTCTTTTGCATGCAGAAAGAAGCGCTCGAGAGATAGCTCAGTGGTTAAGAATCCTGGCTGCCCTTCTAAAGGTCAGAAGTTCGATTCCTGGCAACCACAGTTTTGCTCTCAAAATGAGATTTGGTGCCATCTACTGGCAACAGAAGGAAGAGACAGTAGAGATGGCTCAGTGCTTAAGAGCATTGGCTGCTGAGTTGGATGAGGCCAAGTGCAGACATGGAGTCAGGGCAAAGGCCAGGGCCCACGTTATTGTGACTGAATTAGGCAAAGGTTTTTTTAGGATGTTAAAGACTCACAGCTCTATCACCATGAGCCATCGTGCTTCAGAGACAACACTAAGGAGAGTAAGGTAAGATGGCTAGAAAAAGAAAACACTGGCAAGTTCATGTGCCTTAAAGAGAACTTACATCCAAGACAATCAAAGGACTAAAAACACCAGCAAAATGTTAACCAATTTAAAGCCAGAGAAACGATTTATCCTGACCTCCTCTATCAGGTACATGAACAGCCAATAGGTCCATGGAGACCCCTGTACTCCACATGTTAAGGGAATGCAGATGTGATCCACACACCACATTGAGTAAACCTGGTTTAGTTAAAGAAGTTGAAAAATGGGTCGGAGAGATGGCTCAGTGGTTAAGAGCATTGCCTGCTCTTCCAAAGATCAGAAGTTCGATTCCTGGATATCACATAATTGCTTCAAAATGAGGTTTGGTGCCCTCTACTGGAAGCAGAAGGAAGAGGCAGGAGAGATGTCTTGGTGGTTAAGAGCATGCCTGCTGAGTTTGATGAGGCCAATTACAGACATACAACCAGGGCCCAGGTTGTTGGGACTGAATCAGGCAAAATATTTTGTTAAAATAATAAAGACTCACAGCTCTATCACCATGAGCCAGCATGCTTCAGAGACACCACCAAGCAGAGTAAGGCAGGATGGTTAGAAGAAGAAAATACTAGCATGTTCATGTGCCTGAAGAAGAACTCACATCCAAGACATACAAAGGAACAAACACCAACAAAAGCTTAACCAATTTAAAGCCAGTGAAACAATTTGTCTAGACCTCCTCTATGAGGTACACGAATGGCCAACAGATCCATGGAGACCCCTGTACTTCAAATGTTAGGAAAATGCAGATGTGATCCACACATCATTGAGTACATCTGGTTTAGGTAAAGAAGTAGAAAACGGGTTGGAGAGATGCCTCAGTGTTTAAGAGCATTTCGTGCTCTTTCTTCCTCCTGTATCCAATTTCAAGCAACCACATAATGGCTCACAACCATCTGCACTGAGGTCTTGTGCCCTCTTTTGCATGCAGAAAGAAGCACTCGAGAGATAGCTCAGTGGTTAAAAATCCTCGCTGCCCTTCTAAAGGTCAGAAGTTCGATTCCTGGCTACCACAGTTTTGCTCTCAAAATGAGATTTGGTGCCATCTAGTGGCAACAGAAGGAAGAGGCAGGAGAGATGGCTCAGTGCTTAAGAGCATTGGCTGCTGAGTTGGATGAGGCCAAGTGCAGACATGGAGTCAGGGCAAAGGCCAGGGCCCACGTTATTGTGACTGAATTGGGCAAACGTTTTTTTAGGATGTTAAAGACTCACAGCTCTATCACCATGAGACATCGTGCTTCAGAGACAACACTAAAGAGAGTAAGGCAAGATGGCTAGAAGAAGCAAACACTGGCATGTTCATGTGCCTTAAAGAGAACTCACATCCAAGACAATCAAAGGACTACAAACACCAGCAAAATGTTAACCAATTTAAAGCCAGAGAAACAATTTATCCTGACCTCCTCTATCAGGTACATGAACAGCCAATAGGTCCATGGAGACCCCTGTACGCCAAATGTTAGGGGAATGCAGATGTGATCCACACACCACATTGAGTAAACCTGGTTTAGTTAAAGAAGTTGAAAAACGGGTCGGAGAGATGGCACAGTGGTTAAGAGCATTGCCTGCTCTTCCAAAGATCAGAATTTCGATTCCTGGACATCACATAATTGCTTCAAAATGAGGTTTGGTGCCCTCTACTGGAAGCAGAAGGAAGAGGCAGGAGAGATGTCTTGGTGGTTAAGAGCATGCCTGCTGAGTTTGATGAGGCCAATTACAGACATACAGCCAGGGCCCAGGTTGTTGGGACTGAATCAGGCAAAACATTTTGTTAAAATAATAAAGACTCACAGCTCTATCACCATGAGCCAGCATGCTTCAGAGACACCACCAAGCAGAGTAAGGCAGGATGGTTAGAAGAAGAAAATACTAGCATGTTCATGTGCCTGAAGAAGAACTCACATCCAAGACATACAAAGGAACAAACACCAACAAAACCTTAACCAATTTAAAGCCAGGGAAACAATTTGTCTACACCTCGTCTATGAGGTACACGAATGGAAAACAGATCCATGGAGACCCCTGTACTTCAAATATTAGGAAAATGCAGATGTGATCCACACATCATTGAGTACATCTGGTTTAGGTAAAGAAGTAGAAAAACGGGTTGGAGAGATGGCTCAGTGTTTAAGAGCATTTCGTGCACTTTCTTCCTCCTGTATCCAATTTCAAGCAACCAAATAATGGCTCACAACCATCTGCACTGACGTCTTGTGCCCTCTTTTGCATGCAGAAAGAAGCGCTCGAGAGATAGCTCAGTGGTTAAGAATCCTGGCTGCCCTTCTAAAGGTCAGAAGTTCGATTCCTGGCAACCACAGTTTTGCTCTCAAAATGATATTTGGTGCCATCTACTGGCAACAGAAGGAAGAGACAGTAGAGATGGCTCAGTGCTTAAGAGCATTGGCTGCTGAGTTGGATGAGGCCAAGTGCAGACATGGAGTCAGGGCAAAGGCCAGGGCCCACGTTATTGTGACTGAATTAGGCAAAGGTTTTTTTAGGATGTTAAAGACTCACAGCTCTATCACCATGAGCCATCGTGCTTCAGAGACAACACTAAGGAGAGTAAGGTAAGATGGCTAGAAAAAGAAAACACTGGCAAGTTCATGTGCCTTAAAGAGAACTTACATCCAAGACAATCAAAGGACTAAAAACACCAGCAAAATGTTAACCAATTTAAAGGCAGAGAAACAATTTATCCTGACCTCCTCTATGAGGTACATGAACAGCCAAGAGGTCCATGGAGACCCCTGTACTCCACATGTTAAGGGAATGCAGATGTGATCCACACACCACATTGAGTAAACCTGGTTTAGTTAAAGAAGTTGAAAAACGGGTCGGAGAGATGGCTCAGTGGTTAAGAGCATTGCCTGCTCTTCCAAAGATCAGAAGTTCGATTCCTGGATATCACATAATTGCTTCAAAATGAGGTTTGGTGCCCTCTACTGGAAGCAGAAGGAAGAGGCAGGAGAGATGTCTTGGTGGTTAAGAGCATGCCTGCTGAGTTTGATGAGGCCAATTACAGACATACAACCAGGGCCCAGGTTGTTGGGACTGAATCAGGCAAAATATTTTGTTAAAATAATAAAGACTCACAGCTCTATCACCATGAGCCAGCATGCTTCAGAGACACCACCAAGCAGAGTAAGGCAGGATGGTTAGAAGAAGAAAATACTAGCATGTTCATGTGCCTGAAGAAGAACTCACATCCAAGACATACAAAGGAACAAACACCAACAAAACCTTAACCAATTTAAAGCCAGTGAAACAATTTGTCTAGACCTCCTCTATGAGGTACACGAATGGCCAACAGATCCATGGAGACCCCTGTACTTCAAATGTTAGGAAAATGCAGATGTGATCCACACATCATTGAGTACATCTGGTTTAGGTAAAGAAGTAGAAAACGGGTTGGAGAGATGTCTCAGTGTTTAAGAGCATTTTGTGCTCTTTCTTCCTCCTGTATCCAATTTCAAGCAACCACATAATGGCTCACAACCATCTGCACTGAGGTCTTGTGCCCTCTTTTGCATGCAGAAAGAAGCACTCGAGAGATAGCTCAGTGGTTAAAAATCCTCGCTGCCCTTCTAAAGGTCAGAAGTTCGATTCCTGGCTACCACAGTTTTGTTCTCAAAATGAGATTTGGTGCCATCTACTGGCAACAGAAGGAAGAGGCAGGAGAGATGGCTCAGTGCTTAAGAGCATTGGCTGCTGAGTTGGATGAGGCCAAGTGCAGACATAGAGTCAGGGCAAAGGCCAGGGCCCACGTTATTGTGACTGAATTGGGCAAACGTTTTTTTAGGATGTTAAAGACTCACAGCTCTATCACCATGAGACATCGTGCTTCAGAGACAACACTAAAGCGAGTAAGGCAAGATGGCTAGAAGAAGCAAACACTGGCATGTTCATGTGCCTTAAAGAGAACTCACATCCAAGACAATCAAAGGACTACAAACACCAGCAAAATGTTAACCAATTTAAAGCCAGAGAAACAATTTATCCTGACCTCCTCTATCAGGTACATGAACAGCCAATAGGTCCATGGAGACCCCTGTAAGCCAAATGTTAGGGGAATGCAGATGTGATCCACACACCACATTGAGTAAACCTGGTTTAGTTAAAGAAGTTGAAAAACGGGTCGGAGAGATGGCACAGTGGTTAAGAGCATTGCCTGCTCTTCCAAAGATCAGAAGTTCGATTCCTGGACATCACATAATTGCTTCAAAATGAGGTTTGGTGCCCTCTACTGGAAGCAGAAGGAAGAGGCAGGAGAGATGTCTTGGTGGTTAAGAGCATGCCTGCTGAGTTTGATGAGGCCAATTACAGACATACAGCCAGGGCCCAGGTTGTTGGGACTGAATCAGGCAAAACATTTTGTTAAAATATTAAAGACTCACAGCTCTAACACCATTAGCCAGCATGCTTCAGAGACACCACCAAGCAGAGTAAGGCAGGATGGTTAGAAGAAGAAAATACTAGCATGTTCATGTGCCTGAAGAAGAACTCACATCCAAGACATACAAAGGAACAAACACCAACAAAACCTTAACCAATTTAAAGCCAGGGAAACAATTTGTCTACACCTCGTCTATGAGGTACACGAATGGAAAACAGATCCATGGAGACCCCTGTACTTCAAATATTAGGAAAATGCAGATGTGATCCATACATCATTGAGTACATCTGGTTTAGGTAAAGAAGTAGAAAAACGGGTTGGAGAGATGGCTCAGTGTTTAAGAGCATTTCGTGCACTTTCTTCCTCCTGTATCCAATTTCAAGCAACCAAATAATGGCTCACAACCATCTGTACTGAGGTCTTGTGCCCTCTTTTGCATGCAGAAAGAAGCGCTTGAGAGATAGCTCAGTGGTTAAGAATCCTGGCTGCCCTTCTAAGGTCAGAAGTTCGATTCCTGGCAACCACAGTTTTGCTCTCAAAATGAGATTTGGTGCCATCTACTGGCAACAGAAGGAAGAGACAGTAGAGATGGCTCAGTGCTTAAGAGCATTGGCTGCTGAGTTGGATGAGGCCAAGTGCAGACATGGAGTCAGGGCAAAGGCCAGGACCCACGTTATTGTGACTGAATTAGGCAAAGTTTTTTTTAGGATGTTAAAGACTCACAGCTCTATCACCATGAGCCATCGTGCTTCAGAGACAACACTAAGGAGAGTAAGGTAAGATGGCTAGAAAAAGAAAACACTGGCAAGTTCATGTGCCTTAAAGAGAACTTACATCCAAGACAATCAAAGGACTAAAAACACCAGCAAAATGTTAACCAATTTAAAGGCAGAGAAACAATTTATCCTGACCTTCTCTATGAGGTACATGAACAGCAAATAGGTCCATGGAGACCCTGTACTCCACATGTTAGGGGAATGCAGATGTGATCCACACACCACATTGAGTAAACCTGGCTTAGTTAAAGAAGTTGAAAAACGGGTCGGAGAGATGGCTCAGTGGTTAAGAGCATTGCCTGCTCTTCCAAAGATCAGAAGTTCGATTCCTGGACATCACATAATTGCTTCAAAATGAGGTTTGGTGCCCTCTACTGAAAGCAGAAGGAAGAGGCAGGAGAGATGTCTTGGTGGTTAAGAGCATGCCTGCCTAGTTTGATGAGGCCAAGTGCAGACATAGAGTCAGGGCAAAGGCCAGGGCCCACGTTATTGTGACTGAATTGGGCAAACGTTTTTTTAGGATGTTAAAGACTCACAGCTCTATCACCATGAGACATCGTGCTTCAGAGACAACACTAAGGAGAGTAAGGCAAGATGGCTAGAAGAAGAAAACACTGGCATGTTCATGTGCCTTAAAGAGAACTCACATCCAAGACAATCAAAGGACTACAAACAAGAGCAAAATGTTAACCAATTTAAAGCCAGAGAAACAATTTATCCTGACCTCCTCTATCAGGTACATGAACAGCCAATAGGTCCATGGAGACCCCTGTACTCCATATGTTAGGGGAATGCAGATGTGATCCACACACCACATTGAGTAAACCTGGTTTAGTTAAAGAAGTTGAAAAACGGATCGGAGAGATGGCTCAGTGGTTAAGAGCATTGCCTGCTCTTCCAAAGATCAGAAGTTCGATTCCTGGACATCACATAATTGCTTCAAAATGAGGTTTGGTGCCCTCTACTGGAAGCAGAAGGAAGAGGCAGGAGAGATGTCTTGGTGGTTAAGAGCATGCCTGCTGATTTTGATATGGCCAAGTGCAGACATACAGCCAGGGCCCAGGTAATTGGGACTGAATCAGGCAAAACATTTTGTTAGGATAATAAAGACTCACAGGTCTATCACCATGAGCCAGCATGCTTCAGAGACACCACCAAGCAGAGCAAGGCAAGATGGCTAGAAGAAGAAAATACTAGCATGTTTCTGTGCCTGAAGAACTCACATCCAAGACATACAAAGGAACAAACACCAACAAAAGCTTAACCAATTTAAAGCCAGTGAAACAATTTGTCTAGACCTCCTCTATGAGGTACACGAATGGCCAACAGATCCATGGAGACCCCTGTAGTTCAAATGTTAGGAAAATGCAGATGTGATCCACACATCATTGAGTACATCTGGTTTAGGTAAAGAAGTAGAAAAACGGGTTGGAGAGATGGCTCAGTGTTTAAGAGCATTTCGTGCTCTTTCTTCCTCCTGTATCCAATTTCAAGCAACCACATAATGGCTCACAACCATCTGCACTGAGGTCTTGTGCCCTCTTTTGCATGCAGAAAGAAGCGCTCGACAGATAGCTCAGTGGTTAAGAATCCTCGCTGCACTTCTAAAGGTCAGAAGTTCGATTCCTGGCAACCACAGTTTTGCTCTCAAAATGAGATTTGGTGCCATCTACTTGCAACAGAAGGAAGAGGTAGGAGAGATGGCTCAGTGCTTAAGAGCATTGGCTGCTGAGTTTGATGAGGCCAAGTGCAGACATAGAGTCAGGGCAAAGGCCAGGGCCCACGTTATTGCGACTGAATTAGGCAAAGGTTTTTGTAGGATGTTAAAGACTCACAACTCAATCACCATGAGACATCGTGCTTCAGAGACAACACTAAGGAGAGTCAGGCAAGATGGCTAGAAGAAGAAAACAATGGCATGTTCATGTGCCTTAAAGAGAACTCACATCCCAGACAATCAAATGACTACAAACATCAGCAAAATGTTAACCAATTTAAAGCCAGAGAAACAATTTATCCTGACATCCTCTATGAGGTACATGAACAGCCAAAAATCCAGGGAGACCCCTGTACTCCACATGTTAGGGGAATGCAGATGTGATCCACACACCACATTTTGTAAACCTGGTTCAGTTAATGAATTTGAAAAACGTGTCGGAGAGATGGCATAGTGGTTAAGATCATTGCCTGTTCTTCCACAGATCAGAAGTCCGATGCCTGGACATCACATAATTGCTTCAAAATGAGGTTTGGTGCCCTCTACTGGAAGCAGAAGGAGGAGGCAGGAGAGACGTCTTGGTGGTTAAGAGCATGCCTTCTGAGTTTGATGAGGCCAAGTGCAGACATACAGCCAGAACCCAGATTTTTCGGACTGAATCAGGCAAAACATTTTGTTAGGATAATAAAGACTCACAGCTCTATCACCATGAGCCACCATGCTTCAGAGACACCACCAAGCAGAGTAAGGCAAGATGGTTAGAAGAAGAAAATATTAGCATGTTCCTGTGCCTGAAGAAGAACTCACATCCAAGACATACAAAGGAACAAACACCAACAAAAGCTTAACCAATTTAAAGCCAGTGAAACAATTTGTCTAGACCTCCTCTATGAGGTACACGAATGGCCAACAGATCCATGGAGACCCCTGTACTTCAAATGTTAGGAAAATGCAGATGTGATCCACACATCATTGAGTACATCTGGTTTAGGTAAAGAAGTAGAAAAACGGGTTGGAGAGATGGCTCAGTTTTTAAGAGCATTTCGTGCTCTTTCTTCCTCCTGTATCCAATTTCAAGCAACCACATAATGGCTCACAACCATCTGCACTGAGGTCTTGTGCCCTCTTTTGCATGCAGAATTAAGCGCTCGAGAGATAGCTCAGTGGTTAAGAATCCTGGCTTCCCTTCTAAAGGTCAGAAGTTCGATTCCTGGCAACCACAGTTTTGCTCTCAAAATGAGATTTGGTGCCATCTACTGGCTACAGAAGGAAGAGGCAGGAGAGATGGCTCAGTGCTTAAGAGCATTGGCTGCTGAGTTTGATGAGGCCAAGTGCAGACATAGAGTCAGGGCAAAGGCCAGGGCCCACGTTATTGTGACTGAATTGGGCAAACGTTTTTTTAGGATGTTAAAGACTCACAGCTCTATCACCATGAGACATCGTGCTTCAGAGACAACACTAAGGAGAGTAAGGCAAGATGGCTAGAAGAAGAAAACACTGGCATGTTCATGTGCCTTAAAGAGAACTCACATCCAAGACAATCAAAGGACTACAAACACCAGCAAAATGTTAACCAATTTAAAGCCAGAGAAACAATTTATCCTGACCTCCTCTATCAGGTACATGAACAGCCAATAGTTCCATGGACAAACCTGTACTCCACATGTTAGGGGAATGCAGATGTGATCCACACACCACATTGAGTAAACCTGGTTTAGTTAAAGAAGTGGAAAAACGGGTCGGAGAGATGGCTCAGTGGTTAAGAGCATTGCCTGCTCTTCCAAAGATCAGAAGTTCGATTCCTGGACATCACATAATTGCTTCAAAATGAGGTTTGGTGCCCTCTACTGGAAGCAGAAGGAAGAGGCAGGAGAGATGTCTTGGTGGTTAAGAGCATTCCTGCTGAGTTTGATGAGGCCAAGTGCAGACATACAGCCAGGGCCCAGGTAATTGGGACTGAATCAGGCAAAACATTTTGTTAGGATAATAAAGACTCACAGCTCTATCACCATGAGCCAGCATGCTTCAGAGACACCACCAAGCAGAGCAAGGCAAGATGGCTAGAAGAAGAAAATACTAGCATGTTTCTGTGCCTGAAGAACTAACATCCAAGACATACAAAGGAACAAACACCAACAAAAGCTTAACCAATTTAAAGCCAGTGAAACAATTTGTCTACACCTCCTCTATGAGGTACACGAAAGGCCAACAGATCCATGGAGACCCCTGTACTTCAAATGTTAGGAAAATGAAGATGTGATCCACACATCATTGAGTACATCTGGTTTTGGTAAAGAAGTAGAAAAACGGGTTGGAGAGATGGCTCAGTGTTTAAGAGCATTTCGTGCTCTTTCTTCCTCCTGTATCCAATTTCAAGCAACCACATAATGGCTCACAACCATCTGCACTGAGGTCTTGTGCCCTCTTTTGCATGCAGAAAGAAGCGCTCGAGAGATACCTCAGTGGTTAAGAATCCTGGCTTCCCTTCTTAAGGTCAGAAGTTCGATTCCTGGCAACCACAGTTTTGCTCTCAAAATGAGATTTGGTGCCATCTACTGGCAACAGAAGGAAGAGACAGTAGAGATGGCTCAGTGCTTAAGAGCATTGGCTGCTGAGTTTGATGAGGCCAAGTGCAGACATAGAGTCAGGGCAAAGGCCAGGGCCCACGTTATTGTGACTGAATTGGGCAAACGTTTTTTTAGGATGTTAAAGACTCACAGCTCTATCACCATGAGCCATCGTGCTTCAGAGACAACACTAAGGAGAGTAAGGCAAGATGGCTAGAAGAAGAAAACACTGGCATGTTCATGTGCCTTAAAGAGAACTCACATACAAGACAATCAGAGGACTACAAACACCAGCACAATGTTAACCAATTTAAAGCCAGAGAAACAATTTATCCTGACCTCCTCTATCAGGTACATGAACAGCCAATAGTTCCATGGACAAACCTGTACTCCACATGTTAGGGGAATGCAGATGTGATCCACACACCACATTGAGTAAAGCTGGTTTAGTTAAAGAAGTTGAAAAAGGGGTCGGAGAGATGGATCAGTGTTTAAGAGCATTGCCTGCTCTTATAAAGATCAGAAGTTCGATTCCTGGACATCACATAATTGCTTCAAAATGAGGTTTGGTGCCCTCTACTGGAAGCAGAAGGAAGAGGCAGGAGAGATGTCTTGGTGGTTAAGAGCATGCCTGCTGAGTTTGATGAGGCCAAGTGCAGACATACAGCCAGGACCCAGGTTGTTGGGACTGAATCAGGCAAAACATTCTGTTAGGATAATAAAGACTTACAGCTCTATCACCATGAGCCAGCATGTTTCAGAGACACCACCAAGCAGAGCAAGGCAAGATGGTTAGAAGAAGAAAATACTAGCACGTTCATGTGCCTGAAGAAGAACTCACATCCAAGACATACAAAGGAACAAACACCAGCAAAATGTTAACCAATTTAAGCCAGAGAAACAATTTATCCTGACCTCCTCTATGAGGTACATGAACAGCCAATAGGTCCATGGAGACCCCTGTACTCCACATGTTAGGGGAATGCAGATGTGATCCACGCACCACATTGAGTAAACCAGGTTTAGTTAAAGAAGTTGAAAAACGGGTCGGAGAGATGGCACAGTGGTTAAGACCATTGCCTGCTCTTCCAAAGATCAGAAGTCCGATTCCTGAACATCACATAATTGCTTCAAAAAGAAATTTGGTGCCATCTACTGGCAACAGAAGGAAGAGGTAGGAGAGATGGCTCAGTGCTTAAGAGCATTGTCTGCTGTGTTTGATGAGGCCAAGTGCAAACATAGAGTCAGGGCAAAGGCCAGGGCCCACGTTATTGCGACTGAATTAGGCAAAGGTTTTTGTAGGATGTTAAAGACTGACAACTCAATCACCATGAGACATCGTGCTTCAGAGACACCACCAATCAGAGCAAGGCAAGATGGTTAGAAGAAGAAAATACTAGCACGTTCATGTGCCTGAAGAAGAACTCACATCCAAGACATACAAAGGAACAAACACCAACAAAAGCTTAACCAATTTAAAGCCAGGGAAACAATTTGTCTACACCTCCTCTATGAGGTACACGAATGGCCAACAGATCCATGGAGACCCCTGTACCTCAAATATTAGGAAAATGCAGATGTGATCCACACATCATTGAGTACATCTGGTTTAGGTAAAGAAGTAGAAAAACGGGTTGGAGAGATTGCTCAGTGTTTAAGAGCATTTCGTGCTCTTTCTTCCTTCTGTATCCAATTTCAAGCAACCACATAATGGCTCACAACCATCTGCACTGAGGTCTTGTGCCCTCTTTTGCATGCAGAAAGAAGCGCTCGAGAGATAGCTCAGTGGTTAAGCATCCTGGCTGCCATTCTAAAGGTCAGAAGTTCGATTCCTGGCAACCACAGTTTTGCTCTCAAAATGAGATTTGGTGCCATCTACTGGCAACAGAAGGAAGAGACAGTAGAGATGGCTCAGTGCTAAAGAGCATTGCCTGCTGAGTTGGATGAGGCCAAGTGCAGACATGGAGTCAGGGCAAAGGCCAGGGCCCACGTTATTGTGACTGAATTAGGCAAAGGTTTTTTTGGGATGTTAAAGACTCACAGCTCTATCACCATGAGCCATCGTGCTTCAGAGACAACACTAAGGAGAGTAAGGCAAGATGGCTAGAAGAAGAAAACACTGGCATGTTCATGTGCCTTAAAGAGAACTCACATCCAAGACAATCAAAGGACTACAAACACCAGCAAAATGTTAACCAATTTAAAGCCTGAGATACAATTTATCCTGACATCCTCTATCAGGTACATGAACAGCCAATAGGTCCATGGAGACCCCTGTACTACACATGTTAGGGGAATGCAGATGTGATCCACACACCACATTGAGTAAACCTGGTTTAGTTAAAGAAGTTGAAAAACGGATCGGAGAGATGGCTCAGTGGTTAAGAGCATTGCCTGCTCTTCCAAAGATCAGAAGTTCGATTCCTGGACATCACATAATTGCTTCAAAATGAGGTTTGGTGCCCTCTACTGGAAGCAGAAGGAAGAGGCAGGAGAGATGTCTTGGTGGTTAAGAGCATGCCTGCTGAGTTTGATGAGGCCAAGTGCAGACATACAGCCAGGGCCCAGGTAATTGGGACTGAATAAGGCAAAACATTTTTTTAGGATAATAAAGACTCACAGCTCTATCACCATGAGCCAGCATGCTTCAGAGACACCACCAAGCAGAGCAAGGCAAGATGGCTAGAAGAAGAAAATACTAGCATGTTTCTGTGCCTGAAGAACTAACATCCAAGACATACAAAGGAACAAACACCAACAAAAGCTTAACCAATTTAAAGCCAGTGAAACAATTTGTCTAGACCTCCTCTATGAGGTACACGAATGGCCAACAGATCCATGGAGACCCCTGTTCTTCAAATGTTAGGAAAATGCAGATGTAATCCACACATCATTGAGTACATCTGGTTTAGGTAAAGAAGTAGAAAAACGGGTTGGAGAGATGGCTCAGTGTTTAAGAGCATTTCGTGCTCTTTCTTCCTCCTGTATCCAATTTCAAGCAACCACATAATGGCTCACAACCATCTGCACTGAGGTCTTGTGCCCTCTTTTGCATGCAGAAAGAAGCGCTCGAGAGATAGCTCAGTGGTTAAGAATCCTGGCTTCCCTTCTTAAGGTCAGAAGTTCGATTCCTGGCAACCACAGTTTTGCTCTCAAAATGAGATTTGGTGCCATCTACTGGCAATAGAAGGAAGAGGCAGGAGAGATGGCTCAGTGCTTAAGAGCATTGGCTGCTGAGTTGGATGAGGCCAAGTGCAGACATAGAGTCAGGGCAAAGGCCAGGGCCCACGTTATTGTGACTGAATTGGGCAAACGTTTTTTTTAGGATGTTAAAGACTCACAGCTCTATCACCATGAGACATCGTGCTTCAGAGACAACACTAAGGAGAGTAAGGCAACATGGCTAGAAGAAGAAAACACTGGCATGTTCATGTGCCTTAAAGAGAACTCACATACAAGACAATCAAAGGACTACAAACACCAGCAAAATGTTAACCAATTTAAAGCCAGAGAAACAATTTATCCTGACCTCCTCTATGAGGTACATGAACAGCCAATAGTTCCATGGACAAACCTGTACTCCACATGTTAGGGGAATGCAGATGTGATCCACACACCACATTGAGTAAACCTGGTTTAGTTAAAGAAGTGGAAAAACGGGTCGGAGAGATGGCTCAGTGGTTAAGAGCATTGCCTGCTCTTCCAAAGATCAGAAGTTCGATTCCTGGACATCACATAATTGCTTCAAAATGAGGTTTGGTGCCCTCTACTGGAAGCAGAAGGAAGAGGCAGGAGAGATGTCTTGGTGGTTAAGAGCATGCCTGCTGAGTTTGATGAGGCCAAGTGCAGACATACAGCCAGGGCCCAGGTAATTGGGACGGAATCAGGCAAAACATTTTGTTAGGATAATAAAGACTCACAGCTCTATCACCTTGAGCCAGCATGCTTCAGAGACACCACCAAGCAGAGCAAGGCAAGATGGCTAGAAGAAGAAAATACTAGCATGTTTCTGTGCCTGAAGAACTAACATCCAAGACATACAAAGGAACAAACACCAACAAAAGATTAACCAATTTAAAGCCAGTGAAACAATTTGTCTAGACCTCCTGTATGAGGTACACGAATGGCCAACAGATCCATGGAGACCCCTGTACTTCAAATGTTAGGAAAATGCAGATGTGATCCACACATCATTGAGTACATCTGGTTTAGGTAAAGAAGTAGAAAAACGGGTTGGAGAGATGTCTCAGTGTTTAAGAGCATTTCGTGCTCTTTCTTCCTCCTGTATGCAATTTCAAGCAACCACATAATGGCTCACAACCATCTGCACTGAGGTCTTGTGCCCTCTTTTGCATGCAGAAAGAAGCGCTCGAGAGAAAGCTCAGTGGTTAAGAATCCTGGCTTCCCTTCTTAAGGTCAGAAGTTCGATTCCTGGCAACCACAGTTTTGCTCTCAAAATGAGATTTGGTGCCATCTACTGGCAACAGAAGGAAGAGGCAGGAGAGATGGCTCAGTGCTTAAGAGCATTGGCTGCTGAGTTTGATGAGGCCAAGTGCAGACATAGAGTCAGGGCAAAGGCCAGGGCCAACCTTATTGTGACTGAATTGGGCAAACGTTTTTTTAGGATGTTAAAGACTCACAGCTCTATCACCATGAGACATCGTGCTTCAGAGACAACACTAAGGAGAGGAAGGCAAGATGGCTAGAAGAAGAAAACACTGGCATGTTCATGTGCCTTAAAGAGAACTCACATCCAAGACAATCAAAGGACTACAAACACCAGCACAATGTTAACCAATTTAAAGCCAGAGAAACAATTTATCCTGACCTCCTCTATCAGGTACATGAACAGCCAATAGGTCCATGGAGACCCCTGTACTCCACATGTTAGGGGAATGCAGATGTGATCCACACACCACATTGAGTAAACCAGGTTTAGTTAAAGAAGTTGAAAAACGGGTCGGAGAGATGGCACAGTGGTTAAGAGCATTGCCTGCTCTTCCAAAGATCAGAAGTCCGATTCCTGAACATCACATAATTGCTTCAAAAAGAAATTTGGTGCCATCTACTGGCAACAGAAGGAAGAGGTAGGAGAGATGGCTCAGTGCTTAAGAGCATTGTCTGCTGTGTTTGATGAGGCCAAGTGCAGACATAGAGTCAGGGCAAAGGCCAGGGCCCACGTTATTGCGACTGAATTAGGCAAAGGTTTTTGTAGGATGTTAAAGACTGACAACTCAATCACCATGAGACATCGTGCTTCAGAGACAACACTAAGGAGAGTCAGGCAAGATGGCTAGAAGAAGAAAACACTGGCATGTTCATGTGCCTTAAAGAGAACTCACATCCAAGACAATCAAAGGACTACAAACACCAGCAAAATGTTAACTAATTTAAAGCCAGAGAAACAATTTATCCTGACCTCCTCTATCAGGTACATGAACAGCCAATAGGTCCATGGAGACCCCTGTACTCCACATGTTAGGGGAATGCAGATGTGATCCACACACCACATTGAGTAAACCTGGTTTAGTTAAAGAAGTTGAAAAACGGATCGGAGAGATGGCTCAGTGGTTAAGAGCATTGCCTGCTCTTCCAACGATCAGAAGTTCGATTCCTGGACATCACATAATTGCTTCAAAATGAGGTTTGGTGCCCTCTACTGGAAGCAGAAGGAAGAGGCAGGAGAGATGTCTTGGTGGTTAAGAGCATGCCTGCTGAGTTTGATGAGGCCAAGTGCAGACATACAGCCAGGGCCCAGGTAATTGGGACTGAATCAGGCAAAACATTTTGTTAGGATAATAAAGACTCACAGCTCTATCACCATGAGCCAGCATGCTTCAGAGACACCACCAAGCAGAGCAAGGCAAGATGGCTAGAAGAAGAAAATACTAGCATGTTTCTGTGCCTGAAGAACTAACATCCAAGACATACAAAGGAACAAACACCAACAAAAGCTTAACCAATTTAAAGCCAGGGAAACAATTTGTCTACACCTCCTCTATGAGGTACACGAATGGCCAACAGATCCATGGAGACCCCTGTACTTCAAATGTTAGTAAAATGCAGATGTAATCCACACATCATTGAGTACATCTGGTTTAGGTAAAGAAGTAGAAAAACGGGTTGGAGAGATGGCTCAGTGTTTAAGAGCATTTCGTGCTCTTTCTTCCTCCTGTATCCAATTTCAAGCAACCACATAATGGCTCACAACCATCTGCACTGAGGTCTTGTGCCCTCTTTTGCATGCAGAAAGAAGCGCTCGAGAGATAGCTCAGTGGTTAAGAATCCTCGCTGCACTTCTAAAGGTCAGAAGTTCGATTCCTGGCAACCACAGTTTTGCTCTCAAAATGAGATTTGGTGCCATCTACTTGCAACAGAAGGAAGAGGCAGGAGAGATGGCTCAGTGCTTAAGAGCATTGGCTGCTGAGTTGGATGAGGCCAAGTGCAGACATAGAGTCAGGGCGAAGGCCAGGGCCCACGTTATTGTGACTGATTTAGGCAAACGTTTTTTTAGGATGTTAAAGACTCACAGCTCTATCACCATGAGACATCGTGCTTCAGAGACAACACTAAGGAGAGTAAGGCAACATGGCTAGAAGAAGAAAACACTGGCATGTTCATGTGCCTTAAAGAGAACTCACATACAAGACAATCAAAGGACTACAAACACCAGCACAATGTTAACCAATTTAAAGCCAGAGAAACAATTTATCCTGACCTCCTCTATCAGGTACATGAACAGCCAAAAGTTCCATGGACAAACCTGTACTCTACATGTTAGGGGAATGCAGATGTGATCCACACACCACATTGAGTAAACCTGGTTTAGTTAAAGAAGTGGAAAAACGGGTCGGAGAGATGGCTCAGTGGTTAAGAGCATTGCCTGCTCTTCCAAAGATCAGAAGTTCGATTCCTGGACATCACATAATTGCTTCAAAATGAGGTTTGGTGCCCTCTACTGGAAGCAGAAGGAAGAGGCAGGAGAGATGTCTTGGTGGTTAAGAGCATGCCTGCTGAGTTTGATGAGGCCAAGTGCAGACATACAGCCAGGGCCCAGGTAATTGGGACTGAATCAGGCAAAACATTTTGTTAGGATAATAAAGACTCACAGCTCTATCACCTTGAGCCAGCATGCTTCAGAGACACCACCAAGCAGAGCAAGGCAAGATGGCTAGAAGAAGAAAATACTAGCATGTTTCTGTGCCTGAAGAACTAACATCCAAGACATACAAAGGAACAAACACCAACAAAAGCTTAACCAATTTAAAGCCAGTGAAACAATTTGTCTAGACCTCCTCTATGAGGTACACGAATGGCCAACAGATCCATGGAGACCCCTGTACTTCAAATGTTAGGAAAATGCAGATGTGATCCACACATCATTGAGTACATCTGGTTTAGGTAAAGAAGTAGAAAAATGGGTTGGAGAGATGGCTCAGTGTTTAAGAGCATTTCGTGCTCTTTCTTCCTCCTGTATCCAATTTCAAGCAACCACATAATGGCTCACAACCATCTGCACTGAGGTCTTGTGCCCTCTTTTGCATGCAGAAAGAAGCGCTCGAGAGAAAGCTCAGTGGTTAAGAATCCTGGCTTCCCTTCTTAAGGTCAGAAGTTCGATTCCTGGCAACCACAGTTTTGCTCTCAAAATGAGATTTGGTGCCATCTACTGGCAACAGAAGGAAGAGGCAGGAGAGATGGCTCAGTGCTTAAGAGCATTGGCTGCTGAGTTTGATGAGGCCAAGTGCAGACATAGAGTCAGGGCAAAGGCCAGGGCCCACGTTATTGTGACTGAATTGGGCAAACGTTTTTTTAGGATGTTAAAGACTCACAGCTCTATCACCATGAGACATCGTGCTTCAGAGACAACACTAAGGAGAGTAAGGCAAGATGGCTAGAAGAAGAAAACACTGGCATGTTCATGTGCCTTAAAGAGAACTCACATCCAAGACAATCAAAGGACTACAAACACCAGCACAATGTTAACCAATTTAAAGCCAGAGAAACAATTTATCCTGACCTCCTCTATCAGGTACATGAACAGCCAATAGGTCCATGGAGACCCCTGTACTCCACATGTTAGGGGAATGCAGATGTGATCCACACACCACATTGAGTAAACCAGGTTTAGTTAAAGAAGTTGAAAAACGGGTCGGAGAGATGGCACAGTGGTTAAGAGCATTGCCTGCTCTTCCAAAGATCAGAAGTCCGATTCCTGAACATCACATAATTGCTTCAAAAAGAAATTTGGTGCCATCTACTGGAAACAGAAGGAAGAGGTAGGAGAGATGGCTCAGTGCTTAAGAGAATTGTCTGCTGTGTTTGATGAGGCCAAGTGCAGACATAGAGTCAGGCAAAGGCCAGGGCCCACGTTATTGCGACTGAAGTAGGCAAAGGTTTTTGTAGGATGTTAAAGACTGACAACTCAATCACCATGAGACATCGTGCTTCAGAGACAACACTAAGGAGAGTCAGGCAAGATGGCTAGAAGAAGAAAACACTGGCATGTTCATGTGCCTTAAAGAGAACTCACATCCAAGACAATCAAAGGACTACAAACACCAGCACAATGTTAACCAATTTAAAGCCAGAGAAACAATTTATCCTGACCTCCTCTATCAGGTACATGAACAGCCAATAGGTCCATGGAGACCCCTGTACTCCACATGTTAGGGGAATGCAGATGTGATCCACACACCACATTGAGTAAACCTGGTTTAGTTAAAGAAGTTGAAAAACGGATCGGAGAGATGGCTCAGTGGTTAAGAGCATTGCCTGCTCTTCCAACGATCAGAAGTTCGATTCCTGGACATCACATAATTGCTTCAAAATGAGGTTTGGTGCCCTCTACTGGAAGCAGAAGGAAGAGGCAGGAGAGATGTCTTGGTGGTTAAGAGCATGCCTGCTGAGTTTGATGAGGCCAAGTGCAGACATACAGCCAGGACCCAGGTAATTGGGACTGAATCAGGCAAACATTTTGTTAGGATAATAAAGACTCACAGCTCTATCACCATGAGCCAGCATGCTTCAGAGACACCACCAAGCAGAGCAAGGCAAGATGGCTAGAAGAAGAAAATACTAGCATGTTTCTGTGCCTGAAGGACTAACATCCAAGACATTCAAAGGAACAAACACCAACAAAAGCTTAACCAATTTAAAGCCAGGGAAACAATTTGTCTACACCTCCTCTATGAGGTACACGAATGGCCAACAGATCCATGGAGACGCCTGTACTTCAAATGTTAGGAAAATGCAGATGTAATCCACACATCATTGAGTACATCTGGTTTAGGTAAAGAAGTAGAAAAACGGGTTGGAGAGATGGCTCAGTGTTTAAGAGCATTTCGTGCTCTTTCTTCCTCCTGTATCCAATTTCAAGCAACCACATAATGGCTCACAACCATCTGCACTGAGGTCTTGTGCCCTCTTTTCCATGCAGAAAGAAGCGCTCGAGAGATAGCTCAGTGGTTAAGAATCCTCGCTGCACTTCTAAAGGTCAGAAGTTCGATTCCTGGCAACCACAGTTTTGCTCTCAAAATGAGATTTGGTGCCATCTACTTGCAACAGAAGGAAGAGGCAGGAGAGATGGCTCAGTGCTTAAGAGCATTGGCTGCTGAGTTGGATGAGGCCAAGTGCAGACATAGAGTCAGGGCGAAGGCCAGGGCCCACGTTATTGTGACTGATTTAGGCAAACTTTTTTTAGGATGTTAAAGACTCACAGCTCTATCACCATGAGACATCGTGCTTCAGAGACAACACTAAAGAGAGTAAGGCAAGATGGCTAGAAGAAGAAAACACTGGCATGTTCATGTGCCTTAAAGAGAACTCACATCCAAGACAATCAAAGGACTACAAACACCAGCAAAATGTTAACCAATTTAAAGCCAGAGAAACAATTTATCCTGACCTCCTCTATCAGGTACATGAACAGCCAATAGGTCCATGGAGACCCCTGTACTCCACATGTTAGGGGAATGCAGATGTGATCCACACACCACATTGAGTAAACCAAGTTTAGTTAAAGAAGTTGAAAAACGGGTCGGAGAGATGGCACAGTGGTTAAGAGCATTGCCTGCTCTTCCAAAGATCAGAAGTCCGATTCCTGAACATCACATAATTGCTTCAAAAAGAAATTTGGTGCCATCTACTGGCAACAGAAGGAAGAGGTAGGAGAGATGGCTCAGTGCTTAAGAGCATTGTCTGCTGTGTTTGATGAGGCCAAGTGCAGACATAGAGTCAGGGCAAAGTCCAGGGCCCACGTTATTGCAACTGAATTAGGCAAAGGTTTTTGTAGGATGTTAAAGACTGACAACTCAATCACCATGAGACATCGTGCTTCAGAGACAACACTAAGGAGAGTCAGGCAAGATGGCTAGAAGAAGAAGACACTGGCATGTTCATGTGCCTTAAAGAGAACTCACATCCAAGACAATCAAAGGACTACAAAAACCAGCAAAATGTTAACCAATTTAAAGCCAGAGAAACAATTTATCCTGACATCCTCTATCAGGTACATGAACAGCCAATAGGTCCATGGAGACCCCTGTACTCCACATGTTAGGGGAACGCAGATGTGATCCACACACCACATTGAGAAAACCTGGTTTAGTGAAAGAAGTTGAAAAACGGATCGGAGAGATGGCTCAGTGGTTAAGAGCATTGCCTGCTCTTCCAAAGATCAGAAGTTCGATTCCTGGACATCACATAATTGCTTCAAAATGAGGTTTGGTGCCCTCTACTGGAAGCAGAAGGAAGAGGCAGGAGAGATGTCTTGGTGGTTAAGAGCATGCCTGCTGAGTTTGATGAGGCCAAGTGCAGACATACAGCCAGGGCCCAGGTAATTGTGACTGAATCAGACAAAACATTTTGTTAGGATAATAAAGACTCACAGCTCTATCACCATGAGCCAGCATGCTTCAGAGACACCACCAAGCAGAGCAAGGCAAGATGGCTAGAAGAAGAAAATACTAGCATGTTTCTGTGCCTGAAGAACTCACATCCAAGACATACAAAGGAACAAACACCAACAAAAGCTTAACCAATTTAAAGTCAGTGAAACAATTTGTCTAGACCTCCTCTATGAGGTACACGAATGGCCAACAGATCCATGGAGACCCCTGTACTCCAAATGTTAGGGGAATGCAGATGTGATCCACACACCACATTGAGTAAACCTGGTTTAGTTAAAGAAGTTGAAAAACGGGTCGGAGAGATGTCTCAGTGGTTAAGAGCATTGCCTGCTCTTCCAAAGATCAGAAGTTCGATTCCTGGACATCACATAATTGCTTCAAAATGAGGTTTGGTGCCCTCTACTGGAAGCAGAAGGAAGAGGCAGGAGAGATGTCTTGGTGGTTAAGAGCATGCCTGCTGAGATTGATGAGGCCAAGTGCAGACATACAGCCAGGACCCAGGTTGTTGGGACTGAATCAGGCAAAACATTCTGTTAGGATAATAAGACTCACAGCTCTATCACCATGAGCCAGCATGCTTCAGAGACACCACCAAGCAGAGCAAGGCAAGATGGTTAGAAGAAGAAAATACTAGCACGTTCATGTGCCTGAAGAAGAACTCACATCCAAGACATACAAAGGAACAAACACCAACAAAAGCTTAACCAATTTAAAGCCAGTGAAACAATTTGTCTAGACCTCCTCTATGAGGTACACGAATGGCCAACAGATCCATGGAGACCCCTGTACTTCAAATGTTAGGAAAATGCAGATGTGATCCACACATCATTGAGTACATCTGGTTTAGGTAAAGAAGTAGAAAAACGGGTTGGAGAGATGGCTCAGTGTTTAAGAGCATTTCGTGCTCTTTCTTCCTCCTGTATCCAATTTCAAGCAACCACATAATGGCTCACAACCATCTGCACTGAGGTCTTGTGCCCTCTTTTGCATGCAGAAAGAAGCGCTCGAGAGATAGCTCAGTGGTTAAGATTCCTGGCTGCCCTTCTAAAGGTCAGAAGTTCGATTCCTGGCAACCACAGTTTTGCTCTCAAAATGAGTTTTGGTGCCATCTACTGGCAACAGAAGGAAGAGGCAGGAGAGATGGCTCAGTGCTTAAGAGCATTGGCTGCTGAGTTTGATGAGGCCAAGTGCAGACATAGAGTCAGGGCAAAGGCCAGGGCCCACGTTATTGTGACTGAATTGGGCAAACGTTTTTATAGGATGTTAAAGATTCACAGCTCTATCACCATGAGACATCGTGCTTCAGAGACAACACTAAGGAGAGTAAGGCAAGATGGCTAGAAGAAGAAAACACTGGCATGTTCATGTGCCTTAAAGAGAACTCACATCCAAGACAATCAAAGGACTACAAACACCAGAAAAATGTTAACCAATTTAAAGCCAGAGAAACAATTTATCCTGACCTCCTCTATGAGGTACATGAACAGCCAATAGGTCCATGGAGACCCCTGTACTCCACATGTTAGGGGAATACAGATGTGATCCACACACCACATTGAGTAATCCAGGTTTAGTTAAAGAAGTTGAAAAACGGGTCGGAGAGATGGCACAGTGGTTAAGAGCATTGCCTGCTCTTCCAAAGATCAGATGTCCGATTCCTGAACATCACATAATTGCTTCAAAAAGAAATTTGGTGCCATCTCCTTGAAACAGAAGGAACAGGTAGGAGAGATGGCTCAGTGCTTAAGAGCATTGTCTGCTGTGTTTGATGAGGGCAAGTGCAGACATAGAGTCAGGGCTAAGGCCAGGGCCCACATTATTGCGACTGAATTGGGCAAAGGTTTTTGTAGGATGTTAAAGACTCACAGCTCTATCACCATGAGACATCGTGCTTCAGAGACAACACTAAGGAGAGTAAGGCAAGATGGCTAGAAGAAGAAAACACTGGCATGTTCATGTGCCTTAAAGAGAACTCACATCCAAGACAATCAAAGGACTACAAACACCCGCAAAATGTTAACCAATTTAAAGCCAGAGAAACAATTTATCCTGACCTCCTCTATGAGGTACATGAACAGCCAATAGGTCCATGGAGACCCCTGTACTCCATATGTTAGGGGAATGCAGATGTGATCCACACACCACATTGAGTAAACCTGGTTTAGATAAAGAAGTTGAAAAACGGGTCGGAGAGATGGCTCAGTGGTTAAGAGCATTGCTTGCTCTTCCAAAGATCAGAAGTTCGATTCCTGGACATCACATAATTGCTTCAAAATGAGGTTTGGTGCCCTCTACTGGAAGCAGAAGGAAGAGGCAGGAGAGATGTCTTGGTGGTTAAGAGCATGCCTGCTGAGTTTGATGAGGCCAAGTGCAGACATACAGCCAGGGCCCAGGTAATTGTGACTGAATCAGGCAAAACATTTTGTTAGGATAATAAAGACTCACAGCTCTATCACCATGAGCCAGCATGCTTCAGAGACACCACCAAGCAGAGCAAGGCAAGATGGCTAGAAGAAGAAAATACTAGCATGTTTCTGTGCCTGAAGAACTAACATCCAAGACATACAAAGGAACAAACACCAACAAAAGCTTAACCAATTTAAAGTCAGTGAAACAATTTGTCTAGACCTCCTCTATGAGGTACACGAATGGCCAACAGATCCATGGAGACCCCTGTACTTCAAATGTTAGGAAAATGCAGATGTGATCCACACATCATTGAGTACATCTGGTTTAGGTAAAGAAGTAGAAAAACGGGTTGGAGAGATGGCTCAGTGTTTAAGAGCATTTCGTGCTCTTTCTTCCTCCTGTATCCAATTTCAAGCAACCACATAATGGCTCACAACCATCTGCACTGAGGTCTTGTGCCCTCTTTTGCATGCAGAAAGAAGCGCTCGAGAGATAGCTCAGTGGTTAAGAATCCTCGCTGCCCTTCTAAAGGTCAGAAGTTCGGTTCCTGGCAAACACAGTTTTGCTCTCAAAATGAGTTTTGGTGCCATCTACTGGCAACAGAAGGAAGAGGCAGGAGAGATGGCTCAGTGCTTAAGAGCATTGGCTGCTGAGTTTGATGAGGCCAAGTGCAGACATAGAGTCAGGGCAAAGGCCAGGGCCCACGTTATTGTGACTGAATTGGGCAAACGTTTTTATAGGATGTTAAAGATTCACAGCTCTATCACCATGAGACATCGTGCTTCAGAGACAACACTAAGGAGAGTAAGGCAAGATGGCTAGAAGAAGCAAACACTGGCATGTTCATGTGCCTTAAAGAGAACTCACATCCAAGACAATCAAAGGACTACAAACACCAGAAAAATGTTAACCAATTTAAAGCCAGAGAAACAATTTATCCTGACCTCCTCTGTCAGGTACATGAACAGCCAATAGGTTCATGGAGACCCCTGTACTCCACATGTTAGGGGAATGCAGATGTGATCCACACACCACATTTTGTAAACCTGTTTCAGGTAATGAATTTGAAAAACTGGTCAGAGAGATGGCATAGTGGTTAAGAGCATTGCATGCTATTCCACAGATCAGAAGTTCGATTCCTGGACATCACATAATTGCTTCAAAATGAGGTTTGTTGCCCTCTACTGGAAGCAGAAGGAGGAGGCAGGAGAGATGTTTTGGTGGTTAAGAGCATGCCTTCTGAGTTTGATGAGGCCAAGTGCAGACATACAGCCAGGGCCCAGGTTTTTCGGACTGAATCAGGCAAAACATTTTGTTAGGATAATAAAGACTCACAGCTCTATCACCATGAGCCAGCATGCTTCAGAGACACCACCAAGCAGAGTAAGGCAAGATGTTTAGAAGAAGAAAATATTAGCATGTTCCTGTGCCTGAAGAAGAACTCACATCCAAGACATACAAAGGAACAAACACCAACAAAAGCTTAACCAATTTAAAGCCAGTGAAACAATTTGTCTAGACCTCCTCTATGAGGTACACGAATGGCCAACAGATCCATGGAGACCCCTGTACTTCAAATGTTAAGAAAATGCAGATGTGATCCACACATCATTGAGTACATCTGGTTTAGGTAAAGAAGTAGAAAAACGGGTTGGAGAGATGGCTCAGATTTTAAGAGCATTTCGTGCTCTTTCTTCCTCCTGTATCCAATTTCAAGCAACCACATAATGGCTCACAACCATCTGCACTGAGGTCTTGTGCCCTCTTTTGCATCCAGAAAGAAGCGCTAGAGAGATAGCTCAGTGGTTAAGAATCCTGGCTGCCCTTTTCAAGGTCAGAAGATAGATTCCTGGCAACCACAGATTTGCCCTCAAAATGAGACTCGGTGCCATCTATTGGCAACATAAGGAAGAGCAGGAGAGATGGCTCAGTGCTTAAGAGCATTGGCTGCTGAGTTTGATGAGGCCAAGTGCAGACATGGAGTCAGGGCAAAGGCCAGGGCCCACGTTATTGTGACTGAATTAGGCAAAGGTTTTTTTAGGATGTTAAAGACTCACAGCTCTATCACCATGAGCCATCGTGCTTCAGAGACAACACTAAGGAGAGTAAGGCAAGATGGCTAGAAGAAGAAAACACTGGCATGTTCATGTGCCTTAAAGAGAACTTACATCCAAGACATTCAAAGGACTACAAACACCAGCAAAATGTTAACCAATTTAAAGCCAGAGAAACAATTTATCCTGACCTCCTCTATCAGGTACATGAACAGCCAATAGGTCCATGGAGACCCCTGTACTCCACATGTTAGGGGAATGCAGATGTGATCCACACACCACATTGAGTAAACCTGGTTTAGTTAAAGAAGTTGAAAAACGGGTCGGAGAGATGGCTCAGTGGTTAAGAGCATTGCCTGCTCTTCCAAAGATCAGAAGTTCGATTTCTGGACATCACATAATTGCTTCAAAATGAGATTTGGTGCCCTCTACTGGAAGCAGAAGGAAGAGGCAGGAGAGATGTCTTGGTGGTTAAGAGCATGCCTGCTGAGTTTGATGAGGCCAATTACAGACATACAACCAGGGCCCAATTGTTGTTGGGACTGAATCAGGCAAAATATTTTGTTAGGATAATAAAGACTCACAGCTCTATCACCATGAGCCAGCATGCTTCAGAGACACCACCAAGCAGAGTAAGGCAGGATGGTTAGAAGAAGAAAATACTAGCATGTTCATGTGCCTGAAGAAGAACTCACATCCAAGACATACAAAGGAACAAACACCAACAAAGCCTTAACCAATTTAAAGCCAGTGAAACAATTTGTCTAGACCTCCTCTATGAGGTACACGAATGGCCAACAGATCCATGGAGACCCCTGTACTTCAAATGTTAGGAAAATGCAGATGTGATCCACACATCATTGAGTACATCTGGTTTAGGTAAAGAAGTAGAAAAACGGGTTGGAGAGATGTCTCAGTGTTTAAGAGCATTTCGTGCTCTTTCTTCCTCCTGTATCCAATTTCAAGCAACCACATAATGGCTCACAACCATCTGCACTGAGGTCTTGTGCCCTCTTTTGCATGCAGAAAGAAGCACTCGAGAGATAGCTCAGTGGTTAAGAATCCTCGCTGCCCTTCTAAAGGTCAGAAGTTCGATTCCTGGCTACCACAGTTTTGCTCTCAAAATGAGATTTGGTGCCATCTACTGGCAACAGAAGGAAGAGGCAGGAGAGATGGCTCAGTGCTTAAGAGCATTGGCTGCTGAGTTGGATGAGGCCAAGTGCAGACATAGAGTCAGGGCAAAGGCCAGGGCCCACGTTATTGTGACTGAATTGGGCAAACGTTTTTTTAGGATGTTAAAGACTCACAGCTCTATCACCATGAGACATCGTGCTTCAGAGACAACACTAAGGAGAGTAAAGCAAGATGGCTAGAAGAAGCAAACACTGGCATGTTCATGTGCCTTAAAGAGAACTCACATCCAAGACAATCAAAGGACTACAAACAAGAGCAAAATGTTAACCAATTTAAAGCCAGAGAAACAATTTATCCTGACCTCCTCTATCAGGTACATGAACAGCCAATAGGTCCATGGAGACCCCTGTACTCCAAATGTTAGGGGAAGGCAGATGTGATCCACACACCACATTGAGTAAACCAGGTTTAGTTAAAGAAGTTGAAAAACGGGTCGGAGAGATGTCTCAGTGGTTAAGAGCATTGCCTGCTCTTCCAAAGATCAGAAGTTCGATTCCTGGACATCACATAATTGCTTCAAAATGAGGTTTGGTGCCCTCTACTGGAAGCAGAAGGAAGAGGCAGGAGAGATGTCTTGGTGGTTAAGAGCATGCCTGCTGAGTTTGATGAGGCCAATTACAGACATACAGCCAGGGCCCAGGTTGTTGGGACTGAATCAGGCAAAACATTTTGTTAAAATAATAAAGACTCACAGCTCTATCACCATGAGCCAGCATGCTTCAGAGACACCACCAAGCAGAGTAAGGCAGGATGGTTAGAAGAAGAAAATACTAGCATGTTCATGTGCCTGAAGAAGAACTCACATCCAAGACATACAAAGGAACAAACACCAACAAAACCTTAACCAATTTAAAGCCAGTGAAACAATTTGTCTAGACCTCCTCTATGAGGTACACGAATGGCCAACAGATCCATGGAGACCCCTGTACTTCAAATGTTAGGAAAATGCAGATGTGATCCACACATCATTGAGTACATCTGGTTTAGGTAAAGAAGTAGAAAAACGGGTTGGAGAGATGTCTCAGTGTTTAAGAGCATTTCGTGCTCTTTCTTCCTCCTGTATCCAATTTCAAGCAACCACATAATGGCTCACAACCATCTGCACTGAGGTCTTGTGCCCTCTTTTGCATGCAGAAAGAAGCACTCGAGAGATAGCTCAGTGGTTAAGAATCCTCGCTGCCCTTCTAAAGGTCAGAAGTTCGATTCCTGGCTACCACAGTTTTGCTCTCAAAATGAGATTTGGTGCCATCTACTGGCAACAGAAGGAAGAGGCAGGAGAGATGGCTCAGTGCTTAAGAGCATTGGCTGCTGAGTTGGATGAGGCCAAGTGCAGACATAGAGTCAGGGCAAAGGCCAGGGCCCACGTTATTGTGACTGAATTGGGCAAACGTTTTTTTAGGATGTTAAAGACTCACAGCTCTATCACCATGAGACATCGTGCTTCAGAGACAACACTAAGGAGAGTAAGGCAAGATGGCTAGAAGAAGCAAACACTGGCATGTTCATGTGCCTTAAAGAGAACTCACATCCAAGACAATCAAAGGACTACAAACACCAGCAAAATGTTAACCAATTTAAAGCCAGAGAAACAATTTATCCTGACCTCCTCTATCAGGTACATGAACAGCCAATAGGTCCATGGAGACCCCTGTACTCCAAATGTTAGGGGAAGGCAGATGTGATCCACACACCACATTGAGTAAACCAGGTTTAGTTAAAGAAGTTGAAAAACGGGTCGGAGAGATGTCTCAGTGGTTAAGAGCATTGCCTGCTCTTCCAAAGATCAGAAGTTCGATTCCTGGACATCACATAATTGCTTCAAAATGAGGTTTGGTGCCCTCTACTGGAAGCAGAAGGAAGAGGCAGGAGAGATGTCTTGGTGGTTAAGAGCATGCCTGCTGAGTTTGATGAGGCCAATTACAGACATACAGCCAGGGCCCAGGTTGTTGGGACTGAATCAGGCAAAACATTTTGTTAAAATAATAAAGACTCACAGCTCTATCACCATGAGCCAGCATGCTTCAGAGACACCACCAAGCAGAGTAAGGCAGGATGGTTAGAAGAAGAAAATACTAGCATGTTCATGTGCCTGAAGAAGAACTCACATCCAAGACATACAAAGGAACAAACACCAACAAAACCTTAACCAATTTAAAGCCAGTGAAACAATTTGTCTAGACCTCCTCTATGAGGTACACGAATGGCCAACAGATCCATGGAGACCCCTGTACTTCAAATGTTAGGAAAATGCAGATGTGATCCACACATCATTGAGTATATCTGGTTTAGGTAAAGAAGTAGAAAAACGGGTTGGAGAGATGTCTCAGTGTTTAAGAGCATTTCGTGCTCTTTCTTCCTCCTGTATCCAATTTCAAGCAACCACATAATGGCTCACAACCATCTGCACTGAGGTCTTGTGCCCTCTTTTGCATGCAGAAAGAAGCACTCGAGAGATAGCTCAGTGGTTAAGAATCCTCGCTGCCCTTCTAAAGGTCAGAAGTTCGATTCCTGGCTACCACAGTTTTGCTCTCAAAATGAGATTTGGTGCCATCTACTGGCAACAGAAGGAAGAGGCAGGAGAGATGGCTCAGTGCTTAAGAGCATTGGCTGCTGAGTTGGATGAGGCCAAGTGCAGACATAGAGTCAGGGCAAAGGCCAGGGCCCACGTTATTGTGACTGAATTGGGCAAACGTTTTTTTAGGATGTTAAAGACTCACAGCTCTATCACCATGAGACATCGTGCTTCAGAGACAACACTAAGGAGAGTAAGGCAAGATGGCTAGAAGAAGCAAACACTGGCATGTTCATGTGCCTTAAAGAGAACTCACATCCAAGACAATCAAAGGACTACAAACAAGAGCAAAATGTTAACCAATTTAAAGCCAGAGAAACAATTTATCCTGACCTCCTCTATCAGGTACATGAACAGCCAATAGGTCCATGTAGACCCCTGTACTCCAAATGTTAGGGGAATGCAGATGTGATCCACACACCACATTGAGTAAACCTGGTTTAGTTAAAGAAGTTGAAAAACGGGTCGGAGAGATGGCTCAGTGGTTAAGAGCATTGCCTGCTCTTCCAAAGATCAGAAGTTCGATTCCTGGACATCACATAATTGCTTCAAAATGAGGTTTGGTGCCCTCTACTGGAAGCAGAAGGAAGAGGCAGGAGAGATGTCTTGGTGGTAAAGAGCATGCCTGCTGAGTTTGATGAGGCCAATTACAGACATACAGCCAGGGCCCAGGTTGTTGGGACTGAATCAGGCAAAACATTTTGTTAAAATAATAAAGACTCACAGCTCTATCACCATGAGCCAGCATGCTTCAGAGACACCACCAAGCAGAGTAAGGCAGGATGGTTAGAAGAAGAAAATACTAGCATGTTCATGTGCCTGAAGAAGAACTCACATCCAAGACATACAAAGGAACAAACACCAACAAAACCTTAACCAATTTAAAGCCAGGGAAACAATTTGTCTACACCTCGTCTATGAGGTACACGAATGGCCAACAGATCCATGGAGACCCCTGTACTTCAAATATTAGGAAAATGCAGATGTGATCCACACATCATTGAGTACATCTGGTTTAGGTAAAGAAGTAGAAAAACGGGTTGGAGAGATGGCTCAGTGTTAAAGAGCATTTCGTGCACTTTCTTCCTCCTGTATCCAATTTCAAGCAACCAAATAATGGCTCACAACCATCTGCACTGAGGTCTTGTGCCCTCTTTTGCATGCAGAAAGAAGCGCTCGAGAGATAGCTCAGTGGTTAAGAATCCTGGCTGCCCTTCTAAAGGTCAGAAGTTCGATTCCTGGCAACCACAGTTTTGCTCTCAAAATGAGATTTGGTGCCATCTACTGGCAACAGAAGGAAGAGACAGTAGAGATGGCTCAGTGCTTAAGAGCATTGGCTGCTGAGTTGGATGAGGCCAAGTGCAGACATGGAGTCAGGGCAAAGGCCAGGGCCCACGGTATTGTGACTGAATTAGGCAAAGGTTTTTTTAGGATGTTAAAGACTCACAGCTCTATCACCATGAGCCATCGTGCTTCAGAGACAACACTAAGGAGAGTAAGGCAAGATGGCTAGAAGAAGAAAACACTGGCATGTTCATGTGCCTTAAAGAGAACTTACATCCAAGACAATCAAAGGACTACAAACACCAGCAAAATGTTAACCAATTTAAAGCCAGAGAAACAATTTATCCTGACCTCCTCTATCAGGTACATGAACAGCCAATAGGTCCATGGAGACCCCTGTACTCCACATGTTAGGGAAATGCAGATGTCATCCACACACCACATTGAGTAAACCTGGTTTAGTTAAAGAAGTTGAAAAACGGGTCGGAGAGATGGCTCAGTGGTTAAGAGCATTGCCTGCTCTTCCAAAGATCAGAAGTTCGATTCCTGGACATCACATAATTGCTTCAAAATGAGGTTTGGTGCCCTCTACTGGAAGCAGAAGGAAGAGGCAGGAGAGATGTCTTGGTGGTTAAGAGCATGCCTGCTGAGTTTGATGAGGCCAAGTGCAGACATACAGCCAGGGCCCAGGTAATTGGGACTGAATCAGGCAAAACATTTTGTTAGGATAATAAAGACTCACAGCTCTATCACCATGAGCCAGCATGCTTCAGAGACACCACCAAGCAGAGTAAGGCAGGATGGTTAGAAGAAGAAAATACTAGCATGTTCATGTGCCTGAAGAAGAACTCACATCCAAGACATACAAAGGAACAAACACCAACAAAACCTTAACCAATTTAAAGCCAGGGAAACAATTTGTCTAGACCTCCTCTATGAGGTACACGAATGGCCAACAGATCCATGGAGACCCCTGTACTTCAAATGTTAGGAAAATGCAGATGTGATCCACACATCATTGAGTACATCTGGTTTAGGTAAAGAAGTAGAAAAACGGGTTGGAGAGATGTCTCAGTGTTTAAGAGCATTTCGTGCTCTTTCTTCCTCCTGTATCCAATTTCAAGCAACCACATAATGGCTCACAACCATCTGCACTGAGGTCTTGTGCCCTCTTTTGCATGCAGAAAGAAGCACTCGAGAGATAGCTCAGTGGTTAAGAATCCTCGCTGCCCTTCTAAAGGTCAGAAGTTCGATTCCTGGCTACCACAGTTTTGCTCTCAAAATGAGATTTGGTGCCATCTACTGGCAACAGAAGGAAGAGGCAGGAGAGATGGCTCAGTGCTTAAGAGCATTGGCTGCTGAGTTGGATGAGGCCAAGTGCAGACATAGAGTCAGGGCAAAGGCCAGGGCCCACGTTATTGTGACTGAATTGGGCAAACGTTTTTTTAGGATGTTAAAGACTCACAGCTCTATCACCATGAGACATCGTGCTTCAGAGACAACACTAAGGAGAGTAAGGCAAGATGGCTAGAAGAAGCAAACACTGGCATGTTCATGTGCCTTAAAGAGAACTCACATCCAAGACAATCAAAGGACTACAAACACCAGCAAAATGTTAACCAATTTAAAGCCAGAGAAACAATTTATCCTGACCTCCTCTATCAGGTACATGAACAGCCAATAGGTCCATGGAGACCCCTGTACTCCAAATGTTAGGGGAAGGCAGATGTGATCCACACACCACATTGAGTAAACCAGGTTTAGTTAAAGAAGTTGAAAAACGGGTCGGAGAGATGTCTCAGTGGTTAAGAGCATTGCCTGCTCTTCCAAAGATCAGAAGTTCGATTCCTGGACATCACATAATTGCTTCAAAATGAGGTTTGGTGCCCTCTACTGGAAGCAGAAGGAAGAGGCAGGAGAGATGTCTTGGTGGTTAAGAGCATGCCTGCTGAGTTTGATGAGGCCAATTACAGACATACAGCCAGGGCCCAGGTTGTTGGGACTGAATCAGGCAAAACATTTTGTTAAAATAATAAAGACTCACAGCTCTATCACCATGAGCCAGCATGCTTCAGAGACACCACCAAGCAGAGTAAGGCAGGATGGTTAGAAGAAGAAAATACTAGCATGTTCATGTGCCTGAAGAAGAACTCACATCCAAGACATACAAAGGAACAAACACCAACAAAACCTTAACCAATTTAAAGCCAGTGAAACAATTTGTCTAGACCTCCTCTATGAGGTACACGAATGGCCAACAGATCCATGGAGACCCCTGTACTTCAAATGTTAGGAAAATGCAGATGTGATCCACACATCATTGAGTATATCTGGTTTAGGTAAAGAAGTAGAAAAACGGGTTGGAGAGATGTCTCAGTGTTTAAGAGCATTTCGTGCTCTTTCTTCCTCCTGTATCCAATTTCAAGCAACCACATAATGGCTCACAACCATCTGCACTGAGGTCTTGTGCCCTCTTTTGCATGCAGAAAGAAGCACTCGAGAGATAGCTCAGTGGTTAAGAATCCTCGCTGCCCTTCTAAAGGTCAGAAGTTCGATTCCTGGCTACCACAGTTTTGCTCTCAAAATGAGATTTGGTGCCATCTACTGGCAACAGAAGGAAGAGGCAGGAGAGATGGCTCAGTGCTTAAGAGCATTGGCTGCTGAGTTGGATGAGGCCAAGTGCAGACATAGAGTCAGGGCAAAGGCCAGGGCCCACGTTATTGTGACTGAATTGGGCAAACGTTTTTTTAGGATGTTAAAGACTCACAGCTCTATCACCATGAGACATCGTGCTTCAGAGACAACACTAAGGAGAGTAAGGCAAGATGGCTAGAAGAAGCAAACACTGGCATGTTCATGTGCCTTAAAGAGAACTCACATCCAAGACAATCAAAGGACTACAAACAAGAGCAAAATGTTAACCAATTTAAAGCCAGAGAAACAATTTATCCTGACCTCCTCTATCAGGTACATGAACAGCCAATAGGTCCATGTAGACCCCTGTACTCCAAATGTTAGGGGAATGCAGATGTGATCCACACACCACATTGAGTAAACCTGGTTTAGTTAAAGAAGTTGAAAAACGGGTCGGAGAGATGGCTCAGTGGTTAAGAGCATTGCCTGCTCTTCCAAAGATCAGAAGTTCGATTCCTGGACATCACATAATTGCTTCAAAATGAGGTTTGGTGCCCTCTACTGGAAGCAGAAGGAAGAGGCAGGAGAGATGTCTTGGTGGTAAAGAGCATGCCTGCTGAGTTTGATGAGGCCAATTACAGACATACAGCCAGGGCCCAGGTTGTTGGGACTGAATCAGGCAAAACATTTTGTTAAAATAATAAAGACTCACAGCTCTATCACCATGAGCCAGCATGCTTCAGAGACACCACCAAGCAGAGTAAGGCAGGATGGTTAGAAGAAGAAAATACTAGCATGTTCATGTGCCTGAAGAAGAACTCACATCCAAGACATACAAAGGAACAAACACCAACAAAACCTTAACCAATTTAAAGCCAGGGAAACAATTTGTCTACACCTCGTCTATGAGGTACACGAATGGCCAACAGATCCATGGAGACCCCTGTACTTCAAATATTAGGAAAATGCAGATGTGATCCACACATCATTGAGTACATCTGGTTTAGGTAAAGAAGTAGAAAAACGGGTTGGAGAGATGGCTCAGTGTTAAAGAGCATTTCGTGCACTTTCTTCCTCCTGTATCCAATTTCAAGCAACCAAATAATGGCTCACAACCATCTGCACTGAGGTCTTGTGCCCTCTTTTGCATGCAGAAAGAAGCGCTCGAGAGATAGCTCAGTGGTTAAGAATCCTGGCTGCCCTTCTAAAGGTCAGAAGTTCGATTCCTGGCAACCACAGTTTTGCTCTCAAAATGAGATTTGGTGCCATCTACTGGCAACAGAAGGAAGAGACAGTAGAGATGGCTCAGTGCTTAAGAGCATTGGCTGCTGAGTTGGATGAGGCCAAGTGCAGACATGGAGTCAGGGCAAAGGCCAGGGCCCACGGTATTGTGACTGAATTAGGCAAAGGTTTTTTTAGGATGTTAAAGACTCACAGCTCTATCACCATGAGCCATCGTGCTTCAGAGACAACACTAAGGAGAGTAAGGCAAGATGGCTAGAAGAAGAAAACACTGGCATGTTCATGTGCCTTAAAGAGAACTTACATCCAAGACAATCAAAGGACTACAAACACCAGCAAAATGTTAACCAATTTAAAGCCAGAGAAACAATTTATCCTGACCTCCTCTATCAGGTACATGAACAGCCAATAGGTCCATGGAGACCCCTGTACTCCACATGTTAGGGAAATGCAGATGTCATCCACACACCACATTGAGTAAACCTGGTTTAGTTAAAGAAGTTGAAAAACGGGTCGGAGAGATGGCTCAGTGGTTAAGAGCATTGCCTGCTCTTCCAAAGATCAGAAGTTCGATTCCTGGACATCACATAATTGCTTCAAAATGAGGTTTGGTGCCCTCTACTGGAAGCAGAAGGAAGAGGCAGGAGAGATGTCTTGGTGGTTAAGAGCATGCCTGCTGAGTTTGATGAGGCCAAGTGCAGACATACAGCCAGGGCCCAGGTAATTGGGACTGAATCAGGCAAAACATTTTGTTAGGATAATAAAGACTCACAGCTCTATCACCATGAGCCAGCATGCTTCAGAGACACCACCAAGCAGAGTAAGGCAGGATGGTTAGAAGAAGAAAATACTAGCATGTTCATGTGCCTGAAGAAGAACTCACATCCAAGACATACAAAGGAACAAACACCAACAAAACCTTAACCAATTTAAAGCCAGGGAAACAATTTGTCTACACCTCGTCTATGAGGTACACGAATGGCCAACAGATCCATGGAGACCCCTGTACTTCAAATATTAGGAAAATGCAGATGTGATCCACACATCATTGAGTACATCTGGTTTAGGTAAAGAAGTAGAAAAACGGGTTGGAGAGATGGCTCAGTGTTAAAGAGCATTTCGTGCACTTTCTTCCTCCTGTATCCAATTTCAAGCAACCAAATAATGGCTCACAACCATCTGCACTGAGGTCTTGTGCCCTCTTTTGCATGCAGAAAGAAGCGCTCGAGAGATAGCTCAGTGGTTAAGAATCCTGGCTGCCCTTCTAAAGGTCAGAAGTTCCATTCCTGGCTACCACAGTTTTGCTCTCAAAATGAGATTTGGTGCCATCTACTGGCAACAGAAGGAAGAGGCAGGAGAGATGGCTCAGTGCTTAAGAGCATTGCCTGCTGAGTTGGATGAGGCCAAGTGCAGACATAGAGTGAGGGCAAAGGCCAGGGCCCACGTTATTGTGACTGAATTGGGCAAACGTTTTTTTAGGATGTTAAAGACTCACAGCTCTATCACCATGAGACATCGTGCTTCAGAGACAACACTAAGGAGAGTAAGGCAAGATGGCTAGAAGAAGCAAACACTGGCATGTTCATGTGCCTTAAAGAGAACTCACATCCAATACAATCAAAGGACTACAAACAAGAGCAAAATGTTAACCAATTTAAAGCCAGAGAAACAATTTATCCTGACCTCCTCTATCAGGTACATGAACAGCCAATAGGTCCATGTAGACCCCTGTACTCCAAATGTTAGGGGAATGCAGATGTGATCCACACACCACATTGAGTAAACCTGGTTTAGTTAAAGAAGTTGAAAAACGGGTCGGAGAGATGGCTCAGTGGTTAAGAGCATTGCCTGCTCTTCCAAAGATCAGAAGTTCGATTCCTGGACATCACATAATTGCTTCAAAATGAGGTTTGGTGCCCTCTACTGGAAGCAGAAGGAAGAGGCAGGAGAGATGTCTTGGTGGTTAAGAGCATGCCTGCTGAGTTTGATGAGGCCAATTACAGACATACAGCCAGGGCCCAGGTTGTTGGGACTGAATCAGGCAAAACATTTTGTTAAAATAATAAAGACTCACAGCTCTATCACCATGAGCCAGCATGCTTCAGAGACACCACCAAGCAGAGTAAGGCAGGATGGTTAGAAGAAGAAAATACTAGCATGTTCATGTGCCTGAAGTAGAACTCACATCCAAGACATACAAAGGAACAAACACCAACAAAACCTTAACCAATTTAAAGCCAGGGAAACAATTTGTCTAGACCTCCTCTATGAGGTACACGAATGGCCAACAGATCCATGGAGAACCCTGTACTTCAAATGTTAGGAAAATGCAGATGTGATCCACACATCATTGAGTACATCTGGTTTAGGTAAAGAAGTAGAAAAACGGGTTGGAGAGATGTCTCAGTGTTTAAGAGCATTTCGTGCTCTTTCTTCCTCCTGTATCCAATTTCAAGCAACCACATAATGGCTCACAACCATCTGCACTGAGTTCTTGTGCCCTCTTTTGCATGCAGAAAGAAGCACTCGAGAGATAGCTCAGTGGTTAAGAATCCTCGCTGCCCTTCTAAAGGTCAGAAGTTCGATTCCTGGCTACCACAGTTTTGCTCTCAAAATGAGATTTGGTGCCATCTACTGGCAACAGAAGGAAGAGGCAGGAGAGATGGCTCAGTGCTTAAGAGCATTGGCTGCTGAGTTGGATGAAGCCAAGTGCAGACATAGAGTCAGGGCAAAGGCCAGGGCCCACGTTATTGTGACTGAATTGGGCAAACGTTTTTTAGGATGTTAAAGACTCACAGCTCTATCACCATGAGACATCGTGCTTCAGAGACAACACTAAGGAGAGTAAGGCAAGATGGCTAGAAGAAGAAAACACTGGCATGTTCATGTGCCTTAAAGAGAACTCACATACAAGACAATCAAAGGACTACAAACAAGAGCAAAATGTTAACCAATTTAAAGGCAGAGAAACAATTTATCCTGACCTCCTCTATCAGGTACATGAACAGCCAATAGGTCCATGGAGACCCCTGTTCTCCACATGTTAGGGGAATTCAGATGTGATCCACACACCACATTGAGTAAACCTGGTTTAGTTAAAGAAGTTGAAAAACGGGTCGGAGAGATGGCTCAGTGGTTAAGAGCATTGCCTGCTCTTCCAAAGATCAGAAGTTCGATTCCTGGACATCACATAATTGCTTCAAAATGAGGTTTGGTGCCCTCTACTGGAAGCAGAAGGAAGAGGCAGGAGAGATGTCTTGGTGCTTAAGAGCATGCCTGCTGAGTTTGATGAGGCCAAGTGCAGACATACAGCCAGGACCCAGGTTGTTGGGACTGAATCAGGCAAAACATTTTGTTAGGATAATAAAGACTCACAGCTCTATCACCATGAGCCAGCATGCTTCAGAGACACCACCAAGCAGAGCAAGGCAAGATGGTTAGAAGAAGAAAATACTAGCATGATCATGTGCCTGAAGAAGAACTCACATCCAAGACATACAAAGGAACAAACACCAACAAAAGCTTATCCAATTTAAAGCCAGTGAAACAATTTGTCTAGACCTCCTCTATGAGGTACACGAATGGCCATCAGATCCATGGAGACCCCTGTACTTCAAATGATAGGAAAATGCAGATGTGATCCACACATAATTGAGTACATCTGGTTTAGGTAAAGAAGTAGAAAAACGGGTTGGAGAGATGGCTCAGATTTTAAGAGCATTTCGTGCTCTTTCTTCCTCCTGTATCCAATTTCAAGCAACCACATAATGGCTCACAACCATCTGCACTGAGGTCTTGTGCCCTCTTTTGCATGCAGAAAGAAGCGCTCGAGAGATAGCTCAGTGGTTAAGAATCCTCGCTGCCCTTCTAAAAGTCAGAAGTTCGATTCCTGGCAACCACAATTTTGCTCTCAAAATGAGATTTGGTGCCATCTACTGGCAACAGAAGGAAGAGGCAGGAGAGATGGCTCAGTGCTTAAGAGCATTGGCTGCTGAGTTTGATGAGGCCAAGTGCAGACATAGAGTCAGGCCAGAGGACAGGGCCCATGTTATTGTGACTGAATTGGACAAAGGTTTTTTTAGGATGTTAAAGACTCACAGCTCTATCACCATGAGACATCGTGCTTCAGAGACAACACTAAGGAGAGTAAGGCAAGATGGCTAGAAGAAGCAAACACTGGCATGTTCATGTGCCTTAAAGAGAACTCACATCCAAGACAATCAAAGGACTACAAACACCAGCAAAACGTTAACCAATTTAAAGCCAGAGAAACAATTTATCCTGACCTCCTCTATCAGGTACATGAACAGCCAATAGGTCCATGTAGACCCCTGTACTCCAAATGTTAGGGGAATGCAGATGTGATCCACACACCACATTGAGTAAACCTGGTTTAGTTAAAGAAGTTGAAAAACGGGTCGGAGAGATGGCTCAGTGGTTAAGAGCATTGCCTGCTCTTCCAAAGATCAGAAGTTCGATTCCTGGACATCACATAATTGCTTCAAAATGAGGTTTGGTGCCCTCTACTGGAAGCAGAAGGAAGAGGCAGGAGAGATGTCTTGGTGCTTAAGAGCATGCCTGCTGAGTTTGATGAGCCCAAGTGCAGACATACAGCCAGGACCCAGGTTGTTGGGACTGAATCAGGCAAAACATTTTGTTAGGATAATAAAGACTCACAGCTCTATCACCATGAGCCAGCATTCTTCAGAGACACCACCATGCAGAGTAAGGCAGGATGGTTAGAAGAAGAAAATACTAGCACGTTCATGTGCCTGAAGAAGAACTCACATCCAAGACATACAAAGGAACAAACCCCAACAAAAGCTTAACCAATTTAAAGCCAGTGAAACAATTTGTCTACACCTCCTCTATGAGGTACAAGAATGGCCAACAGATCCATGGAGACCCCTGTACTTCAAATGTTAGGAAAATGCAGATGTGATCCACACATCATTGAGTACATCTGGTTTAGGTAAAGAAGTAGAAAAACTGGTTGGAGAGATGGCTCAGTGTTTAAGAGCATTTCGTGCTCTTTCTTCCTCCTGTATCCAATTTCAAGCAACCACATAATGGCTCACAACCATCTGCACTGAGGTCTTGTGCCCTCTTTTGCATGCAGAAAGAAGCGCTCGAGAGATAGCTCAGTGGTTAAGAATCCTCGCTGCCCTTCTAAAGGTCAGAAGTTCGATTCCTGGCAACCACAGTTTTGCTCTCAAAATGAGATTTGGTGCCATCTACTGGCAACAGAAGGAAGAGGCAGTAGAGATGGCTCAGTGCTTAAGACGATTGGCTGCTGAGTTTGATGAGGCCAAGTGCAGACATAGAGTCAGGGCAAAGGCCAGGGCCCACGTTATTGTGACTGAATTGGGCAAACGTTTTTTTAGGATGTTAAAGACTCACAGCTCTATCACCATGAGACATCGTGCTTCAGAGACAACACTAAGGAGAGTAAGGCAAGATGGCTAGAAGAAGAAAACACTGGCATGTTCATGTGCCTTAAAGAGAACTCACATACAAGACAATCAAAGGACTACAAACACCAGCAAAATGTTAACCAATTTAAAGCCAGAGAAACAATTGATCCTGACCTCCTCTATCAGGTACATGAACAGCCAATAGGTCCATGGACAAACCTGTACTCCACATGTTAGGGGAATGCAGATGTGATCCACACACCACATTGAGTAAACCTGGTTTAGTTAAAGAAGTTGAAAAACGGGTCGGAGAGATGGCTCAGTGGTTAAGAGCATTGCCTGCTCTTCCAAAGATCAGAAGTTCGATTCCTGGACATCACATAATTGCTTCAAAATGAGGTTTGGTGCCCTCTACTGGAAGCAGAAGGAAGAGGCAGGAGAGATGTCTTGGTGGTTAAGAGCATGCCTGCTGAGTTTGATGAGGCCAAGTGCAGACATACAGCCAGGACCCAGGTTGTTGGGACTGAATCAGGCAAAACATTTTGTTAGGATAATAAAGACTCACAGCTCTATCACCATGAGCCAGCATGCTTCAGAGACACCACCAAGCAGAGAAAGGCAAGATGGTTAGAAGAAGAAAATACTAGCATGTTCATGTGCCTGAAGAAGAACTCACATCCAAGACATACAAAGGAACAAACACCAACAAAAGCTTATCCAATTTAAAGCCAGTGAAACAATTTGTCTAGACCTCCTCTATGAGGTACACGAATGGCCAACAGATCCATGGAGACCCCTGTACTTCAAATGATAGGAAAATGCAGATGTGATCCACACATCATTGAGTACATCTGGTTAAGGTAAAGAAGTAGAAAAACGGGTTGGAGAGATGGCTCAGATTTTAAGAGCATTTCGTGCTCTTTCTTCCTCCTGTATCCAATTTCAAGCAACCACATAATGGCTCACAACCATCTGCACTGAGGTCTTGTGCCCTCTTTTGGATGGAGAAAGAAGCGCTCGAGAGATAGCTCAGTGGTTAAGAATCCTCGCTGCCCTTCTAAAAGTCAGAAGTTCGATTCCTGGCAACCACAATTTTGCTCTCAAAATGAGATTTGGTGCCATCTCCTGGCAACAGAAGGAAGAGTCAGGAGAGATGGCTCAGTGCTTAAGAGCATTGCCTGCTGAGTTTGATGAGGCCAAGTGCAGACATAGAGTCAGGCCAGAGTACAGGGCCCATGTTATTGTGACTGAATTGGACAAAGGTTTTTTTAGGATGTTAAAGACTCACAGCTCTATCACCATGAGACATCGTGCTTCAGAGACAACACTAAGGAGAGTAAGGCAAGATGGCTAGAAGAAGAAAACACTGGCATGTTCATGTGCCTTAAAGAGAACTCACATCCAAGACAATCATTGGACTACAAACACCAGCAAAATGTTAACCAATTTAAAGCCAGAGAAACAATTTATACTGACTTCCTCTATGAGGTACATGAACAGCCAATAGGCCCATGGAGACCCCTGTATTCCACATGTTAGGGGAATGCAGATGTGATCCACACACCACATTGAGAAATCCTAGTTTAGTTAAAGAAGTTGAAAAACGGGTCGGAGAGATGGCTCAGTGGTTAAGAGCATTGCCTGCTGAGTTTGATGAGGCCAAGTGCAGACATAGAGTCAGAGCAAAGGCAAAGGCCAGGGACCACGTTATTATGACTGAATTAGGCAAACGTTTTTTTTTAGGATGTTAAAGACTCACAGCTCTATCACCATGAGACATCGTGCTTCAGAGACAACACTAAGGAGAGTAAGGCAAGATGGCTAGAAGAAGCAAACACTGGCATGTTCATGTGCCTTAAAGAGAACTCACATCCAAGACAATCAAAGGACTACAAACACCAGCAAAACGTTAACCAATTTAAAGCCAGAGAAACAATTTATCCTGACCTCCTCTATCAGGTACATGAACAGCCAATAGGTCCATGTAGACCCCTGTACTCCAAATGTTAGGGGAATGCAGATGTGATCCACACACCACATTGAGTAAACCTGGTTTAGTTAAAGAAGTTGAAAAACGGGTCGGAGAGATGGCTCAGTGGTTAAGAGCATTGCCTGCTCTTCCAAAGATCAGAAGTTCGATTCCTGGACATCACATAATTGCTTCAAAATGAGGTTTGGTGCCCTCTACTGGAAGCAGAAGGAAGAGGCAGGAGAGATGTCTTGGTGCTTAAGAGCATGCCTGCTGAGTTTGATGAGCCCAAGTGCAGACATACAGCCAGGACCCAGGTTGTTGGGACTGAATCAGGCAAAACATTTTGTTAGGATAATAAAGACTCACAGCTCTATCACCATGAGCCAGCATTCTTCAGAGACACCACCATGCAGAGTAAGGCAGGATGGTTAGAAGAAGAAAATACTAGCACGTTCATGTGCCTGAAGAAGAACTCACATCCAAGACATACAAAGGAACAAACCCCAACAAAAGCTTAACCAATTTAAAGCCAGTGAAACAATTTGTCTACACCTCCTCTATGAGGTACAAGAATGGCCAACAGATCCATGGAGACCCCTGTACTTCAAATGTTAGGAAAATGCAGATGTGATCCACACATCATTGAGTACATCTGGTTTAGGTAAAGAAGTAGAAAAACTGGTTGGAGAGATGGCTCAGTGTTTAAGAGCATTTCGTGCTCTTTCTTCCTCCTGTATCCAATTTCAAGCAACCACATAATGGCTCACAACCATCTGCACTGAGGTCTTGTGCCCTCTTTTGCATGCAGAAAGAAGCGCTCGAGAGATAGCTCAGTGGTTAAGAATCCTCGCTGCCCTTCTAAAGGTCAGAAGTTCGATTCCTGGCAACCACAGTTTTGCTCTCAAAATGAGATTTGGTGCCATCTACTGGCAACAGAAGGAAGAGGCAGTAGAGATGGCTCAGTGCTTAAGACGATTGGCTGCTGAGTTTGATGAGGCCAAGTGCAGACATAGAGTCAGGGCAAAGGCCAGGGCCCACGTTATTGTGACTGAATTGGGCAAACGTTTTTTTAGGATGTTAAAGACTCACAGCTCTATCACCATGAGACATCGTGCTTCAGAGACAACACTAAGGAGAGTAAGGCAAGATGGCTAGAAGAAGAAAACACTGGCATGTTCATGTGCCTTAAAGAGAACTCACATACAAGACAATCAAAGGACTACAAACACCAGCAAAATGTTAACCAATTTAAAGCCAGAGAAACAATTGATCCTGACCTCCTCTATCAGGTACATGAACAGCCAATAGGTCCATGGACAAACCTGTACTCCACATGTTAGGGGAATGCAGATGTGATCCACACACCACATTGAGTAAACCTGGTTTAGTTAAAGAAGTTGAAAAACGGGTCGGAGAGATGGCTCAGTGGTTAAGAGCATTGCCTGCTCTTCCAAAGATCAGAAGTTCGATTCCTGGACATCACATAATTGCTTCAAAATGAGGTTTGGTGCCCTCTACTGGAAGCAGAAGGAAGAGGCAGGAGAGATGTCTTGGTGGTTAAGAGCATGCCTGCTGAGTTTGATGAGGCCAAGTGCAGACATACAGCCAGGACCCAGGTTGTTGGGACTGAATCAGGCAAAACATTTTGTTAGGATAATAAAGACTCACAGCTCTATCACCATGAGCCAGCATGCTTCAGAGACACCACCAAGCAGAGAAAGGCAAGATGGTTAGAAGAAGAAAATACTAGCATGTTCATGTGCCTGAAGAAGAACTCACATCCAAGACATACAAAGGAACAAACACCAACAAAAGCTTATCCAATTTAAAGCCAGTGAAACAATTTGTCTAGACCTCCTCTATGAGGTACACGAATGGCCAACAGATCCATGGAGACCCCTGTACTTCAAATGATAGGAAAATGCAGATGTGATCCACACATCATTGAGTACATCTGGTTAAGGTAAAGAAGTAGAAAAACGGGTTGGAGAGATGGCTCAGATTTTAAGAGCATTTCGTGCTCTTTCTTCCTCCTGTATCCAATTTCAAGCAACCACATAATGGCTCACAACCATCTGCACTGAGGTCTTGTGCCCTCTTTTGGATGGAGAAAGAAGCGCTCGAGAGATAGCTCAGTGGTTAAGAATCCTCGCTGCCCTTCTAAAAGTCAGAAGTTCGATTCCTGGCAACCACAATTTTGCTCTCAAAATGAGATTTGGTGCCATCTCCTGGCAACAGAAGGAAGAGTCAGGAGAGATGGCTCAGTGCTTAAGAGCATTGCCTGCTGAGTTTGATGAGGCCAAGTGCAGACATAGAGTCAGGCCAGAGTACAGGGCCCATGTTATTGTGACTGAATTGGACAAAGGTTTTTTTAGGATGTTAAAGACTCACAGCTCTATCACCATGAGACATCGTGCTTCAGAGACAACACTAAGGAGAGTAAGGCAAGATGGCTAGAAGAAGAAAACACTGGCATGTTCATGTGCCTTAAAGAGAACTCACATCCAAGACAATCATTGGACTACAAACACCAGCAAAATGTTAACCAATTTAAAGCCAGAGAAACAATTTATACTGACTTCCTCTATGAGGTACATGAACAGCCAATAGGCCCATGGAGACCCCTGTATTCCACATGTTAGGGGAATGCAGATGTGATCCACACACCACATTGAGAAATCCTAGTTTAGTTAAAGAAGTTGAAAAACGGGTCGGAGAGATGGCTCAGTGGTTAAGAGCATTGCCTGCTGAGTTTGATGAGGCCAAGTGCAGACATAGAGTCAGAGCAAAGGCAAAGGCCAGGGACCACGTTATTATGACTGAATTAGGCAAACGTTTTTTTTTAGGATGTTAAAGACTCACAGCTCTATCACCATGAGACATCGTGCTTCAGAGACAACACTAAGGAGAGTAAGGCCAGATGGCTAGAAGAAGAAAATACAGGCATGTTCATGTGCCTTAAAGAGAACTCACATCCAAGACAATCAAAGGACTACAAACACCAGCAAAATGTTAACCAATTTAAAGCCAGAGAAACAATTTATCCTATTCTCCTCTATGAGGTACATGAGCAGCCAATAGGTCCATGGAGACCCCTGTACTCCACATGATAGGGGAATGCAGATGTGATCAACACACCACATTGAGTAAACCTGGTTTAGTTAAAGAAGTTGAGAAACGGGTCGGAGAGATAGCTCAGTGGTTAAGAGCATTGCCTGCTCTTCCAAAGATCAGAAGTTCGATTCCTGGACATCACATAATTGCTTCAAAATGAGGTTTGGTGCCCTCTACTGGAAGCAGAAGGAAGAGGCAGGAGAGATGTCTTGGTGGTTAAGAGCATGCCTGCTGAGATTGATGAGGCCAAGTGCAGACATACAGCCAGGGCCCAGGTTGTTGGGACTGAATCAGGCAAAACATTTTGTTAGGATCTTAAATACTCACAGCTCTATCACCATGAGCCAGCATGCTTCAGAGACACCACCAAGAAAAGTAAGGCAAGACGGTAGAAGAAGAAAATACTAGCATGTTCATGTGCCTGAAGAAGAACTCACATCCAAGACATACAAAGGAACAAACACCAACAAAAGCTTCACCAATTTAAAGCCAGTGAAACAATTTGTCTAGACCTCCTCTATGAGGTACACGAATGGACAACAGATCCATGGAGACCCCTGTACTTCAAATGTTAGGAAAATGCAGATGTGATCCACACATCATTGAGTACATCTGGTTTAGGTAAAGAAGTAGAAAAACGGATTGGAGAGATGGCTCAGTTTTTAAGAGCATTTCGTGCTCTTTCATCCTCCTGTATTCAATTTCAAGCAACCGCATAATGGCTCACAACCATCTGCACTTAGGTCTTGTTCCCTCTGTTGGATGCAGAAAGAACCGCTCCAGAGATAGCTCATTGGTTAATAATACTGGCTGCCCTTCTAAAGGTCAGAAGTTCGATTCCTGGCAACCACAGTTTTGCTCTCAAAATGAGATTTGGTGCCATCTACTGGCAACAGAAGGAAGAGGCAGGAGCGATGGCTCAGTGCTTAAGAGCATTGTCTGCTGAGTTTGATGAGGCCAAGTGCAGACATAGAGTAAGGGCAAAGGCCAGGGCCCACGTTATTGTGACTGAATTAGGCAAACGTTTTTTTAGGATGTTAAAGACTCACAGCTCTATCACCATGAGACATCATGTTTCAGAGACAACACTAAGGAGAGTAAGGCAAGATGGCTAGAAGAAGAAAACATTGGCATGTTCATGTGCCTTAAAAGAACTCACATCCAAGACAATCAACGGACTACAAACACCAGCAAAATGTTAACCAATTTAAAGCCAGAGAAACAATTTATCCTGACCTCCTCTATGAGGTACATGAACAGCCAATAGGTCCATGGAGACCCCTCTCCACATGTTAGGGGAATGCAGATGTGATCCACACACCACATTGAGTAAATCTGGTTTAGTTAAAGAAGTTGAAAAACGGGTCGGAGAGAAGGCTCAGTCGTTAAGAATACTGGCTGCCCTTCTAAAGGTCAGACGTTCGATTCCTGGCAACCACAGTTTTGCTCTCAAAATGAGAGTTGGTGCCATCTTCTGGCAACAGAAGGAAAAGGCAGGAGAGATGGTTCAGTGCTTAAGAGCATTGCCTGCTGAGTTTGATGAGGCCAAGTGCAGACATAGAGTCAGGGCAAAGTCCAGGGTACACGTAATTGTGACTGAATTAGGCAAACATTTTTTAGGATGTTAAAGACTCACAGCTCTATCACCATGAGCCATCGTGCTTCAGAGAGAACATTAAGGAGAATAAGGCAAGATGGCTAGAAGAAGAAAACACTGGCATGTTCATGTGCCTTAAAGAGAACTCACATCCAAGACAATCAAAGGACTACAAACAATAGCAAAATGTTAACCAATTTAACGCCAGAGAAACAATTTATCCTAACCTCCTCTATGAGGTACATGAACAGCCAATAGGTCCATGGAGACCCCTGTACTCCACATGTTAGGGGAATGCAGATGTGATCCACACACCACATTGAGTAAACCTGGTTTAGATAAAGAAGTTGAAAAACGGGTCGGAGAGATGGCTCAGTGGTTGATAGCATTGCCTGCTCTTCCAAAGATCAGAAGTTCGATTCCTGGACATCACATAATTGCTTGAAATGAGGTTAGGTGCCCTCTACTGGAATCAGTATGAAGAGGCAGGAGAGATGTCTTGGTGTTTATGAGCATGCCTGCTGAGTTTGATGAGGCCAAGTGCAGACATACAGCCAGGGCCAAGGTTGTTGGGACTGAATCAGGCAAAACATTTTGTTAGGATAATAAAGACTCACAGCTCTATCACCATGAGCCAGCATGCTTCAGAGACACCACCAAGCAGAGTAAGGCAAGATGGTTAGAAGAAGAAAATACTAGCTTGTTCATGTGCCTGAAGAAGAACTCACATCCAAGACATACAAAGGAACAAACACCAACAAAAGCTTAACCAATTTAAAGCCAGTGAAACAATTTGTCTTACCTCCTCTATGAGGTACACGAATGGCCAACAGATCCATGGAGACCCCTGTACTTCAAATGTTAGGAAAATGCACATGTGATCCACACATCATTGAGTACATCTGGTTTAGGTAAAGAAGTAGAAAAACGGGTTGGAGAGACGGCTCAGTATTTAAGAGCATTTCGTGCTTTTTCATCCTCCTGTATTCAATTTCATGCAACCACATAATGGCTCACAAACATCTGCACTGAGGTTTTGTGCACTCTTTTGGATGCAGAAAGAAGCGCTCGAGAGATAGCTCAGTGGTTAAGAATACTGGCTGCCCTTCTAAAAGTCAGAAGTTCGATTCCTGGCAACCACAGTTTTGCTCTCAAAATGAGATTTGGTGCCATCTAGTGGCAACAGAAGGAAGAGGCAGGAGAGACTGCTCAGTGCTTAAGAGCATTGCCTGCTGAGTTTGATGAGGCCAAGTGCAGACAGAGAGTCAGGGCAAAGGCAAAGGCCAGGGCCACGTTATTGTGACTTAATTAGGCAAACTTTTTTTAGGATGTTAAAGACTCACAGCTCTATCACCATGAGACATCGTGCTTTAGAGACAACACTAAGGAGAGTAAGGCAAGATGGCTAGAAGAAGAAAACACTGGCATGTTCATGTGCCTTAAAGAGAGCTCACATACAAGACAATCAAAGGACTACAAACACCAGCAAAATGTTAACCAATTTAAAGCCAGAGAAACAATTGATCCTGACCTCCTCTATCAGGTACATGAACAGCCAATAGGTCCATGGACAAACCTGTACTCCACATGTTAGGGGAATGCAGATGTGATCCACACACCACATTGAGTAAACCTGGTTTAGTTAAAGAAGTTGAAAAACGGGTCGGAGAGATGGCTCAGTGGTTAAGAGCATTGCCTGCTCTTCCAAAGATCAGAAGTTCGATTCCTGGACATCACATAATTGCTTCAAAATGAGGTTTGGTGCCCTCTACTGGAAGCAGAAGGAAGAGGCAAGAGAGATGTCTTGGTGGTTAAGAGCATGCCTGCTGAGTTTGATGAGGCCAAGTGCAGACATACAGCCAGGACCCAGGTTGTTGGGAATGAATCAGGCAAAACATTTTGTTAGGATAATAAAGACTCACAGCTCTATCACCATGAGCCAGCATGCTTCAGAGACACCACCAAGCAGAGAAAGGCAAGATGGTTAGAAGAAGAAAATACTAGCATGTTCATGTGCCTGAAGAAGAACTCACATCCAAGACATACAAAGGAACAAACACCAACAAAAGCTTATCCAATTTAAAGCCAGTGAAACAATTTGTCTAGACCTCCTCTATGAGGTACACGAATGGCCAACAGATCCATGGAGACCCCTGTACTTCAAATGATAGGAAAATGCAGATGTGATCCACACATCATTGAGTACATCTGGTTAAGGTAAAGAAGTAGAAAAACGGGTTGGAGAGATGGCTCAGATTTTAAGAGCATTTCGTGCTCTTTCATCCTCCTGTATCCAATTTCAAGCAACCACATAATGGCTCACAACCATCTGCACTGAGGTCTTGTGCCCTCTTTTGCATGCAGAAAGAAGCGCTCGAGAGATAGCTCAGTGGTTAAGAATCCTCGCTGCCCTTCTAAAGGTCAGAAGTTCGATTCCTGGCAACCACAATTTTGCTCTCAAAATGAGATTTGGTGCCATCTACTGGCAACAGAAGGAAGAGTCAGGAGAGATGGCTCAGTGCTTAAGAGCATTGCCTGCTGAGTTTGATGAGGCCAAGTGCAGACATAGAGTCAGGCCAGAGGACAGGGCCCATGTTATTGTGACTGAATTGGACAAAGGTTTTTTTAGGATGTTAAAGACTCACAGCTCTATCACCATGAGACATCGTGCTTCAGAGACAACACTAAGGAGAGTAAGGCAAGATGGCTAGAAGAAGCAAACACTGGCATGTTCATGTGCCTTAAAGAGAACTCACATCCAAGACAATCAAAGGACTACAAACACCAGCAAAATGTTAACCAATTTAAAGCCAGAGAAACAATTTATCCTGACCTCCTCTATCAGGTACATGAACAGCCAATAGGTCCATGTAGACCCCTGTACTCCAAATGTTAGGGGAATGCAGATGTGATCCACACACCACATTGAGTAAACCTGGTTTGGTTAAAGAAGTTGAAAAACGGGTCGGAGGGATGGCTCAGTGGTTAAGAGCATTGCCTGCTCTTCCAAAGATCAGAAGTTCGATTCCTGGACATCACATAATTGCTTCAAAATGAGGTTTGGTGCCCTCTACTGGAAGCAGAAGGAAGAGGCAGGAGAGATGTCTTGGTGCTTAAGAGCATGCCTGCTGAGTTTGATGAGGCCAAGTGCAGACATACAGCCAGGACCCAGGTTGTTGGGACTGAATCAGGCAAAACATTTTGTTAGGATAATAAAGACTCACAGCTCTATCACCATGAGCCAGCATGCTTCAGAGACACCACCAAGCAGAGTAAGGCAAGATGGTTAGAAGAAGAAAATACTAGCATGTTCATGTGCCTGAAGAAGAACTCACATCCAAGACATACAAAGGAACAAACACCAACAAAAGCTTAACCAATTTAAAGCCAGTGAAACAATTTGTATATACCTCCTCTATGAGGTACAGGAATGGCCAACAGATCCATGGAGACCCCTGTACTTCAAATGTTAGGAAAATGCAGATGTGATCCACACATCATTGAGTATATCTGGTTTAGGTAAAGAAGTAGAAAAACGGGTTGGAGAGATGGCTCAGTGTTTAAGAGCATTTCGTGCTTTTATCCTCCTGTATTCAATTTCAAGCAACCACATAATGGCTCACAACCATCTGCACTGAGGTCTTGTTCCCGCTTTTGGATGCAGAAAGAAGCGCTCGAGAGAGAGCTCAGTGGTTAAGAATCCTGGCTGACCTTCTAAAGGTCAGAATTTCGATTCCTGGCAACCACAGTTTTGCTCTCAAAATGAGATTTGGTGTCATCTACTGGCAATAGAAGGAAGAGGCAGGAGAGATGGCTGAGTGCTTAAGAGCATTGCCTGCTGAGTTTGATGAGGCCAAGTGCAGCCATAGAGTCAGGGCAAAGGCCAGGGCCCACGTTATTGTGACTGAATTAGGCAAACGTTATTTTAGGATGTTAAAGACTCACAGCTCTATCACCATGAGACAGCGTGCTCAGAGACAACATTAAGGAGAGTAAGGCAAGATGGCTAGAAGAAGAAAACACTGGCATGTTCATGTGCCTTAAAGAGAAATCACATCCAAGACAATCAAAGGACTACAAACACTAGCAAAATGTTAACCAATTTAAAGCCAGAGAAACAATTTATCCTGACCTCCCCTATGAGGTACATGAACAGCAAATAGGTCCATGGATACCCTTGTACTCCACAGGTTAGGGGAATGCAGATGTGATCCACACACCACATTGAGTAAACCTGGTTTAGTTAAAGAAGTTGAAAAACTGGTCAGAGAAGTGGCTCAGTGGTTGAGAGCATTGCCTGCTCTTCCAAAGATCAGAAGTTCGATTCCTGGACATCACATAATTGCTTCAAAATGAGGTTGGTGCCCTCTACTGGAAGCAGAAGGAAGAGGCAGGAGAGATGTCTTGGTGGTTAAGAGCATGCCTGCTGAGTTTGATGATGCCAAGTGCAGACATACAGCCAGGGCCCAGGTTGGTGGGACTGGATCAGGCAAAATATTTTGTTAGGATAATAAAGACTCACAGCTCTATCACCATGAGCCAGCATGCTTCAGAGACACCACCAAGCAGAGTAAGGCAAGATGGTTAGAAGAATAAAATACTAGCATGTTCATGTGCCTGAAGAAGAAATCACATCCTAGACATACAAAGGAACAAACACCAACAAAAGCTTAACCAATTTAAGGCCAGTGAAACAATTTGTCTTGACCTCCTCTATAAGGTACACGATGGCCAACAGATCCATGGAGACTCTGTACTTCAAATGTTAGGAAAATGCAGATGTGATCCACACATCATTTAGTATATCTGGTTTAGGTAAAGAAGTAGAGAACCGGGTTGGAGAGATGGCTGAGTGTTTAAGAGTATTTCGTGCTCTTTCATCCTCATGTATTCAATTTCAAGCAACCACGTAATGGCTCACAACCATCTGAACTGAGGTCTTGTGCCCTCTTTTGGATGGAGAAAGAAGCGCTCGACAGATAGCTCAGTGGTTAAGAATCTTGGCTGCCCTTCTAAAGGTCAGATATTCGATTCCTGGCAACCACAGTTTTGCTCTCAAAATGAGATTGGTGCCATCTACTGGCAACAGAAGGAAGAGGCAGGAGAGATGGCTCAGTGCTTAAGAGCATTGCCTGCTGAGTTTGATGAGACCAAGTGCAGACATAGAGCCAGGGCAAACGCCAGGGCCCACGTTATTGTGACTGAATTAGGCAAACGTTTTTGTAGGATGTTAAAGACTCACAGCTCTATCACCATGAGCCATCGTGCTTCAGAGACAACACTAAGGAGAGTCAGGCAAGATGGCTAGAAGAAGAAAACACTGGCATGTTCATGTGCCTTAAAGAGAAATCACATCCAAGACAATCAAAGGACTACAAACACCAGCAAAATGGTAACCGATTTAAAGCCAGAGAAACAATTTATCCTGACCTCCCCTATGAGGTACATGAACAGCACATAGGTCCATGGATACCCTTGTACTCCACATGTTAGGGGAATGCAGATGTGATCCACACACCACATTGAGTAAACCTGGTTTAGTTAAAGAAGTTGAAAAACTGGTCAGAGAATTGGCTAGGTGGTTGAGAGCATTGCCTGCTCTTCCAAAGATCAGAAATTCGATTCCTGGACATCACATAATTGCTTCAAAATGAGGTTGGTGCCCTCTACTGGAAGCAGAAGGAAGAGGCAGGAGAGATGTCTTGGTGGTTAAGAGCATGCCTGCTGAGTTTGATGAGGCCAAGTGCAGACATACAGCCAGGGCCCAGGTTGGTGGGACTGGATCAGGCAAAATATTTTGTTAGGATAATAAAGACTCACAGCTCTATCACCATGAGCCAGCATGCTTCAGAGACACCACCAAGCAGAGTAAGGCAAGATGGTTAGAAGAAGAAAATACTAGCATGTTCATGTGCCTGAAGAAGAACTCACATCCAAGACATACAAAGGAACAAACACCAACAAAAGCTTAACCAATTTAAAGCCAGTGAAACAATTTGTATATACCTCCTCTATGAGGTACAGGAATGGCCAACAGATCCATGGAGACCCCTGTACTTCAAATGTTAGGAAAATGCAGATGTGATCCACACATCATTGAGTATATCTGGTTTAGGTAAAGAAGTAGAAAAACGGGTTGGAGAGATGGCTCAGTGTTTAAGAGCATTTCGTGCTTTTATCCTCCTGTATTCAATTTCAAGCAACCACATAATGGCTCACAACCATCTGCACTGAGGTCTTGTTCCCGCTTTTGGATGCAGAAAGAAGCGCTCGAGAGAGAGCTCAGTGGTTAAGAATCCTGGCTGACCTTCTAAAGGTCAGAATTTCGATTCCTGGCAACCACAGTTTTGCTCTCAAAATGAGATTTGGTGTCATCTACTGGCAATAGAAGGAAGAGGCAGGAGAGATGGCTGAGTGCTTAAGAGCATTGCCTGCTGAGTTTGATGAGGCCAAGTGCAGCCATAGAGACAGGGCAAAGGCCAGGGCCCACGTTATTTTGACTGAATTAGGCAAACGTTATTTTAGGATGTTAAAGACTCACAGCTCTATCACCATGAGACAGCGTGCTCAGAGACAACATTAAGGAGAGTAAGGCAAGATGGCTAGAAGAAGAAAACACTGGCATGTTCATGTGCCTTAAAGAGAAATCACATCCAAGACAATCAAAGGACTACAAACACTAGCAAAATGTTAACCAATTTAAAGCCAGAGAAACAATTTATCCTGACCTCCCCTATGAGGTACATGAACAGCAAATAGGTCCATGGATACCCTTGTACTCCACAGGTTAGGGGAATGCAGATGTGATCCACACACCACATTGAGTAAACCTGGTTTAGTTAAAGAAGTTGAAAAACTGGTCAGAGAAGTGGCTCAGTGGTTGAGAGCATTGCCTGCTCTTCCAAAGATCAGAAGTTCGATTCCTGGACATCACATAATTGCTTCAAAATGAGGTTGGTGCCCTCTACTGGAAGCAGAAGGAAGAGGCAGGAGAGATGTCTTGGTGGTTAAGAGCATGCCTGCTGAGTTTGATGATGCCAAGTGCAGACATACAGCCAGGGCCCAGGTTGGTGGGACTGGATCAGGCAAAATATTTTGTTAGGATAATAAAGACTCACAGCTCTATCACCATGAGCCAGCATGCTTCAGAGACACCACCAAGCAGAGTAAGGCAAGATGGTTAGAAGAATAAAATACTAGCATGTTCATGTGCCTGAAGAAGAAATCACATCCTAGACATACAAAGGAACAAACACCAACAAAAGCTTAACCAATTTAAGGCCAGTGAAACAATTTGTCTTGACCTCCTCTATAAGGTACACGAATGGCCAACAGATCCATGGAGACTCTGTACTTCAAATGTTAGGAAAATGCAGATGTGATCCACACATCATTTAGTATATCTGGTTTAGGTAAAGAAGTAGAGAACCGGGTTGGAGAGATGGCTGAGTGTTTAAGAGTATTTCGTGCTCTTTCATCCTCATGTATTCAATTTCAAGCAACCACGTAATGGCTCACAACCATCTGAACTGAGGTCTTGTGCCCTCTTTTGGATGGAGAAAGAAGCGCTCGACAGATAGCTCAGTGGTTAAGAATCTTGGCTGCCCTTCTAAAGGTCAGATATTCGATTCCTGGCAACCACAGTTTTGCTCTCAAAATGAGATTGGTGCCATCTACTGGCAACAGAAGGAAGAGGCAGGAGAGATGGCTCAGTGCTTAAGAGCATTGCCTGCTGAGTTTGATGAGACCAAGTGCAGACATAGAGCCAGGGCAAACGCCAGGGCCCACGTTATTGTGACTGAATTAGGCAAACGTTTTTGTAGGATGTTAAAGACTCACAGCTCTATCACCATGAGCCATCGTGCTTCAGAGACAACACTAAGGAGAGTCAGGCAAGATGGCTAGAAGAAGAAAACACTGGCATGTTCATGTGCCTTAAAGAGAAATCACATCCAAGACAATCAAAGGACTACAAACACCAGCAAAATGGTAACCGATTTAAAGCCAGAGAAACAATTTATCCTGACCTCCCCTATGAGGTACATGAACAGCACATAGGTCCATGGATACCCTTGTACTCCACATGTTAGGGGAATGCAGATGTGATCCACACACCACATTGAGTAAACCTGGTTTAGTTAAAGAAGTTGAAAAACTGGTCAGAGAATTGGCTAGGTGGTTGAGAGCATTGCCTGCTCTTCCAAAGATCAGAAATTCGATTCCTGGACATCACATAATTGCTTCAAAATGAGGTTGGTGCCCTCTACTGGAAGCAGAAGGAAGAGGCAGGAGAGATGTCTTGGTGGTTAAGAGCATGCCTGCTGAGTTTGATGAGGCCAAGTGCAGACATACAGCCAGGGCCCAGGTTGGTGGGACTGGATCAGGCAAAATATTTTGTTAGGATAATAAAGACTCACAGCTCTATCACCATGAGCCAGCATGCTTCAGAGACACCACCAAGCAGAGTAAGGCAAGATGGTTAGAAAAAGAAAATACTAGCATGTTCATGAGCCTGAAGAAGAAATCACATCCTAGACATACAAAGGAACAAACACCAACAAAAGCTTAACCAATTTAAGGCCAGTGAAACAATTTGTCTTGACCTCCTCTATAAGGTACACGAATGGCCAACAGATCCATGGAGACTCCTGTACTTCAAATGTTAGGAAAATGCAGATGTGATCCACACATCATTTAGTATATCTGGTTTAGGTAAAAAAGAAGAGAACCGGGTTGGAGAGATGGCTGAGTGTTTAAGAGTATTTCGTGCTCTTTCATCCTCATGTATTCAATTTCAAGCAACCACGTAATGGCTCACAACCATCTGAACTGAGGTCTTGTGCCCTCTTTTGGATGGAGAAAGAAGCGCTCGACAGATAGCTCAGTGGTTAAGAATCTTGGCTGCCCTTCTAAAGGTCAGATATTCGATTCCTGGCAACCACAGTTTTGCTCTCAAAATGAGATTGGTGCCATCTACTGGCAACAGAAGGAAGAGGCAGGAGAGATGGCTCAGTGCTTAAGAGCATTGCCTGCTGAGTTTGATGAGACCAAGTGCAGACATAGAGCCAGGGCAAACGCCAGGGCCCACGTTATTGTGACTGAATTAGGCAAACGTTTTTGTAGGATGTTAAAGACTCACAGCTCTATCACCATGAGCCATCGTGCTTCAGAGACAACACTAAGGAGAGTCAGGCAAGATGGCTAGAAGAAGAAAACACTGGCATGTTCATGTGCCTTAAAGAGAAATCACATCCAAGACAATCAAAGGACTACAAACACCAGCAAAATGGTAACCGATTTAAAGCCAGAGAAACAATTTATCCTGACCTCCCCTATGAGGTACATGAACAGCACATAGGTCCATGGATACCCTTGTACTCCACATGTTAGGGGAATGCAGATGTGATCCACACACCACATTGAGTAAACCTGGTTTAGTTAAAGAAGTTGAAAAACTGGTCAGAGAATTGGCTAGGTGGTTGAGAGCATTGCCTGCTCTTCCAAAGATCAGAAATTCGATTCCTGGACATCACATAATTGCTTCAAAATGAGGTTGGTGCCCTCTACTGGAAGCAGAAGGAAGAGGCAGGAGAGATGTCTTGGTGGTTAAGAGCATGCCTGCTGAGTTTGATGAGGCCAAGTGCAGACATACAGCCAGGGCCCAGGTTGGTGGGACTGGATCAGGCAAAATATTTTGTTAGGATAATAAAGACTCACAGCTCTATCACCATGAGCCAGCATGCTTCAGAGACACCACCAAGCAGAGTAAGGCAAGATGGTTAGAAAAAGAAAATACTAGCATGTTCATGAGCCTGAAGAAGAAATCACATCCTAGACATACAAAGGAACAAACACCAACAAAAGCTTAACCAATTTAAGGCCAGTGAAACAATTTGTCTTGACCTCCTCTATAAGGTACACGAATGGCCAACAGATCCATGGAGACTCCTGTACTTCAAATGTTAGGAAAATGCAGATGTGATCCACACATCATTTAGTATATCTGGTTTAGGTAAAAAAGAAGAGAACCGGGTTGGAGAGATGGCTGAGTGTTTAAGAGTATTTCGTGCTCTTTCATCCTCATGTATTCAATTTCAAGCAACCACGTAATGGCTCACAACCATCTGCACTGAGGTCTTGTGCCCTCTTTTGGATGGAGAAAGAAGCGCTCGAGAGATAGCTCAGTGGTTAAGAATCTTGGCTGCCCTTCTAAAGGTCAGAAGTTCGATTCCTGGCAACCACAGTTTTGCTCTCAAAATGAGATTGGTGCCATCTACTGGCAACAGAAGGAAGAGGCAGGAGAGATGGCTCAGTGCTTAAGAGCATTGCCTGCTGAGTTTGATGAGACCAAGTGCAGACATAGAGCCAGGGCAAACGCCAGGGCCCACGTTATTGTGACTGAATTAGGCAAACGTTTTTGTAGGATGTTAAAGACTCACAGCTCTATCACCATGAGCCATCGTGCTTCAGAGACAACACTAAGGAGAGTCAGGCAAGATGGCTAGAAGAAGAAAACACTGGCATGTTCATGTGCCTTAAAGAGAACTCACATCCAAGACAATCATTGGACTACAAACACCAGCAAAATGTTAACCAATTTAAAGCCAGAGAAACAATTTATACTGACCTCCTCTATGAGGTACATGAACAGCCAATAGGCCCATGGAGACCCCTGTATTCCACATGTTAGGGGAATGCAGATGTGATCCACACACCACATTGAGAAATCCTAGTTTAGTTAAAGAAGTTGAAAAACGGGTCGGAGAGATGGCTCAATGGTTAAGAGCATTGCCTGCTGAGTTTGATGAGGCCAAGTGCAGACATAGAGTCAGAGCAAAGGCAAAGGCCAGGGACCACGTTATTATGACTGAATTAGGCAAACGTTTTTTTTAGGATGTTAAAGACTCACAGCTCTATCACCATGAGACATCGTGCTTCAGAGACAACACTAAGGAGAGTAAGGCCAGATGGCTAGAAGAAGAAAATACAGGCATGTTCATGTGCCTTAAAGAGAACTCACATCCAAGACAATCAAAGGACTACAAACACCAGCAAAATGTTAACCAATTTAAAGCCAGAGAAACAATTTATCCTATTCTCCTCTATGAGGTACATGAGCAGCCAATAGGTCCATGGAGACCCCTGTACTCCACATGATAGGGGAATGCAGATGTGATCAACACACCACATTGAGTAAACCTGGTTTAGTTAAAGAAGTTGAGAAACGGGTCGGAGAGATAGCTCAGTGGTTAAGAGCATTGCCTGCTCTTCCAAAGATCAGAAGTTCGATTCCTGGACATCACATAATTGCTTCAAAATGAGGTTTGGTGCCCTCTACTGGAAGCAGAAGGAAGAGGCAGGAGAGATGTCTTGGTGGTTAAGAGCATGCCTGCTGAGATTGATGAGGCCAAGTGCAGACATACAGCCAGGGCCCAGGTTGTTGGGACTGAATCAGGCAAAACATTTTGTTAGGATCTTAAATACTCACAGCTCTATCACCATGAGCCAGCATGCTTCAGAGACACCACCAAGAAAAGTAAGGCAAGACGGTAGAAGAAGAAAATACTAGCATGTTCATGTGCCTGAAGAAGAACTCACATCCAAGACATACAAAGGAACAAACACCAACAAAAGCTTCACCAATTTAAAGCCAGTGAAACAATTTGTCTAGACCTCCTCTATGAGGTACACGAATGGGCAACAGATCCATGGAGACCCCTGTACTTCAAATGTTAGGAAAATGCAGATGTGATCCACACATCATTGAGTACATCTGGTTTAGGTAAAGAAGTAGAAAAACGGATTGGAGAGATGGCTCAGTTTTTAAGAGCATTTCGTGCTCTTTCATCCTCCTGTATTCAATTTCAAGCAACCGCAGAATGGCTCACAACCATCTGCACTTAGGTCTTGTGCCCTCTGTTGGATGCAGAAAGAACCGCTCCAGAGATAGCTCATTGGTTAATAATACTGGCTGCCCTTCTAAAGGTCAGAAGTTCGATTCCTGGCAACCACAGTTTTGCTCTCAAAATGAGATTTGGTGCCATCTACTGGCAACAGAAGGAAGAGGCAGGAGCGATGGCTCAGTGCTTAAGAGCATTGTCTGCTGAGTTTGATGAGGCCAAGTGCAGACATAGAGTAAGGGCAAAGGCCAGGGCCCACGTTATTGTGACTGAATTAGGCAAACGTTTTTTTAGGATGTTAAAGACTAACAGCTCTATCACCATGAGACATCATGTTTCAGAGACAACACTAAGGAGAGTAAGGCAAGATGGCTAGAAGAAGAAAACATTGGCATGTTCATGTGCCTTAAAAGAACTCACATCCAAGACAATCAACGGACTACAAACACCAGCAAAATGTTAACCAATTTAAAGCCAGAGAAACAATTTATCCTGACCTCCTCTATGAGGTACATGAACAGCCAATAGGTCCATGGAGACCCCTCTCCACATGTTAGGGGAATGCAGATGTGATCCACACACCACATTGAGTAAACCTGGTTTAGTTAAAGAAGTTGAAAAACGGGTCGGAGAGAAGGCTCAGTCGTTAAGAATACTGGCTGCCCTTCTAAAGGTCAGACGTTCGATTCCTGGCAACCACAGTTTTGCTCTCAAAATGAGAGTTGGTGCCATCTTCTGGCAACAGAAGGAAGAGGCAGGAGAGATGGTTCAGTGCTTAAGAGCATTGCCTGCTGAGTTTGATGAGGCCAAGTGCAGACATAGAGTCAGGGCAAAGTCCAGGGTACACGTAATTGTGACTGAATTAGGCAAACATTTTTTAGGATGTTAAAGACTCACAGCTCTATCACCATGAGCCATCGTGCTTCAGAGAGAACATTAAGGAGAATAAGGCAAGATGGCTAGAAGAAGAAAACACTGGCATGTTCATGTGCCTTAAAGAGAACTCACATCCAAGACAATCAAAGGACTACAAACAATAGCAAAATGTTAACCAATTTAACGCCAGAGAAACAATTTATCCTAACCTCCTCTATGAGGTACATGAACAGCCAATAGGTCCATGGAGACCCCTGTACTCCACATGTTAGGGGAATGCAGATGTGATCCACACACCACATTGAGTAAACCTGGTTTAGATAAAGAAGTTGAAAAACGGGTCGGAGAGATGGCTCAGTGGTTGATAGCATTGCCTGCTCTTCCAAAGATCAGAAGTTCGATTCCTGGACATCACATAATTGCTTGAAATGAGGTTAGGTGCCCTCTACTGGAATCAGTATGAAGAGGCAGGAGAGATGTCTTGGTGTTTATGAGCATGCCTGCTGAGTTTGATGAGGCCAAGTGCAGACATACAGCCAGGGCCAAGGTTGTTGGGACTGAATCAGGCAAAACATTTTGTTAGGATAATAAAGACTCACAGCTCTATCACCATGAGCCAGCATGCTTCAGAGACACCACTAAGCAGAGTAAGGCAAGATGGTTAGAAGAAGAAAATACTAGCTTGTTCATGTGCCTGAAGAAGAACTCACATCCAAGACATACAAAGGAACAAACACCAACAAAAGCTTAACCAATTTAAAGCCAGTGAAACAATTTGTCTTACCTCCTCTATGAGGTACACGAATGGCCAACAGATCCATGGAGACCCCTGTACTTCAAATGTTAGGAAAATGCACATGTGATCCACACATCATTGAGTACATCTGGTTTAGGTAAAGAAGTAGAAAAACGGGTTGGAGAGACGGCTCATTATTTAAGAGCATTTCGTGCTTTTTCATCCTCCTGTATTCAATTTCATGCAACCACATAATGGCTCACAAACATCTGCACTGAGGTTTTGTGCACTCTTTTGGATGCAGAAAGAAGCGCTCGAGAGATAGCTCAGTGGTTAAGAATACTGGCTGCCCTTCTAAAGGTCAGAAGTTCGATTCCTGGCAACAACAGTTTTGCTCTCAAAATGAGATTTGGTGCCATCTAGTGGCAACAGAAGGAAGAGGCAGGAGAGACTGCTCAGTGCTTAAGAGCATTGCCTGCTGAGTTTGATGAGGCCAAGTGCAGACAGAGAGTCAGGGCAAAGGCAAAGGCCAGGGCCACGTTATTGTGACTTAATTAGGCAAACTTTTTTTAGGATGTTAAAGACTCACAGCTCTATCACCATGAGACATCGTGCTTTAGAGACAACACTAAGGAGAGTAAGGCAAGATGGCTAGAAGAAGAAAACACTGGCATGATCATGTGACTTAAAGTGAACTCACATCCAAGACAATCAAAGGACTACAAACACCAGCAAAATGTTAACCAATATAAAGCCAGAGAAACAATTTATCCTGACCTCTTCTATGAGGTACATGAACAGCCAATAGGTCCATGGAGACCCCTGTACTCCACATGTTAGGGGATGCAGATGTGATCCACACACCACATTGAGTAAACCTCGTTTAGTTAAAGAAGTTGAAAAAGGGGTCGGAGAGATGGCTAAGTGGTTAAGAGCATTGACTGCTCTTCCAAAGACCAGAAGTTCGATTCCTGGACATCACATAATTGCTTGAAATGAGGTTAGGTGCCCTCTACTGGAAGCAGAAGGTAGAGGCAGGAGAGATGTCTTGGTGGTTAAGAGCATGCCTGCTGAGTTTGATGGTGCCAAGTGCAGACATACAGCCAGGGCCCAGGTTGTTGGGACTGAATCAGGCAAAACATTTTGTTAAGATAATAAAGACTCACAGCATTATCACCATGAGCCAGCGTGCTTTAGAGACAACACAAAGCGGAGTAAGGCAAGATGGTTAGAAGAAGAAAATACTAGCATGTTCATGTGCCTGAAGAAGAAGTCACATCCAAGACATACAAAGGAACAAACACCAACAAAAGCTTAACCAATTTAAAGCCAGTGAAACTATTTGTCTAGACCTCCTCTATGGGGTACACGAATGACCAAAAGATCCATCGAGACCCCTGTACTTCAAATTTTCAGAAAATGCAGATGTGATCCACACATCATTGATTATATCTGGTTTAGGTAAAGAAGTAGAAAAACGGGTTGGCGAGATGGCTCAGTGTTTAAGAGCATTTCGTGCTCTTTCATTCTCCTGTATTCAATTTCAAGCAACCACATAATGGCTCGCAACCATCTGCACTGAGGTCTTGTGCCCTCTTTTGGATGCAGAAAGAAGTGCTCGAGAGATAGCTCAGTGGTTAAGAATACTGGCTGCCCTTCTAAAGGTCAGAAGTTCGATTCATGGCAACCACAGTTTTGCTCTCAAAATGAGATTTGGTGCCATCTACTGGCAACAGATGGAAGAGGCAAGAGAGATGGCTCAGTGTTTAAGAGCATTGCCTGCTGAGTTTGATGAGGCCAAGTGCAGACATAGAGTCAGGGCATAGGCAAAGGACAGGGCCCACGTATTTGTGACTGAATTAGGCAAACGTTTTTGTAGGATGTTAAAGACTCACAACTCCATCACCATGAGACATCGTGCTTCAGAGACAACACTAAGGAGAGTAAGGCAAGATGGCTAGAAGAAGAAAACACTGGCAAGTTCATGTGCCTTAAAGAGAACTGACATCCAAGACAATCGTTGGACGACAAACACCAGAAAAATGTTAACCAATTTAAAGCCAGAGAAACAATTTATCCTGACCTCCTCTATGAGGTACATAAAAAGCCAATAGGTCCATGGAGACCCCTGTACTCCACATGTTAGGGGAATGCAGTTGTGATCCACACACCACATTGAGTAAACCTGGTTTAGTTAAAGAAGTTGAAAAACAGGTCGGAGAGATGGCTCAGTGGTTAAGAACATTGCCTGCTCTTCCAAAGATCAGAAGTTCGAGTCACATAATTGCTTCAAAATGAGGTTTGGTGCCCTCTACTTGAAGCAGAAGTAAGAGGCAGGAGAGATGTCTTGGTGCTTAAGAGCATGCCTGCTGAGTTTGATGAGGCCAAGTGCAGACATAGAGCCAGGGCCCAGGTTGTTGGGACTGAATCAGGCAAAACACTTTGTTAGGATAATAAAGACTCACAGCTCTATCACCATGAGCCAGCATGCTTCAGAGACACCACCAAGCAGAGTAAGGCAAGATGGTTAGAAGAAGAAAATACTAGCATGTTCATGTGCCTGAAGAAAAACTCACATCCAAGACATACAAAGGAACAAACACCAACAAAAGCTTAACCAATTTAAAGCCAGTGAAACAATTTGTCTAGACCTCCTCTATGAGGTACACGAATGGCCAACAGATCCATGGAGACCCCTGTACTTCCAATGTTAGGAAAATGCAGATGTGATCCACACATCATTGAGTACATCTGGTTTAGGTAAAGAAGTAGAAAAACGGGTTGCAGAGATGGCTCGGGGTTTAAGAGCATTTTGTGAGCTTTCATCCTCCTGTATCCAATTTCAAGCAACCACATAATGGCTCACAACCATCTGCAATGAGGTCTTGTGCCCTCTTTTGGAAGCAGAAAAAAGCACTCGAGAGATAGCTCAGTGGTTAAGAATCCTGGCTGCCCTTCTAAAAGTCAGAAGTTCGATTCCTGGCAACCACAGTTTTGCTCTCAAAATGACGTTTGCTGCCATCTACTGGCAACAGAAGGAAGAGGCAGGAGAGATGGCTCAGTGCTTAAGAGCATTGCCTGCTGAGTTTGATGAGACCAAGTGCAGACATAGAGTCAGGGCAAAGGCCAGTGCCCACGTTATTGTGACTGAATTAGGCAAACGTTTTTTTAGGATGTTAAAGACTCACAGCTCTTTCACCATGAGCCATCGTGCTTCAGAGACACCAAAAGCAGAGTAAGGCAAGATGGCTAGAAGAAGAAAACACTGGCATGTTCATGTGCCTTAAAGGGAAGTCACATCCAAGACAATCAAAGGACTACAAACACCAGCAAAAGGTTAACCAATTTAAAGCCAGTGAAAAAATTTAACCTGACCTCCTCTATGAGGTACATGAACAGCCAATAGGTCCATGGAGACCCCTGTACTCCACATGTTAGGGGAATGCTGATGTGATCCACACACCACATTGAGTAAACCTGATTTAGTTAAAGAAGATGAAAAATGGGTCGGAGAGGTGGCACAATGGTTAAGAGCATTGCCTGCTCTTCCAAGGTCAGAAGTCTGATTCCTGGACATCACATAATTGCTTCGAATTTGGTTTGGTGCCATCTACTGGCTACAGAAGGAAGAGGCAGGAGAGATGGCTCAGTGCTTAAGAGCATTGCCTGCTGTGTTTGATGAGGCCAAGTGCCGACATAGAGTCAAGGCAAAGGCCAGGGCCCACGTTATTGTGACTGAATTAGGCAAAAGTTTTTGTAGGATGTTAAAGACTCACAACTCTATCATGATGAGACATCGTGCTTCAGAGACAACACTAAGGAGAGTAAGGCAAGATGGTTAGAAGAAGAAATTACAAGCATGTTCATGTGCCTGAAGAAGAACTCACATCCAAGACATACAAAGGAACAAACACCAACAAAAGCTTAAGCAATTTAAAGCCAGTGAAACAATTTGTCTAGACCTCCTCTATGAGGTACACGAATGGCCAACAGAACCATGGAGACCCCTGTACTTCAAATGTTAGGAAAATGCAGTTGTGACCCACACATCATTGAGTACATCTGGTTTAGGTAAAGAAGTAGAAAAACGGGTTGCAGAGATGGCTCGGGGTTTAAGAGCATTTTGTAAGCTTTCATCCTCCTGTATCCAATTTCAAGCAACCACATAATGGCTCACAACCATCTGCAATGAGGTCTTGTGCCCTCTTTTGGATGCAGAAAAAAGCACTCGAGAGATAGCTCAGTTGTTAAGAATCCTGGCTGGCCTTCTAAAGGTCAGAAGTTCGATTCCTGGCAACCACAGTTTTGCTCTCAAAATGACATTTGGTGCCATCTACTGGCAACAGAAGGAAGAGGCAGGAGAGATGGCTCAGTGCTTAAGAGCATTGCCTGCTGAGTTTGATGAGACCAAGTGCAGACATAGAGTCAGGGCAAAGGCCAGGGCCCACGTTATTGTGACTGAATTAGGCAAACGTTTTCTTAGGATGTTAAAGACTCACAGCTCTTTCACCATGAGCCATCGTGCTTCAGAGACACCAAAAGCAGAGTAAGGCAAGATGGCTAGAAGAAGAAAACACTGGCATGTTCATGTGCCTTAAAGAGAACTCACATCCAAGACAATCGTTGGACTACAAACACCAGCAAAATTTTAACCAATTTAAAGCCAGAGAAACAATTTATCCTGACCTCCTCTATGAGGTACATGAACAGCCAATAGGTCCATGGAGACCCCTGTATTTCAAATGTTAGGAAAATGCAGATGTGATCCACACATCATTGAGTACATCTGGTTTAGGTAAAGAAGTAGAAAAACGGGTTGGAGAGATGGCTCGGGGTTTAAGAGCATTTCTTGAGCTTTCATCCTCCTGTATACAATTTCAAGCAACCACATAATGGCTGACAACCATCTGCACTGAGGTCTTGTGCCCTCTTTTGGATGCAGAAAGAAGCGCTCGAGAGATAGCTCAGTGGTTAAGAATCCTGGCTGCCCTTCTAAAGGTCAGAAGTTCGATTCCTGGCAACCACAGATTTGCTCTCAAAATGAGATTTGGTGCCATCTACTGGCAACAGAAGGAAGAGGCAGGAGAGATGGCTCAGTGCTTAAGAGCATTGCCTGCTGTGTTTGATGAGGCCAAGTGCAGACATAGAATCATGGCAAAGGCCAGGGCCCACGTTATTGCGACTGATTAGTCAAAAGTTTTTGTAGGATGTTAAAGACTCACAACTCTATCACCATGAGCCATCGTGCTTCAGAGACAACACTAAGGCGAGTCAGGCAAGAGGGCTAGAAGGAGATAACACTGGCATGTTCATGTGCCTTAAAGAGAACTCACATCCAAGACAATCGTTGGACTACAAACACCAGCAAAATGTTACACAATATAAAGCCAGAGAAACAATTTTTCCTGACATCCTCTATGAAGTACATGAACAGCCAATAGGTCCATGGAGACCCCTGTACTCCACATGTTAGGGGAATGCAGTTGTGATCCACACACCACATTGAGTAAACCTGGTAGTTAAAGAAGTTGAAAAACGGGTCGGAGAGATGGCTCAGTGGTTAAGAACATTGCCTGCTCTTCCAAAGATCAGAACTTCGATTCCTGGACATCACATAATTGCTTCAAAATGAGGTTTGGTGCCTTCTACTGGAAGCAGAAGGAAGAGGCAGGAGCGATGTCTTGGTGGTTAAGAGCATGCCTGCTGAGTTTGATGAGATCAAGTGCAGACATAGAGCCAGGGCCCAGATTGTTGGGACTGAATCAGGCAAAACACTTTGTTAGGATAATAAAGACTCACAGCTCTATCACCATGAGCCAGCATGCTTCAGAGACACCACCAAGCAGAGTAAGGCAAGATGGTTAGAAGAAGAAAATACTAGCATGTTCATGTGCCTGAAGAAGAACTCACATCCAAGACATACAAAGGAACAAACACCAACAAAACTTAACCAATTTAAAGCCAGTGAAACAATTTGTCTAGACCTCCTCTACGAGGTACACGAATGGGCAACAGATCCATGGAGACCCCAGTACTTCAAATGTTAGGAAAATGCAGATGTGATCCACACATCATTGAGTACATCTGGTTTAGGTAAAGAAGTAGAAAAACGGGTTGGAAAGATGGCTCGGGTATTAAGAGCATTTTGTGAGCATTCATCCTCCTGTATCCAATTTCAAGCAACCACATAATGGCTCACAACCATCTGCACTGAAGTCTTGTGCCCTCTTTTGGACGCAGAAAGAAGCGCTCGAGAGATAGCTCAGTGGTTAAGAATCCTGGCTGCCCTTCGAAAGGTCAGAAGTTCGATTCCTGGCAACCACAGTTTTGCTCTCAAAATGAGATTTGGTGCCATCTACTGGCAACAGAAGGAAGAGGCAGGAGAGATGGCTCAGTGCTTAAGAGCATTGCCTGCTGTGTTTGATGAGGCCAAGTGCCGACATAGAGTCAGGGCAAAGGCCAGGGCCCACGTTATTGTGACTGAATTAGGCAAAGGTTTTTGTAGGATGTTAAAGACTCACAACTCTATCACCATGAGCCATCGTGCTTCAGAGACAACACTAAGGAGAGTCAGACAAGATGGATAGAAGAAGAAAACAGTGGCATGTTCATGTGCCTTAAAGTGAACTCACATCCAAGACAATCGTTGGACTACAAACACCAGCAAAATGTTAACCAATTTAAAGCCAGAGAAACGATTTATCCTGACCTCCTCTATGAAGTACATGAACAGTCAATAGGTCCATGGAGACCCCTGTACTCCACATGTTAGGGGAATGCAGATGTGATCCACACACCACATTGAATAATCGTGGTAGTTAAAGTAGTTGAAAAACAGGTCGGAGAGATGGCTCAGTGGTTAAGAACATTGCCTGCTCTTCCAAAGATCAGAACTTCGATTCCTGGACATCACATAATTGCTTCAAAATGAGGTTTGGTGCCCTCTACTGGAAGCAGAAGGAAGAGGCAAGAGAGATGTCTTGGTGGTTAAGTGCATGCCTGCTGAGTTTGATGAGGCCAAGTGCAGACATACAGCCAGGGCCCAGGTTGTTGGGACTGAATCAGGCAAAAGAGTTTGTTAGGATAATAAAGACTCACAGCTCTATCACCAAGAGCCAGCATGCTTCAGAGAAACCACCAAGCAGAGTAAGGCAAGATGGTTAGAAAAAGAAAATACTAGCATGTTCATGTGCCTGAAGAAGAACTCACATCCAAGACATACAAAGGAACAAACATCAAAAAAAGCTTAACCAATTTAAAGCCAGTGAAACAATTTGTCTAGACCTCCTCTCCGAGGTACACGAATGGGCAACAGATCCATGGAGACCCCAGTACTTCAAATGTTAGGAAAATGCAGATGTGATCCACACATCATTGAGTACATCTGGTTTAGGTAAAGAAGTAGAAAAACGGGTTGGAGAGATGGCTGAGTGTTTAAAGCATTTCGTGCTCTTTCATCCTCCTGCATCCAATTTCAAGCAACCACATAATGGCTCACAACCATCTGCACTGAGGTCTTTTGCCCTCTTTTGGATGCAGAAAGAAGCACTCGAGAGATAGCTCAGTGGTTAAGAATCCTGGCTGCCCTTCTAAAGGTCAGAAGTTCGATTCCTGGCAACAACAGTTTTGCTCTCAAAATGAGATTTGGTGCCATCTACTGGCAACAGAAGGAAGAGGCGCAGGAGAGATGGCTCAGTGCTTAAGAGCATTGCCTGCTGTGTTTGATGAGGCCAAGTGCAGACATAGAGTCAGGGCAAAGGCCAGGGCCCACGTTATTTTGACTGAATTAGTCAAACGTTTTTGTAGGATGTTAAAGACTCACAACTCTATCACCATGAGCCATCGTGCTTCAGAGACAACACTAAGGAGAGTATGGCAAGATGGCTAGAAGAAGAAAACACTGGATGTTCGTGTGCCTTAAAGAGAACTCACATCCAAGACAATCGTTGGACTACAAACACCAGCAAAATGTTAACCAATTTAAAGCCAGAAAAACAATTTTTCCTGACATCCTCTACGAGGTACATTAACAGCCAATAGGTCCATGGAGTCCCCTGTACTCCACATGTTAAGGGAATGCAGATGTGATCCACACACCACATTGAGTAAACCTGGTTTAGTTAAAGAAGTTGAAAAATGGTTCGGAGAGATGGCTGAGTGGTTAAGAGCTTTCCTGCTCTTCCAAAGATCAGAAGTTCGATTCCTGGACATCACATAATTGCTTCAAAATGAGGTTTGGTGCCCTCTACTGAAAGCAGAAGGAAGAGGCAGGAGAGATGTCTTGGTGGTTAAGAGCATGCCTGCTGAGTTTGATGAGGCCAAGTGCAGACATACAGCCAGGGCCCAGGTTTTTGGGACTGAATCAGGCAAAACATTTTGTTAGGATAATAAAGACTCACAGCTCTATCACCATGAGCCATCATGCTTCAGAGACACCACCAAGCAGAGTAAGGCAAGATGGTTAGAAGAAGAAAATACTAGCATGTTCATGTGCCTGAAGAAGAACTCACATCCAAGACATACAAAGGACCAAACACCAACAAAAGCTTAACCAATTTAAAGCCAGTGAAACAATTTGTCTAGACCTCCTCTATGAGGTACACGAATGGCCAACAGATCCATGGAGACCCCTGCACTTCAAATGATAGTAAAATGCAGATGTGATCCACACATCATTGAGTACATCTGGTTTAGGTAAAGAAGTAGAAACACGGGTTGGAGAGATGGCTTGGGGTTTAAGAGAATTTTGTGAGCTTTCATCCCCCTGTATCCAATTTCAAGCAACCACATAATGGCTCACAACCATCTGCACTGAAGTCTTGTGCCCTCTTTTGGATGCAGAAAGAAGCGCTCGAGAGAGAGCTCAGTGGTTAAGAATCCTGGCTGCCCTTCTAAAGGTCAGAAGGTCGATTCCTGGCAACCACAGATTTGCCCTCAAAATGAGATTTGGTGCCATCTACTGGCAACATAAGGAAGAGGCAGGAGAGATGGCTCAGTGCTTAAGAGCATTGCCTGCTGAGTTTGATGAGGCCAAGTGCAGACATAGAGTCAAGGCAAATGCCAGGGCCCACGTTATTGTGACTGAATTAGGCAAATATTTATTTAGGATGTAAAAGACTCACAGCTCTATCACCATGAGACAGCGTGCTTCAGAGACAACACTAAAGAGAGTAAGGCAAGATGGCTAGAAGAAGAAAACACTGGCATGTTCATGTGCCTTAAAGAGAACTCACATCCAAGACAATCAAAGGACTACAAACACCAGCAAAATGTTAACCAATTTAAAGCCAGAGAAACAATTTATCCTGACCTCCTCTATGAGGTACATGAACAGCCAATAGGTCCATGGAGACCCCTTACTCCACATGTTAGGGGAATGCAGATGTGATACCCATACCACATTGAGTAAACCTGGTTTAGTAAAAGAAGTTGAAAAACGGGTCGGAGAAACGGATCAGTGGGTAAGAGCATTGCCTGCTCTTCCAAAGATCAGAAGTTCGATTCCTGGACATCACATGATTGCTTCAAAATGAGGTTTGGTGCCCTCTACCTGAAGCAGAAGGAAGAGGCAGGAGAGATGTCTTGGTGGTTAAGAGAATTCCTGCTGAGTTTGATGAGGCCAGTACTGATATACAGCCAGGGCCCAGGTTGTTGGGACTGAATCAGGCAAAATATTTTGTTAGGATAATAAAGACTCAAAGCTCTATCACCATGATCCAGCATGCTTCAGAGACACCACCAAGCAGAGTAAGGCAGGATGGGTAGAAGAATAAAATACTAGCATGTTCATGTGCCTGAAGAAGAACTCACATCCAAGACATACAAAGGAACAAACACCAACAAAATCTTAACCAATTTAAAGCCAGTGAAACAATTTTTCTAGACCTCCTCAATGAGGTACATGAATGGCCAACAGATCCACTGAGACCCCTGTAATTCAAATTTTAGGAAAATGCAGATGTGATCCTCAACCCATATTGAGTATATCTTGTTTAGGTAAAGAAGTAGAAAAAAGGGTTGGAGAGATGGCTTAGTGGTTAAGAACATTGCCTGCTCTTCCAAAGATCAGAAGTTCGATTCCTGGACATCACATAATTGCTTCAAAATGAGGTTTGGTGCCCTCTACTTAAAGCAGAAGGAAGAGGCAGGAGAGATGTCTTGGTGGTTAAGAGCATGCCTGCTGAGTTTAATTAGGCCAAGTGCAGACATACAGCCAGGGCCCAGGTTGTTGGGGACTGAATCAGGCAAAACATTTTGTTAGTATAATAAAGACTCACAGCTCTATCACCATGAGCCAGCATGATTCAGAGACACCACCAAGCAGAGTGAGGCAAGATGGTTAGAAGAAGAAAATACTAGGATGTTCATGTGCCAGAAGAAGAACTCACATTCAAGAAATACAAAGGAACAAACAACAACAAAAGCTTAACCAATTTAAAGCCAGTGAAACAATTTGTCTAGACCTCCTCTATAAGGTACACGAATGGCCAACAGATCCATGGAGACCCCTGTACTTCAAATGTTAGGAAACTGCAGATGTGATCCACACATCATTGAGTACATCTGGTTTAGGAAAAGAAGTAGAAAAACGGGTGTCAGAAATGGCTCATTGTTTAAGAGCATTTCGTGCTCTTTCATCCTCCTGTATTCAATTTCAAGCAACCACGTAATGGCTCACAACCATCTGCAATGATGTCTTGTGCCCTCTTTTGGATGCAGAAAGAAGCGCTCGAGAGATAACTAAGTGGATAAGAATACTGGCTGCCCTTTTAAAGGTCAGAAGTTCGATTCCTGGCAACCACAGTTTTGCTCTCAAAATGAGATGTGGTGCCATCTACTGGCAACAGAAGGAAGAGGCAGGAGAGATGGCTCAGTGCTTAAGAGCATTGTCTGCTGTGTTTGATGAGGCCAAGTGCAGACATAGAGTCAGGGTAAAGGCCAGGGCCCACGTTATTGTGACTGAATTAGGCAAAGGTTTTTGTAGGATGTTAAAGACTAACAACTCAATCACCATGAGACATCGTGCTTCAGAGACAACACTAAGGAGAGTAATGGAAGATGGCTAGAAGAAGAACACACTAGCATGTTCATGTGCCTTAAAGAGAACTCACATCCAAGACAATCAAAGGTCTACAAACACCAGCAAAATGTTAACCAATTTAAAGCCAGAGAAACAATTTATCCTGACCTCATCTATGAAGCACATGAACAGCCAATAGGTCCATGGAGATCCCTGTACTCCACATGTTAGGGGAATGCAGGTGTGATCCACACACCACATTGAGTAAACCTGGTTTAGTTAAAGAAGTTGAAAAACGGGTCGGAGAGATGGCTCAGTGGTTAAGAGCATTGCCTGCTCTTCCAAAGAACAGAAGATCGAATCCTGGACATCACATAATTGCTTCAAAATGAGGTTTGGTGCCCTCTACTGGAAGCAGAAGGAAGAGGCACGAGAGATTTCTTGGTGCTTAAGAGCATGCCTGCTGAGTTTGATGAGGCCAAGTGCAGACATACAGCCAGGGCCCAGGTTGTTGGGACTGAATCAGGAAAAACATTTTGTTAGGATAATAAAGACTCACAGCTCTATCACCATGAGCCCGCATGCTTCAGAGACACCACCAAACAGAGTATGGCAAGATGGTTTGAAGAAGAAAATATTAGCATGTTCCTGTGCCTGAAGAAGAACTCACATCCAAGACATACAAAGGAAGAAACACCAACAAAAGCTTAACCAATTTGAAGCCAGTGAAACAATTTGTCTAGACCTCCTCTATGAGGTCCAAGAATGGCCAACAGATCCATGGAGACCCCTGTACTTCAAATGTTAGGAAAATGCAGATGTAATCCACACATCATTGAGTACATCTGGTTTAGGTAAAGAAGAAAAAACGGGTTGGAGAGATGGCTCGGGTTTTAAGAGCACTTCGTGGTCTTTCATCCTCCTGTATTCAATTTCAAGTAACCACATAATGGCTCACAACCATCTGCACTGAGGTCTTGTGCCCTCTTTTGGATGCAGAAAGAAGCGCTCGAGAGATAGCTCAGTGGTTAAGGATACTGGTTGCCCTTCTACAGGTCAGAAGTTCGATTCATGGCAACCAAAGTTTTGCTCTCAAAATGAGACTGGAGCCATCTACTTGCAAGATAAGGAAGAGGCAGGAGAGATGGCTCAGTGCTTAAGAGCATTTCCTGCTGTGTTTGATGAGGCCAAGTGCAGACATAGAGTCAGGGCAAAGGCCAGGGCCCACGTTATTGTGACTGAATTAGGCAAACGTTTTTTTAGGATGTTAAAGACTCACAGCTCTATCACCATGAGACATCATGCTTCAGAGACGATGCTAAGGAGAGTATGGCAAGATGGCTAGAAAAAGAAAACACTGGCATGTTCATGTGCCTTAAAGAGAACTTACATCCAAGACAGTCAAAGGACTACAAAAACCAGCAAAATGTTAACCAATATAAAGCGCGAGAAACAATTTATCCTGAACTCCACTATGAGGTACATGAACAGCCAATAGGCCCATGGAGACCCCTGTACTCCACATGTTAGGGGAATGTAGATGTGATCCACACACCACATTGAGAAATATTAGTTTAGTTAAAGAGGTTGAAAAACGGGTCGGAGAGATGGCTCAGTGGTTAAGAGCATTGCCTGCTCTACCAAAGATAAGAAGTTCGATTCCTGGACATCACATAATTGCTTCAAAATGAGGTTTGGTGCCCTCTACTGGAAGCAGAAGGAAGAGGCAGGAGAGATGTCTTGGTGGTTGAGAGCATGCCTGCTGAGTTTGATGAGGCCAAGTGCATACATACAGCCAGGGCTCAGGTTGTTGGGACTGAATCAGGCAAAACATTTTGTTAGGATAATAAAGACTCCCAGCTCTATCACCATGAGCCAGCATGCTTCAGAGACACCACCAAGCAGAGTAAGGCAAGATGGTTAGACGAAGAAAATACTAGCATGTTCATGTGCCTGAAGAAGAACTCATATGCAAGAAATACAAAGGAACAAACACCAACAAAAGCTTAACCAATTTAAGGCCAGAGAAACAATTTGTCTTGACCTCCTCTATGAGGTACACGAATGACCAACAGATCAATGGAGACCCCTGTACTTCAAATGTTAGGAAAATTCACATGTGATCCACACATCATTGAGTATATCTGGTTTAGGTAAAGAAGTAGAAAAACGGGTTGGAGAGATGGCTCAGTGTTTAAGAGCATTTCGTGCTTTTATCCTCCTGTATTCAATTTCAAGCAACCACATAATGGCTCACAACCATCTGCACTGAGGTCTTGTGCCCTCTTTTGGATGCAGAAAGAAGCGCTCGAGAGATAGCTCAGTAGTTAAGAATCCTGGCTGCCCTTCTAAAGGTCAGAAGTTCGATTCATGGCAACCACAGTTTTGCTCTCAAAATGAGAGTTGGTGCCATCTACTGGCAAATGAAGGACGAGGCAGGAGAGATGGCTCAGTGCTTAAGAGCATTGCCTGCTGAGTTTGATGAGGCCAAGTGCAGACATAAAGTCAGGGCAAAGGCAAAGGCCAGGGCCCACGTTATTGTGACTGAATTAGGCAAACGTTTTTTTAGTATGTTAAAGACTCACAGCTCTATCACCATGAGACATCGTGCTTAAGAGACAACACTAAGGAGAGTAACGCAAGATGGCTACAAGAAGAAAACACTGGCATGTTCATGTGCCTTAAAGAGAACTCACATCCAAGACAATCAAAGGACTACAAACACCAGCAAAATGTTAACCATTTTAAAGCCAGAGAAACAATTTATCCTGATCTCCTCTATGAGGTACATGAGCAGCCAATAGGTCCATGGAGACCCCTGTACTCCACATGTTAGGGGAATGCAGATGTGATCAACACACCACATTGAGTAAACCTGGTTTAGTTAAAGAAGTTGAAAATCGGGACGGAGAGTTGGCAATTTTTTAAGAGCATTGCCTGCTCTTCAAAAGATCAGAAGTTCGATTCCTGGACATCACATAATTGCTTCAAAATGAGGTTTGGTGCCCTCTACTGGAAGCAGAAGGTAGAGGCAGGAGAGATGTCTTGGTGGTTAAGAGCATGCCTGCTGACTTTCATGAGGCCAGGTGCAGTCATACAGCCAGGGCCCAGGTAATTGGGACTGAATCAGGCAAAACATTTTGTTAGGATAATAAGGACTCACAGCTCTATCACCATGAGCCAGCATGCTTCAGAGACACCACCAAGCAGAGTAAGGCAAGATGGTTAGAAGAAGAAAATACTAGCATGTTCATGTGCCTGAAGAAGAACTCACATCCAAGACATACAAAGGAACAAACACCAACAAAAGCTTAACCAATTTAAAGCCAGGGAAACAAATTTTTTAGAACTCCTCTATGAGGTACACGAATGGCCAACAGATCCATGGAGACCCCTGTACTTCAAATGTTAGGAAAATTCACATGTGATCCACACATCATTGAGTACATCTGGTTTAGGTAAAGAAGTAGAAAAACGGGTTGGAGAGATGGCTCAGTATTTAAGAGCATTTCGTGCTTTTTCATCCTCCTGTATTCAATTTCAAGCAACCACATAATTGCTCACAACCATGTGCACTGAGGTTTTGTGCCCTCTTTTGGATGCAGAAAGAAGCGCTCGAGAGATAGCACAGTGGTTAAGAATACTGGCTGCCCTTCTAAAGGTCAGAAGTTCGATTCCTGGCAACCACAGATTTGCTCTGAAAATGAGATTTGGTGCCATCTACTGGCAACAGAAGGAAGAAGCAGGAGAGACTGCTCAGTGCTTAAGAGCATTGCCTGCTGAGTTTGATGAGGCCAAGTGCAGACAGAGAGTCAGGGCACAGGCAAAGGCCAGGGCCCACGTTATTGTGACTTAATTAGGCAAAACTTTTTTTAGGATGTTAAAGACTCACAGCTCTATCACCATGAGACATCGTGCTTCAGAGACAACACTAAGGAGAGTAAGGCAAGATGGCTAGAAGAAGAAAACAATGGCATGATCATGTGACTTAAAGTGAACTCACATCCAAGACAATCAAAGGACTACAAACACCAGCAAAATGTTAACCAATATAAAGCCAGAGAAACAATTTATCCTGACCTCTTCTATGAGGTACATGAATAGCCAATAGGTCCATGGAGACCCCTGTACTCCACATGTTAGGGGATGCAGATGTGATCCACACACCACATTGAGTAAACCTGGTTTAGTTAAAGAAGTTGAAAAATGGGTCGGAGAGATGGCTAAGTGGATAAGAGCATTGACTGCTCTTCCAAAGACCATAAGTTCGATTCCTGGACATCACATAATTGCTTGAAATGAGGTTAGGTGCCCTCTACTGGAAGCAGAAGGTAGAGGCAGGAGAGATGTCTTGGTGGTTAAGAGCATGCCTGCTGAGTTTGATGAGGCCAAGTGCAGATATACAGCCAGGGCCCAGGTTGTTGGGACTGAATCAGGCAAAACATTTTGTTAAGATAATAAAGACTCACAGCATTATCACCATGAGCCAGCCTGCTTTAGAGACACCACAAAGCGGAGTAAGGCAAGATGGTTAGAAGAAGAAAATACTAGCATGTTCATGTGCCTGAAGAAGAAGTCACATCCAAGACATACAAAGGAACAAACACCAAAAAAAGCTTAACCAATTTAAAGCCAGTGAATCTATTTGTCTAGACCTCCTCTAAGGGGTACACGAATGACCAAAAGATCCATTGATACCCCTGTACTTCAAATTTTCGGAAAATGCAGATGTGATCCACACATCATTGAGTACATCTTGTTTAGGTAAAGAAGTAGAAAAACGGGTTGGAGAGATGGCTCAGTGTTTAAGACCATTTCGTGCTCTTTCATCCTCCTGTATTCAATTTCAAGCAACTACATAATGGCTCGCAACCATCTGCACTGAGGTCTTGTGCCCTCTTTTGGATGCAGAAAGAAGCGCTCGAGAGATAGCTCAGTGGTTAACAATACTGGCTGCCCTTCTAAAGGTCAGATGTTCGATTCCTGGCAACCACAGTTTTGCTCTCAAAATGAGATTTGGTGCCATCTACTGGCAACAGATGGAAGAGGCAAGAGAGATGGCTCAGTGTTTAAGAGCATTGCCTGCTGAGTTTGATGAGGCCAAGTGCAGACATAGAGTCAGGGGAAAGGCAAAGGACAGGGCCCAAGTTATTGTGACTGAATTAGGCAAAGGTTTTTTTAGGATGTTAAAGACTCACAGCTCTATCACAATGAGACATCGTGCTTCAGAGCCAACACTAAGGAGAGTAAGGCAAGATGGCTAGAAGAAGAAAACACTGGCATGTTCATGTGCCTTAAAGAGAACTCACATCCAAGACAATCGTTGGACTACAAACACCAGCAAAGTGTTAACCAATTTAAAGCCAGAGAAACAATTTATCCTGACCTCCTCTATGAGGTACATGAACAGCCAAAGGTCCATGGAGACCCCTGTACTCCACATGTTAGGGGATGCAGATGTGATCCACGCACCATATTGAGTAAACCTGGTTTAGTTAAAGAAGTTGAAAAACGGGTCGGAGAGATGGCTCAGTGGTTAAGAGCATTGCCTGCTCTTCCAAACACCAGAAGTTCGATTCCTGGACATCACATAATTGCTTCAAAATGAGGTTTGGTGCCCTCTACTGGAAGCAGAAATAAGAGGCAGGAGAGATGTCTTGGTGGTTAAGAGCATGCCTGCTGATTTTGAAGAGGCCAGGGCCCAGGTTGTTGGGACTGAATCAGGAAAAACATTTTGTTAGGATAATAAAGACTCACAGCTCTATCACCATGAGCCAGCATGCTTCAGAAACACCACCAAGCAGAGTAAGGCAAGATGGTTAGAAGAAGAAAATACTAGCATGTTCATGTGCCTGAAGAAGAACTCACATCCAAGACATACAAAGGAACAAACACCAGCAAAAGCTTAACCAATTTAAAGCAAGTAAAACAATTTGTCTAGACCTCCTCTATGAGGTACACGAATGGCAAACAGATCCATGGAGACCCCTGTACTTCAAATGTTAGGAAACTGCAGATGTGATCCACACATCATTGAGTACATCTGGTTTAGGTAAAGAAGTAGAAAACCGGGTTGCAGAGATGGCTCAGTGTTTAAGAGCATTTCGTGCTCTTTCATCCTCCTGTATTCAATTTCAAGCAACCACATAATGGCTCACAACCATCTGCACTGAGGTCTTGTGCCCTCTTTTGGATGCAGAAAGAAGCACTCGAGAGATAGCTCAGTGGTTAAGAATACTGGCTGCCCTTTTAAAGGTCAGAAGTTCGATTACTGGCAACCACTGTTTTGCTCTAAAAATGAGATGTGGTGCCATCTACTGGCAACAGAAGGAAGAGGCAGGAGAGATCGCTCAGTGCTTAAGAGCATTGCCTGCTGAGTTTGATGAGGCCAAGTGCAGACATAGAGTCAGGGCAGGGGCCAGGGCCCACGTTATTGTGACTGAATTAGGCTAACGTTTCTTTAGGATGTTAAAGACTCACAGCTCTATCACCATGAGACACCGTGCTTCAGAGACAACACTAAGGAGAGTAACGCAAGATAGCTAGAAGAAGAAAACACTGGCATGTTCATGTGCCTTAAAGAGAACTCACATCCAAGACAATAAAAGGACTACAAACACCAGCAAAATGTTAACCAATTTAAAGCCAGAGAAACAATTTATCCTGACCTCCTCTATGAGGTACATGAACAGCCAATAGATCCATGGAGAACCCTGTACTCCACATGTTAGGGGAATGCAGGTGTGATCCACACACCACATTGAGTAAACCTGGTTTAGTTAAAGAAGTTGAAAAACGGGTCGGAGAGATGGCTCAGTGGTTAAGAGCATTGCCTGCTCTTCCAAAGATCAGAAGTTCGATTCCTGGACATCACATAATTGCTTCAAAATGAGGTTTGGTTCCCTCTACTGGAAGCAGAAAGAGGAGGCAGGAGAGATGTCTTGGTGGTTAAGAGCATGCCTGCTGAGTTTGATGAGGCCAAGTGCAGACATACAGCCAGGGCCCAGGTTGTTGGGACTGAATCAGGCAAAACATTTTGTTAGGATAATAAAGACTCACAGCTCTATCACCATGAGCCAGCATGCTTCAGAGACACCACCAAGCAGAGTAAGGCAAGATGGTTAGAAGAAGAAAATACTAGCATGTTCATGTGCCTGAAGAAGAAATCACATCCAAGACATACAAAGGAACAAACACCAAAAAAAGCTTAACCAATTTAAAGCCAGTGAAACAATTTGTCTAGACCTCCTCTATGAGGTACACGAATGGCCAACAGATCCATGGAGACCCCTGTACTTCAAATGTTAGTAAAATGCAGATGTGATCCACACATCATTGAGTACATCTGGTTTAGGTAAAGAAGTAGAAAATCGGGTTGGAGAGATGGCTCAGTGTTTAAGAGCATTTCGTGCTCTTTCATCCTCCTGTATCCAATTTCAAGCAACCACATAATGGCTCACAACCATTTGCACTGAGGTCTCTTGCCCGCTGGTGGATGCAGAAAAAGCGCTCGAGAGATAACTCGGTGGTTAAGAATCCTGGCTGCCCTTTTCAAGGTCAGAAGTTCGATTCCTGCCAACCACAGTTTTGCTCTCAAAATGACATTTGGTGCCATCTACTGGCAACAGAAGGAAGAGGCAGGAGAGATGGCTCAGTGCTTAAGAGCATTGCCTGATGAGTTTGATGAGACCAAGTGCAGACATAGAGTCAGGGCAAAGGCCAGGGCCCAGGTTATTGTGACTGAATTAGGCAAACGTTTTTGTAGGATGTTAAAGACTCACAGCTCTATCACCATGAGCCATCGTGCTTCAGAGACAACATTAAGGAGAGTCAGGCAAGATGGCTAGAAGAAGAAAACACTGGCATGTTCATGTGCCTTAAAGGGAACTCACATCCAAGACAATCAAAGGACTACAAACACCAGCAAAATGTTAACCAATTTAAAGCCAGAGAAACAATTTATCCTGACCTCCTCTATTAGGTACATGAACAGCCAATAGGTCCATGGAGACCCCTGTACTCCACATGTTAGGGGAATGCAGATGTGATCCACACACCACATTGAGTAATCCTAGTTTAGTTAAAGAAGTTGAAAAACGGGTCTAAGAGATGGCTCAGTGGTTAAGAGCGTTGCCTGCTCTTCCAAAGATCAGAAGTTCGATTCCTGAACATCACATAATTGCTTCAAAATGAGGTTTGGTGCCCTCAACCGGAAGCAGAAGGAAGAGGCAGGAGAGATGTCTTGGTGGTTAAGAGCAGGCCTGCTGAGTTTGATGAGGCCAAGTGCAGACATACAGCCAGGGCCCAGGTTGTTGGGACTGAATCAGGCAAAACATTTTGTTAGGATAATAAAGACTCACAGCTCTATCACCATGAGCCAGCATGCTTCAGAGACACCACCAAGCAGAGTAAGGTAAGATGGGTAGAAGAAAATACTAGCATGTTCATGTGCCTAAACGAGAACTCACATCGAAGACATACAAAGGAACAAACACCAACAAAAGCTTAACCAATTTAAAGCCATGAAACAATTTGTCTAGACCTCGTCTATGAGGTACACGAATGGCCAACAGATCCATGGAGACCCCTGTACGTAAAATGTTAGGAAAATGCAGATGTGATCCACACATCATTGAGCACATCTGGTTTAGGTAAAGAAGTAGAAAAACGGGTTGGAGAGATGGTTCGGGGTTTAAGAGCATTTCGTGAGCTTTCATCCTCCTGTATCCAATTTCAAGCAACCACATAATGGCTCACAACCATCTGCACTGAGGTCTTGTGCCCTCTTTTGGATGCAGAAAGAAGCGCTCGAGAGATAGCTCAGTGGTTAAGAATCCTGGCTGTCCTTCTAAAGGTCAGAAGTTCGATTCCTGGCAACCACAGTTTTGCTCTCAAAATGAGATTTGGTGCCATCTACTGGCAACAGAGGAAGAGGCAGGAGATATGGCTCAGTGCTTAAGAGCATTGCCTGCTGTGTTTGATGAGGCCAAGTGCAGACATAGAGTCAGGGCAAAGGCCAGGGCCCAGGTTATTGTGACTGAATTAGGCAAACGTTTTTGTAGGATGTTAAAGACTCACAGCTCTATCACCATGAGCCATCGTGCTTCAGAGACAACAGTAAGGAGATTCAGGCAAGATGGCTAGAAGAAGAAAACACTGGCATGTTCATGTGCCTTAAAGGGAACTCACATCCAAGACAATCAAAGGACTACAAACACCAGCAAAATGTTAACCAATTTAAAGCCAGAGAAACAATTTATCCTGACCTCCTCTATTAGGTACATGAACAGCCAATAGGTCCATGGAGACCCCTGTACTCCACATGTTAGGGGAATGCAGATGTGATCCACACACCACATTGAGTAAACCTGGTTTAGTTAAGGAAGATGAAAAACGGGTCGGAGAGTTGGCTCAGTGGTTAAGAACATTGCCTGCTCTTTTAAAGATCAGAAGTTCGATTCCTGGACATCACATAATTGCTTCAAAATGAGGTTTGGTGCCCTCAACGGGAAGCAGAAGGAAGAGGCAGGAGAGATGTCTTGGTGGTTAAGAGCAGGCCTGCTGAGTTTGATGAGGCCAAGTGCAGACATACAGCCAGGGCCCAGGTTGTTGGAACAGAATCAGGCAAAACATTTTGTTAGGATAATAAAGACTCACAGCTCTATCACCATGAGCCAGCATGCTTCAGAGACACCACCAAGCAGAGTAAGGTAAGATGGGTAGAAGAAAATACTAGCATGTTCATGTGCCTAAACGAGAACTCACATCGAAGACATACAAAGGAACAAACACCAACAAAAGCTTAACCAATTTAAAGCCATGAAACAATTTGTCTAGACCTCGTCTATGAGGTACACGAATGGCCAACAGATCCATGGAGACCCCTGTACGTAAAATGTTAGGAAAATGCAGATGTGATCCACACATCATTGAGCACATCTGGTTTAGGTAAAGAAGTAGAAAAACGGGTTGGAGAGATGGTTCGGGGTTTAAGAGCATTTCGTGAGCTTTCATCCTCCTGTATCCAATTTCAAGCAACCACATAATGGCTCACAACCATCTGCACTGAGGTCTTGTGCCCTCTTTTGGATGCAGAAAGAAGCGCTCGAGAGATAGCTCAGTGGTTAAGAATCCTGGCTGTCCTTCTAAAGGTCAGAAGTTCGATTCCTGGCAACCACAGTTTTGCTCTCAAAATGAGATTTGGTGCCATCTACTGGCAACAGAGGAAGAGGCAGGAGATATGGCTTAGTGCTTAAGAGCATTGCCTGCTGTGTTTGATGAGGCCAAGTGCAGACATAGAGTCAGGGCAAAGGCCAGGGCCCAGGTTATTGTGACTGAATTAGGCAAACGTTTTTGTAGGATGTTAAAGACTCACAGCTCTATCACCATGAGCCATCGTGCTTCAGAGACAACAGTAAGGAGATTCAGGCAAGATGGCTAGAAGAAGAAAACACTGGCATGTTCATGTGCCTTAAAGGGAACTCACATCCAAGACAATCAAAGACTACAAACACCAGCAAAATGTTAACCAATTTAAAGCCAGAGAAACAATTTATCCTGACCTCCTCTATTAGGTACATGAACAGCCAATAGGTCCATGGAGACCCCTGTACTCCACATGTTAGGGGAATGCAGATGTGATCCACACACCACATTGAGTAAACCTGGTTTAGTTAAGGAAGATGAAAAACGGGTCGGAGAGTTGGCTCAGTGGTTAAGAACATTGCCTGCTCTTTTAAAGATCAGAAGTTCGATTCCTGGACATCACATAATTGCTTCAAAATGAGGTTTGGTGCCCTCAACCGGAAGCAGAAGGAAGAGGCAGGAGAGATGTCTTGGTGGTTAAGAGCAGGCCTGCTGAGTTTGATGAGGCCAAGTGCAGACATACAGCCAGGGCCCAGGTTGTTGGAACAGAATCAGGCAAAACATTTTGTTAGGATAATAAAGACTCACAGCTCTATCACCATGAGCCAGCATGCTTCAGAGACACCACCAAGCAGAGTAAGGTAAGATGGTTAGAAGAAAATACTGGCATGTTCATGTGCCTAAACGAGAACTCACATCGAAGACATACAAAGGAACAAACACCAACAAAAGCTTAACCAATTTAAAGCCATGAAACAATTTGTCTAGACCTCCTCTATGAGGTACACGAATGGCCAACAGATCCATGGAGACCCCTGTACTTCAAATGTTAGGAAAATTCAATGTGATCCACACATCATTGAGTACATCTGGTTTAGGTAAAGAAGTAGAAAAACGGGTTGGAGAGATGGCTCGGGGTTTAAGAGCATTTTGTGATCTTTCATCCTCCTGTATCCAATTTCAAGCAACCACATAATGGCTCACAACCATCTGCACTGAGGTCGTGTGCCCTCTATTGGATGAAGAAGAAGCGCTCGAGAGATAGCTCAGTGGTTAAGAATCCTGGCTGCCCTTCTAAAGTTCAGAAGTTCGATTCCTGGCAACCACAGTTTTGCTCTCAAAAATGAGATTTGGTGCCATCTACTGGCAAGAGAAGGAAGAGGCAGGAGAGATGGCTCAGTGCTTAAGAGCATTGCCTGCTGAGTTTGATGAGGCCAAGTGCAGACATAGAGTCAGGGGAAAGGCAAAGGACAGGGCCCAAGTTATTGTGACTGAATTAGGCAAAGGTTTTTTTAGGATGTTAAAGACTCACAGCTCTATCACAATGAGACATCGTGCTTCAGAGCCAACACTAAGGAGAGTAAGGCAAGATGGCTAGAAGAAGAAAACACTGGCATGTTCATGTGCCTTAAAGAGAACTCACATCCAAGACAATCAAAGGACTACAAACACCAGCAAAGTGTTAACCAATTTAAAGCCAGAGAAACAATTTATCCTGACCTCCTCTATGAGGTACATGAACAGCCAAAGGTCCATGGAGACCCCTGTACTCCACATGTTAGGGGATGCAGATGTGATCCACGCACCATATTGAGTAAACCTGGTTTAGTTAAAGAAGTTGAAAAACGGGTCGGAGAGATGGCTCAGTGGTTAACAGCATTGCCTGCTCTTCCAAAGACCAGAAGTTCGATTCCTGGACATCACATAATTGCTTCAAAATGAGGTTTGGTGCCCTCTACTGGAAGCAGAAATAAGAGGCAGGAGAGATGTCTTGGTGGTTAAGAGCATGCCTGCTGATTTTGAAGAGGCCAGGGCCCAGGTTGTTGGGACTGAATCAGGAAAAACATTTTGTTAGGATAATAAAGACTCACAGCTCTATCACCATGAGCCAGCATGCTTCAGAAACACCACCAAGCAGAGTAAGGCAAGATGGTTAGAAGAAGAAAATACTAGCATGTTCATGTGCCTGAAGAAGAACTCACATCCAAGACATACAAAGGAACAAACACCAGCAAAAGCTTAACCAATTTAAAGCAAGTAAAACAATTTGTCTAGACCTCCTCTATGAGGTACACGAATGGCAAACAGATCCATGGAGACCCCTGTACTTCAAATGTTAGGAAACTGCAGATGTGATCCACACATCATTGAGTACATCTGGTTTAGGTAAAGAAGTAGAAAACCGGGTTGCAGAGATGGCTCAGTGTTTAAGAGCATTTCGTGCTCTTTCATCCTCCTGTATTCAATTTCAAGCAACCACATAATGGCTCACAACCATCTGCACTGAGGTCTTGTGCCCTCTTTTGGATGCAGAAAGAAGCACTCGAGAGATAGCTCAGAGGTTAAGAATACTGGCTGCCCTTTTAAAGGTCAGAAGTTCGATTCCTGGCAACCACTGTTTTGCTCTAAAAATGAGATGTGGTGCCATCTACTGGCAACAGAAGGAAGAGGCAGGAGAGATCGCTCAGTGCTTAAGAGCATTGCCTGCTGAGTTTGATGAGGCCAAGTGCAGACATAGAGTCAGGGCAGGGGCCAGGGCCCACGTTATTGTGACTGAATTAGGCTAACGTTTTTTTAGGATGTTAAAGACTCACAGCTCTATCACCATGAGACACCGTGCTTCAGAGACAACACTAAGGAGAGTCAGGCAAGATAGCTAGAAGAAGAAAACACTGGCATGTTCATGTGCCTTAAAGTGAACTCACATCCAAGACAATAAAAGGACTACAAACACCAGCAAAATGTTAACCAATTTAAAGCCAGAGAAACAATTTATCCTGACCTCCTCTATGAGGTACATGAACAGCCAATAGATCCATGGAGAACCCTGTACTCCACATGTTAGGGGAATGCAGGTGTGATCCACACACCACATTGAGTAAACCTGGTTTAGTTAAAGAAGTTGAAAAACGGGTCGGAGAGATGGCTCAGTGGTTAAGAGCATTGCCTGCTCTTCCAAAGATCAGAAGTTCGATTCCTGGACATCACATAATTGCTTCAAAATGAGGTTTGGTTCCCTCTACTGGAAGCAGAAAGAGGAGGCAGGAGAGATGTCTTGGTGGTTAAGAGCATGCCTGCTGAGTTTGGTGAGGCCAAGTGCAGACATACAGCCAGGGCCCAGGTTGTTGGGACTGAATCAGGCAAAACATTTTGTTAGGATAATAAAGACTCACAGCTCTATCACCATGAGCCAGCATGCTTCAGAGACACCACCAAGCAGAGTAAGGCAAGATGGTTAGAAGAAGAAAATACTAGCATGTTCATGTGCCTGAAGAAGAAATCACATCGAAGACATACAAAGGAACAAACACCAAAAAAAGCTTAACCAATTTAAAGCCAGTGAAACAATTTGTCTAGACCTCCTCTATGAGGTACACGAATGGCCAACAGATCCATGGAGACCCCTGTACTTCAAATGTTAGTAAAATGCAGATGTGATCCACACATCATTGAGTACATCTGGTTTAGGTAAAGAAGTAGAAAATCGGGTTGGAGAGATGGCTCAGTGTTTAAGAGCATTTCGTGCTCTTTCATCCTCCTGTATCCAATTTCAAGCAACCACATAATGGCTCACAACCATTTGCACTGAGGTCTCTTGCCCGCTGGTGGATGCAGAAAAAGCGCTCGAGAGATAACTCGGTGGTTAAGAATCCTGGCTGCCCTTCTCAAGGTCAGAAGTTCGATTCCTGGCAACCACAGTTTTGCTCTCAAAATGACATTTGGTGCCATCTACTGGCAACAGAAGGAAGAGGCAGGAGAGATGGCTCAGTGCTTAAGAGCATTGCCTGATGAGTTTGATGAGACCAAGTGCAGACATAGAGTCAGGGCAAAGGCCAGGGCCCAGGTTATTGTGACTGAATTAGGCAAACGTTTTTGTAGGATTTTAAAGACTCACAGCTCTATCACCATGAGCCATCGTGCTTCAGAGACAACATTAAGGAGAGTCAGGCAAGATGGCTAGAAGAAGAAAACACTGGCATGTTCATGTGCCTTAAAGGGAACTCACATCCAAGACAATCAAAGGACTACAAACACCAGCAAAATGTTAACCAATTTAAAGCCAGAGAAACAATTTATCCTGACCTCCTCTATCAGGTACATGAACAGCCAATAGGTCCATGGAGACCCCTGTACTCCACATGTTAGGGGAATGCAGATGTGATCCACACACCACATTGAGTAAACCTGGTTTAGTTAAGGAAGATGAAAAACGGGTCGGAGAGTTGGCTCAGTGGTTAAGAACATTGCCTGCTCTTCCAAAGATCAGAAGTTCGATTCCTGAACATCACATAATTGCTTCAAAATGAGGTTTGGTGCCCTCAACCGGAAGCAGAAGGAAGAGGCAGGAGAGATGTCTTGGTGGTTAAGAGCAGGCCTGCTGAGTTTGATGAGGCCAAGTGCAGACATACAGCCAGGGCCCAGGTTGTTGGGACTGAATCAGGCAAAACATTTTGTTAGGATAATAAAGACTCACAGCTCTATCACCATGAGCCAGCATGCTTCAGAGACACCACCAAGCAGAGTAAGGTAAGATGGTTAGAAGAAAATACTAGCATGTTCATGTGCCTAAACGAGAACTCACATCGAAGACATACAAAGGAACAAACACCAACAAAAGCTTAACCAATTTAAAGCCATGAAACAATTTGTCTAGACCTCGTCTATGAGGTACACGAATGGCCAACAGATCCATGGAGACCCCTGTACGTAAAATGTTAGGAAAATGCAGATGTGATCCACACATCATTGAGCACATCTGGTTTAGGTAAAGAAGTAGAAAAACGGGTTGGAGAGATGGTTCGGGGTTTAAGAGCATTTCGTGAGCTTTCATCCTCCTGTATCCAATTTCAAGCAACCACATAATGGCTCACAACCATCTGCACTGAGGTCTTGTGCCCTCTTTTGGATGCAGAAAGAAGCGCTCTAGAGATAGCTCAGTGGTTAAGAATCCTGGCTGTCCTTCTAAAGGTCAGAAGTTCGATTCCTGGCAACCACAGTTTTGCTCTCAAAATGAGATTTGGTGCCATCTACTGGCAACAGAGGAAGAGGCAGGAGATATGGCTCAGTGCTTAAGAGCATTGCCTGCTGTGTTTGATGAGGCCAAGTGCAGACATAGAGTCAGGGCAAAGGCCAGGGCCCAGGTTATTGTGACTGAATTAGGCAAACGTTTTTGTAGGATGTTAAAGACTCACAGCTCTATCACCATGAGCCATCGTGCTTCAGAGACAACAGTAAGGAGATTCAGGCAAGATGGCTAGAAGAAGAAAACACTGGCATGTTCATGTGCCTTAAAGGGAACTCACATCCAAGACAATCAAAGGACTACAAACACCAGCAAAATGTTAACCAATTTAAAGCCAGAGAAACAATTTATCCTGACCTCCTCTATTAGGTACATGAACAGCCAATAGGTCCATGGAGACCCCTGTACTCCACATGTTAGGGGAATGCAGATGTGATCCACACACCACATTGAGTAAACCTGGTTTAGTTAAGGAAGATGAAAAACGGGTCTGAGAGTTGGCTCAGTGGTTAAGAACATTGCCTGCTCTTTTAAAGATCAGAAGTTCGATTCCTGGACATCACATAATTGCTTCAAAATGAGGTTTGGTGCCCTCAACCGGAAGCAGAAGGAATAGGCAGGAGAGATGTCTTGGTGGTTAAGAGCAGGCCTGCTGAGTTTGATGAGGCCAAGTGCAGACATACAGCCAGGGCCCAGGTTGTTGGAACAGAATCAGGCAAAACATTTTGTTAGGATAATAAAGACTCACAGCTCTATCACCATGAGCCAGCATGCTTCAGAGACACCACCAAGCAGAGTAAGGTAAGATGGGTAGAAGAAAATACTAGCATGTTCATGTGCCTAAACGAGAACTCACATCGAAGACATACAAAGGAACAAACACCAACAAAAGCTTAACCAATTTAAAGCCATGAAACAATTTGTCTAGACCTCGTCTATGAGGTACACGAATGGCCAACAGATCCATGGAGACCCCTGTACGTAAAATGTTAGGAAAATGCAGATGTGATCCACACATCATTGAGCACATCTGGTTTAGGTAAAGAAGTAGAAAAACGGGTTGGAGAGATGGTTCGGGGTTTAAGAGCATTTCGTGAGCTTTCATCCTCCTGTATCCAATTTCAAGCAACCACATAATGGCTCACAACCATCTGCACTGAGGTCTTGTGCCCTCTTTTGGATGCAGAAAGAAGCGCTCGAGAGATAGCTCAGTGGTTAAGAATCCTGGCTGTCCTTCTAAAGGTCAGAAGTTCGATTCCTGGCAACCACAGTTTTGCTCTCAAAATGAGATTTGGTGCCATCTACTGGCAACAGAGGAAGAGGCAGGAGATATGGCTCAGTGCTTAAGAGCATTGCCTGCTGTGTTTGATGAGGCCAAGTGCAGACATAGAGTAAGGGCAAAGGCCAGGGCCCAGGTTATTGTGACTGAATTAGGCAAACGTTTTTGTAGGATGTTAAAGACTCACAGCTCTATCACCATGAGCCATCGTGCTTCAGAGACAACAGTAAGGAGATTCAGGCAAGATGGCTAGAAGAAGAAAACACTGGCATGTTCATGTGCCTTAAAGGGAACTCACATCCAAGACAATCAAAGGACTACAAACACCAGCAAAATGTTAACCAATTTAAAGCCAGAGAAACAATTTATCCTGACCTCCTCTATTAGGTACATGAACAGCCAATAGGTCCATGGAGACCCCTGTACTCCACATGTTAGGGGAATGCAGATGTGATCCACACACCACATTGAGTAAACCTGGTTTAGTTAAGGAAGATGAAAAACGGGTCGGAGAGTTGGCTCAGTGGTTAAGAACATTGCCTGCTCTTTTAAAGATCAGAAGTTCGATTCCTGGACATCACATAATTGCTTCAAAATGAGGTTTGGTGCCCTCAACCGGAAGCAGAAGGAAGAGGCAGGAGAGATGTCTTGGTGGTTAAGAGCAGGCCTGCTGAGTTTGATGAGGCCAAGTGCAGACATACAGCCAGGGCCCAGGTTGTTGGAACAGAATCAGGCAAAACATTTTGTTAGGATAATAAAGACTCACAGCTCTATCACCATGAGCCAGCATGCTTCAGAGACACCACCAAGCAGAGTAAGGTAAGATGGGTAGAATAAAATACTAGCATGTTCATGTGCCTAAACGAGAACTCACATCGAAGACATACAAAGGAACAAACACCAACAAAAGCTTAACCAATTTAAAGCCATGAAACAATTTGTCTAGACCTCCTCTATGAGGTACACGAATGGCCAACAGATCCATGGAGACCCCTGTACTTCAAATGTTAGGAAAATTCAATGTGATCCACACATCATTGAGTACATCTGGTTTAGGTAAAGAAGTAGAAAAACGGGTTGGAGAGATGGTTCGGGGTTTAAGAGCATTTTGTGATCTTTCATCCTCCTGTATCCAATTTCAAGCAACCACATAATGGCTCACAACCATCTGCACTGAGGTCGTGTGCCCTCTATTGGATGCAGAAGAAGCGCTCGAGAGATAGCTCAGTGGTTAAGAATCCTGGCTGCCCTTCTAAAGTTCAGAAGTTCGATTCCTGGCAACCACAGTTTTGCTCTCAAAATGAGATTTCGTGCCATCTACTGGCAAGAGAAGGAAGAGGCAGGAGAGATGGCTCAGTGCTTAAGAGCATTGGCTGCTGAGTTTGATGAGGCCAAGTGCAGACATAGAGTCAGGGCAAAGGCCAGGACCCACGTTATTGTGACTGAATTAGGCAAACGTTTTTTTAGGATGTTAAAGACTCACAGCTCTATCACCATGAGCCATCGTGCTTCAGAGACAACACTAAGGAGAGTCAGGCAAGATGGCTAGAAGAAGAAAACACTGGCATGTTCATGTGCCTTAAAGAGAACTCACATCCAAGACAATCGTTGGACTACAAACACCAGCAAAATGTTAACCAATTTAAAGCCAGAGAAACAATTTATCCTGACCTCCTCTATGAGGTACATGAACAGCCAATAGCTCCCTGGAGACCCCTGTACTAGACATGTTAAGGGAATGCAGTTGTGATCCACACACCACATTGAGTAAACCTGGTTTAGTTAAAGAAGTTGAAAAACAGTCGGAGAGATGGCTCAGTGGTTAAGAACATTGCCTGCTCTTCCAAAGATCAGAAGTTCGATTCCTGGACATCACATAATTGCTTCAAAATGAGGTTTGGTGCCCTCTACTGGAAGCAGAAGGAAGAGGCAGGAGCGATGTCTTGGTGGTTAAGGGCATGCCTGCTGAGTTTGATGAGGCCAAGTGCAGTCATACAGCCAGGGCCCAGGTTTTTGGGAATGAATCAGGCAAAACACTTTGGTAGGATAATAAAGACTCACAGCTCTATCACCATGAGCCAGCATGCTTCAGAGTCACCACAAAGCAGAGTAAGGCAAGATTGTTAGAAGAAGAAAATACTAGCATGTTCATGTGCCTGAAGAAGAACTCACATCCAAGACATACAAAGGAACAAACACCAACAAAAATTTAACCAATTTAAAGCCAGTGAAACTATTTGTCTAGACCTCGTCTATGAGGTACACGAATGGCCAACAGATCCATGGAGACCCCTGTACTTCAAATGTTAGGAAAATGCAGATGTGATCCACACATCATTGAGTACATCTGGTTTAGGTAAAGAAGTAGAAAAACGGGTTGGAGAGATGGCTCAGTGTTTAAGAGCATTTCGTGCTCTTTCATCCTCCTGTATCCAATTTCAAGCAACCACATAATGGCTCACAACCATCTGCACTGAGGTCTTGTGCCCTCTTTTGGATGCAGAAAGAAGCGCTCGAGAGATAGCTCAGTGGTTAAGAATCCTGGCTGTCCTTCTAAAGGTCAGAAGTTCTATTCCTGGCAACCACAGTTTTGCTCTCAAAATGACATTTGGTGCCATCTACTGGCAACAGAAGGAAGAGGCAGGAGAGATGGCTCAGTGCTTAAGAGCATTGCCTGCTGTGTTTGATGAGGCCAAGTGCAGACATAGAATCAGGGCAAAGGCCAGGGCCCACGTTATTGTGACTGAATTGGGCAAACGTTTTTTTAGGATGTTAAAGAATCACAGCACTATCACCATGAGCCATCGTGCTTCAGAGACAACACTAAGGAGAGTCAGGCAAGATGGCTAGAAGAAGAAAACACTGGCATGTTCATGTGCCTTAAAGAGAACTCATATCCAAGACAATCAAAGGACTACAAACACCAGCAAAATGTTAACCAATTTAAAGCCAGAGAAACAATTTATCCTGACCTCCTCTATGAAGTACATGAACAGCCAATAGGTCGATGGAGACCCCTGTACTCCACATGTTAGGGGAATGCAGTTGTGATCCACACACCACATTGAGTAAACCTGGTTTAGTTAAAGAAGTTGAAAAACAGGTCGGAGAGATGGCTCAGTGGTTAAGAACATTGCCTGCTCTTCCAAAGATCAGAAGTTCGATTCCTGGACATGACATAATTGCTTCAAAATGAGGTTTGGTGCCCTCTACTGGAAGCAGAAGGAAGAGGCAGGAGCGATGTCTTGGTGGTTAAGGGCATGCCTGCTGAGTTTGATGAGGCCAAGTGCAGTCATACAGCCAGGGCCCAGGTTTTTGGGAATGAATCAGGCAAAACACTTTGGTAGGATAATAAAGACTCACAGCTCTATCACCATGAGCCAGCATGCTTCAGAGTCACCACAAAGCAGAGTAAGGCAAGATTGTTAGAAGAAGAAAATACTAGCATGTTCATGTGCCTGAAGAAGAACTCACATCCAAGACATACAAAGGAACAAACACCAACAAAAATTTAACCAATTTAAAGCCAGTGAAACTATTTGTCTAGACCTCGTCTATGAGGTACACGAATGGCCAACAGATCCATGGAGACCCCTGTACTTCAAATGTTAGGAAAATGCAGATGTGATCCACAAATCATTGAGTACATCTGGTTTAGGTAAAGAAGTAGAAAAACGTGTTGGAGAGATGGCTCAGTGTTTAAGAGCATTTCGTGCTCTTTCATCCTCCTGTATCCAATTTCAAGCAACCACATAATGGCTCACAACCATCTGCACTGAGGTCTTGTGCCCTCTTTTGGATGCAGAAAGAAGCGCTCGAGAGATAGCTCAGTGGTTAAGAATCCTGGCTGTCCTTCTAAAGGTCAGAAGTTCTATTCCTGGCAACCACAGTTTTGCTCTCAAAATGACATTTGGTGCCATCTACTGGCAACAGAAGGAAGAGGCAGGAGAGATGGCTCAGTGCTTAAGAGCATTGCCTGCTGTGTTTGATGAGGCCAAGTGCAGACATAGAGTCAGGGCAAAGGCCAGGGCCCGCGTTATTGTGACTAAATTGGGCAAACGTTTTTTTAGGATGTTAAAGACTCACAGCACTATCACCATGAGACATCGTGCTTCAGAGACAACACTAAGGAGAGTCAGGCAAGATGGCTAGAAGAAGAAAACACTGGCATGTTCATGTGCCTTAAGGAGAACTCACATCCAAGACAATCGAAGGACTACAAACACCAGCAAAATGTTAACCAATTTAAAGCCAGAGAAACAATTTATTCTGACCTCCTCTATGAAGTACATGAACAGCCAATAGGTCGATGGAGACCCCTGTAATCCACATGTTAGGAGAATGCAGTTGTGATCCACACACCACATTGAGTAAACCTGGTTTAGTTAAAGAAGTTGAAAAACAGGTCGGAGAGATGGCTCAGTGGTTAAGAACATTGCCTGCTCTTCCAAAGATCAGAAGTTCGATTCCTGGACATCACATAATTGCTTGAAAATGAGGTTTGGTGCCCTCTTGGAAGCAGAAGGAAGAGGCAGGAGCGATGTCTTGGTGGTTAAGAGCATGCCTGCTGAGTTTGATGAGGCAAGTACAGACATAGAGCCAGGGCCCAGGTTGTTGGGACTGAATCAGGCAAAACACTTTGTTAGGATAATAAAGACTCACAGCTCTATCACCATAAGCCAGCATGCTTCAGAGACACCACCAAGCAGAGTAAGGCAAGATGGTTAGAAGAAGAAAATACTAGCATGTTCATGTGCCTGAAGAAGGACTCACATCCAAGACATACAAAGGAACAAACACCAACAAAAGCTTAACCAATTTAAAGCCAGTGAAACAATTTGTCTAGACCTCCTCTATGAGGTGCACAAATAGCCAACAGATCCATGGAGACCCCTGTACTTCAAATGTTAGGAAAATGCAGATGTGATCCACACATCATTGAGTACATCTGGTTTAGGTAAAGAAGTAGAAATACGGGTTGGAGAGATGGCTCGGGGTTTAAGAGCATTTTGTGAGCTTTCATCCTCCTGTATACAATTTCAAGCAACTACATAATGGCTGACAACCATCTGCACTGAGGTCTTGTGCCCTCTTTTGGATGCAGAAAGAAGCACTCAAGAGATAGCTCAGTGGTTAAGAACACTGGCTGCCCTTCTAAAGGTCAGAAGTTCGATTCCTGGCAACCACAGTTTTGCTCTCAAAATGAGATTTGGTGCCATCTAATCTCAACAGAAGGGAGAGGCAGGAGAGATGGCTCAGTGCTTAAGAGCATTGCCTGCTGTGTTTGATGAGGCCAAGTGCAGACATAGAGTCAGGGCAAAGGCCAGGGCCCACGTTATTGTGACTGAATTAGGCAAACGTTTTTGTAGGATGTTAAAGACTCACAACTCTATCACCATGAGCCATCGTACTTCAGAAACAACACTAAGGAGAGTCAGGCAAGATGGCTAGAAGAAGAAAACACTGGCATGTTCATGTGCCTTAAAGTGAACTCACATCCAAGACAATCGTTGGACTACAAACACCAGCAAAATGTTAACCAATTTAAAGCCAGAGAAACAAGTTATCCTGACCTCCTCTATGAGGTACATGAACAGCCAATAGGTCCATGGAGACCCCTGTACTCCACGTGTTAAGGGAATGCAATTGTGATCCACACATCACATTGAGTAAACCTGGTTTAGTTAAAGAAGTTGAAAAACGGGTCGGAGAGATGGCTCTGTGGTTAAGAACATTGCCTGCTCTTCCAAAGATCAGAAGTTCGTTTCCTAAACATCACATAATTGCTTCAAAATGAGGTTTGGTGCCCTCTACTGAAAGCAAAATGAAGAGGCAGGAGAGAGGTCTTGGTGGTTAAGAGCATGCCTGCTGAGTTTGATGAGGCCAAGTGCAGACATACAGCCAGGGCCCAGGTTGTTGGGACTGAATCAGGCAAAACACTTTGTTAGGATAATAAAGACTCACAGCTCTATCACCATAAGCCAGCATTCTTCAGAGACACCACCAAGCAGAGTAAGGCAAGATGGTTAGAAGAAGAAAATACTAGCATGTTCATGTGCCTGAAGAAGAATTCACATCCAAGACATACAAAGGAACAAACACCAACAAAAGCTTAACCAATTTAAAGCCAGTGAAACAATTTGTCTAGACCTCCTCTATGAGGTACACGAATGGACAACAGATCCAAGGAGACCCTTGTACTTCAAATATTAGGAAAATGCAGATGTGATCCACACATCATTGAGTATATCTGGTTTAGGTGAAGAAGTAGAAAAACGGGTTGGAGAGATTCCTCGGGGTTTAAGAGCATTTCGTGCTCTTTCATCCTCCTGTATCCAATTTCAAGCAACCACATAATGGCTCACAACCATCTGCACTGAGGTCTTGTGCCCTCTTTTGGATGCAGAAAGAAGCGCTCGAGAGATAGCTCAGTGGTTAAGAATCCTGGCTGTCCTTCTAAAGGTCAGAAGTTCGATTCCTGGCAACCACAGTTTTGCTCTCAAAATGAGATTTGGTGCCATCTACTGGCAACAGAAGGAAGAGGCTGGAGAGATGGCTCAGTGCTTAAGAGCATTGCCTGCTGTGTTTGATGAGGCCAAGTGCAGACATAGAGTCAGGGCAAAGGCCAGGTCCCACGTTATTGTGACTGAATTAGGCAAACGTTTTTGTAGGATGTTAAAGACTCACAAATCTATCACCATGAGCCATCGTGCTTCAGAGACAACACTAAGGATAGTCAGGCAAGATGGCTAGAAGAAGAAAACACTGGCATGTTCATGTGCCTTAAAGTGAACTCACATCCAAGACAATCGTTGGACTACAAACACCAGCAAAATGTTAACCAATTTAAAGCCAGAGAAACAATTTATCCTGACCTCCTCTATGAGGTACATGAACAGCCAATAGGTCCATGGAGACCCCTGTACTCCACGTGTTAAGGGAATGCAATTGTGATCCACACATCACATTGAGTAAACCTGGTTTAGTTAAAGAAGTTGAAAAACGGGTCGGAGAGATGGCTCTGTGGTTAAGAACATTGCCTGCTCTTCCAAAGATCAGAAGTTCGTTTCCTAAACATCACATAATTGCTTCAAAATGAGGTTTGGTGCCCTCTACTGAAAGCAAAATGAAGAGGCAGGAGAGAGGTCTTGGTGGTTAAGAGCATGCCTGCTGAGTTTGATGAGGCCAAGTGCAGACATACAGCCAGGGCCCAGGTTGTTGGGACTGAATCAGGCAAAACACTTTGTTAGGATAATAAAGACTCACAGCTCTATCACCATAAGCCAGCATTCTTCAGAGACACCACCAAGCAGAGTAAGGCAAGATGGTTAGAAGAAGAAAATACTAGCATGTTCATGTGCCTGAAGAAGAACTCACATCCAAGACATACAAAGGAACAAACACCAACAAAAGCTTAACCAATTTAAAGCCAGTGAAACAATTTGTCTAGACCTCCTCTATGAGGTACACGAATGGCCAACAGATCCGTGGAGACCACTGTATTTAAAATGTTAGGAAAATGCAGATGTGATCCACACATCATTGAGTATATCTGGTTTAGGTGAAGAAGTAGAAAAACGGGTTGGAGAGATGGCTCGGGGTTTAAGAGCATTTCGTGCTCTTTCATCCTCCTGTATCCAATTTCAAGCAACCACATAATGGCTCACAACCATCTGCACTGAGGTCTTGTGCCCTCTTTTGGATGCAGAAAGAAGCGCTCGAGAGATAGCTCAGTGGTTAAGAATCCTGGCTGTCCTTCTAAAGGTCAGAAGTTCGATTCCTGGCAACCACAGTTTTGCTCTCAAAATGAGATTTGGTGCCATCTACTGGCAACAGAAGGAAGAGGCTGGAGAGATGGCTCAGTGCTTAAGAGCATTGCCTGCTGTGTTTGATGAGGCCAAGTGCAGACATAGAGTCAGGGCAAAGGCCAGGTCCCACGTTATTGTGACTGAATTAGGCAAACGTTTTTGTAGGATGTTAAAGACTCACAAATCTATCACCATGAGCCATCGTGCTTCAGAGACAACACTAAGAATAGTCAGGCAAGATGGCTAGAAGAAGAAAACACTGGCATGTTCATGTGCCTTAAAGTGAACTCACATCCAAGACAATCGTTGGACTACAAACACCAGCAAAATGTTAACCAATTTAAAGCCAGAGAAACAATTTATCCTGACCTCCTCTATGAGGTACATGAACAGCCAATAGGTCCATGGAGACCCCTGTACTCCACGTGTTAAGGGAATGCAATTGTGATCCACACATCACATTGAGTAAACCTGGTTTAGTTAAAGAAGTTGAAAAACGGGTCGGAGAGATGGCTCTGTGGTTAAGAACATTGCCTGCTCTTCCAAAGATCAGAAGTTCGTTTCCTAAACATCACATAATTGCTTCAAAATGAGGTTTGGTGCCCTCTACTGAAAGCAAAATGAAGAGGCAGGAGAGAGGTCTTGGTGGTTAAGAGCATGCCTGCTGAGTTTGATGAGGCCAAGTGCAGACATACAGCCAGGGCCCAGGTTGTTGGGACTGAATCAGGCAAAACACTTTGTTAGGATAATAAAGACTCACAGCTCTATCACCATAAGCCAGCATTCTTCAGAGACACCACCAAGCAGAGTAAGGCAAGATGGTTAGAAGAAGAAAATACTAGCATGTTCATGTGCCTGAAGAAGAATTCACATCCAAGACATACAAAGGAACAAACACCAACAAAAGCTTAACCAATTTAAAGCCAGTGAAACAATTTGTCTAGACCTCCTCTATGAGGTACACGAATGGCCAACAGATCCAAGGAGACCCTTGTACTTCAAATGTTAGGAAAATGCAGATGTGATCCACACATCATTGAGTATATCTGGTTTAGGTGAAGAAGTAGAAAAACGGGTTGGAGAGATGGCTCGGGGTTTAAGAGCATTTCGTGCTCTTTCATCCTCCTGTATCCAATTTCAAGCAACCACATAATGGCTCACAACCATCTGCACTGAGGTCTTGTGCCCTCTTTTGGATGCAGAAAGAAGCGCTCGAGAGATAGCTCAGTGGTTAAGAATCCTGGCTGTCCTTCTAAAGGTCAGAAGTTCGATTCCTGGCAACCACAGTTTTGCTCTCAAAATGAGATTTGGTGCCATCTACTGGCAACAGAAGGAAGAGGCTGGAGAGATGGCTCAGTGCTTAAGAGCATTGCCTGCTGTGTTTGATGAGGCCAAGTGCAGACATAGAGTCAGGGCAAAGGCCAGGTCCCACGTTATTGTGACTGAATTAGGCAAACGTTTTTGTAGGATGTTAAAGACTCACAAATCTATCACCATGAGCCATCGTGCTTCAGAGACAACACTAAGGATAGTCAGGCAAGATGGCTAGAAGAAGAAAACACTGGCATGTTCATGTGCCTTAAAGTGAACTCACATCCAAGACAATCATTGGACTACAAACACCAGCAAAATGTTAACCATTTTAAAGCCAGAGAAACAATTTATCCTGACCTCCTCTATGAAGTACATGAACAGCCAATAGGTCCATGGAGACCCCTGTACTCCACATGTTAGGGGAATGCATTTGTGATCCACACACCACATTGAGTAAACCTGGTTTAGTTAAAGAAGTTGAAAAACAGGTCGGAGAGATGGCTCAGTGGTTAAGAACATTGCCTGCTCTTCCAAAGATCAGAAGTTCGATTCCTGGACATCACATAATTGCTTCAAAATGAGGTTTGGTGCCCTCTACTGGAAGCAGAAGGAAGAGGCAGGAGCGATGTCTTGGTGGTTAAGAGCATGCCTGCTGAGTTTGATGAGGCCAAGTACAGACATATAGCCAGGGCCCAGGTTGTTGGGACTGAATCAGGCAAAACACTTTGTTAGGATAATAAAGACTCACAGCTCTATCACCATAAGCCAGCATGCTTCAGAGACACCACCAAGCAGAGTAAGGCAAGATGGTTAGAAGAAGAAAATACTAGCATGTTCATGTGCCTGAAGAAGAACTCACATCCAAGACATACAAAGGAACAAACACCAACAAAAGCTTAACCAATTTAAAGCCAGTGAAACAATTTGTCTAGACCTCCTCTATGAAGTACACGAATGGCCAACAGATCCATGGAGACCCCTGTACTTCAAATGTTAGGAAAATTCAATGTGATCCACACATCATTCAGTACATCTGGTTTAGGTAAAGAAGTAGAAAAACGGGTTGGAGAGATGGCTCGGGGTTTAAGAGCATTTTGTGAGCTTTCATCCTCCTGTATCCAATTTCAAGCAACCACATAATGGCTCACAACCATCTGCACTGAGGTCGTGTGCCCTCTATTGGATGCAGAAGAAGCGCTCGAGAGATAGCTCAGTGGTTAAGAATCCTGGCTGCCCTTCTAAAGTTCAGAAGTTCGATTCCTGGCAACCACAGTTTTGCTCTCAAAATGAGATTTGGTGCCATCTACTGGCAAGAGAAGGAAGAGGCAGGAGAGATGGCTCAGTGCTTAAGAGCATTGCCTGCTGTGTTTGATGAGGCCAAGTGCAGACATAGAGGCAGGGCAAAGGCCAGGGCCCACGTTATTGTGACTGAATGAGGCAAACGTTTTTGTAGGATGTTAAAGACTCACAACTCTATCACCATGAGCCATCGTGCTTCAGAGACAACACTAAGGAGAGTCAGGCAAGATGGATAGAAGAAGAAAACACTGGCATGTTCATGTGCCTTAAAGGGAACTCACATCCAAGACAATCGTTGGACTACAAACACCAGCAAAATGTTAACCAGTTTAAAGCCAGAGAAACAATTTATCCTGACCTCCTCTAAGAGGTACATGAATAGCCAATAGGTCCATGGAGACCCCTGTACTCCACATGTTAGGGGAATGCAGATGTTATCCACACACCACATTGAGTAAACCAGGTTTAGTTAAAGAAGTTGAAAAACGGGTCGGAGAGATGGCTCAGTGGTTAAGAACATTGCCTGCTCTTCCAAAGATCAGAAGTTCGATTCCTGGACATCACATAATTGCTTCAAAATGAGGTTTGGTGCCCTCTACTGGAAGCAGAAGGAAGAGGCAGGAGAGATGTCTTGGTGGTTAAGAGCATGCCTGCTGAGTTTGATGAGGCCAAGTGCAGACATAGAGTCAGGACAAAGGCCAGGGCCGACGTTATTGTGACTGAATTAGGCAAACGTTTTTTTAGGATGTTAAAAACTCACAGCTCTTTCACTATGAGACATTGTGCTTAGAGACAACAATAAAAAGAGTAAGGCAAGATGGATAGAAGAAAACACTGGCATGTTCATGTGCCTTAAAGAGAACTCACATCCAAGACAATCAAAGGACTACAGACACCATCAAAATGTTAACCAATATAAACCCAGAGAACCAATTTATCCTGACCTCCTCTATGAGGAACATGAACAGCCAATAGGTCCATGGAGACCCCTGTACTCCACATGATAGGGGAATGCAGATGTGATCCACACACCAAATTGAGTAAACCTGGTTTAGTTAAAGAAGTTGAAAAACGGGTCGGAGAGATGGCTCAGTGGTTAAGAACATTGCCTGCTCTTCCAAAGATCAGAAGTTCGATTCCTGGACATCACATAATTGCTTCAAAATGAGGTTTGGTGCCCTCTACTGGAAGCAGAAGGAAGAGGCAGGAGAGATGTCTTGGTGGTTAAGAGCATGCCTGCTGAGTTTGATGAGGCCAAGTGCAGTCATACAGCCAGGGCCCAGGTTGTTGGGACTGAATCAGGCCAAACATTTTGTTAGGATAATAAAGACTCACAGCTCTATCACCATGAGCCAGCATGCTTCAGAGACACCACCAAGCAGAGTAAGGCAAGATGGTTAGAAGAGGAAAATACTAGCATGTTCATGTGCCTGAAGAAAAACTCACATCCAAGACATACAAAGGAACAAACACCAACCAAAGCTTAACCAATTTAAAGCCAGTGAAACAATTTGTCTAGACCTCCTCTATGAGGTACACGAATGGCCAACAGATCCGTGGAGACCCCTGTATTTCAAATGTTAGGAAAATGCAGATGTGATCCACACATCATTGAGTACATCTGGTTTAGGTAAAGAAGTAGAAAAACGGGTTGGAGAGATGGCTCAGTGTTTAAAGCATTTCGTGCTCTTTCATCCTCCTGCATCCAATTTCAAGCAACCACATGATGGCTCACAACCATCTGCACTGAAGTCTTGTGCCCTTTTTGGATGCAGAAAGAAGCACTCGAGAGATAGCTCAGTGGTTAAGAATCCTGGCTGCCCTTCTAAAGGTCAGAAGTTCGATCCCTGGCAACCACAGTTTTGCTCTCAAAATGAGATTTGGTGCCATCTACTGGCAACAGAAGGAAGAGGCAGGAGAGATGGCTCAGTGCTTAAGAGCATTGCCTGCTGTGTTTGATGAGGCCAAGTGCAGACATAGAGTCAGGGCAAAGGCCAGGGCGCACGTTATTGTGACTGAATTAGTCAAAAGTTTTTGTAGGATGTTAAAGACTCACAACTCTATCACCATGAGCCATCGTGCTTCAGAGACAACACTAAGGATAGTCAGGCAAGATGGCTAGGAGAAGAAAACACTGGCATGTTCATGTGCCTTAAAGAGAACTCACATCCAAGACAATCGCTGTACTACAAACACCAGCAAAATGTTACCCAATATAAAGCCAGAGAAACAATTTTTCCTGACCTCTTCTATGAAGTACATGAACAGCCAATAGGTCCATGGAGACCCCTGTACTCCACATGTTAGGGGAATGCAGTTGTGATCCACACACCACATTGAGTAAACCTGGTTTAGTTAAAGAAGTTGAAAAACGCGTCGGAGAGATGGCTCAGTGGTTAAGAACATTGCCTGCTCTTCCAAAGATCAGAAGTTCGATTCCTGGACATCACATAATTGCTTCAAAATGAGGTTTGGTGCCTTCTACTGGAAGCAGAAGGAAGAGGCAGGAGCGATGTCTTGGTGGTTAAGAGCATGCCTGCTGAGTTTGATGAGGCCAAGTGAAGACATAGAGCCAGGGCCCAGGTTGTTGGGACTGAATCAGGCAAAACACTTTGTTAGGATAATAAAGACTCACAGCTCTATCACCATGAGCCAGCATGCTTCAGAGACACCACCAAGCAGAGTAAGGCAAGATGGTTAGAAGAAGAAAATACTAGCATGTTCATGTGCCTGAAGAAGAACTCACATCCAAGACATACAAAGGAACAAACACCAACAAAAGCTTAACCAATTTAAAGCCAGTGAAACAAATTGCCTAGAACTCCTCTATGAGGTACATGAATGGCCAACAGATCCATGGAGACCCCTGTACTTCAAATGTTAGGAAAATGCAGATGTGATCCACACATCACTGAGTACATCTGGTTTAGGTAAAGAAGTAGAAAAACGGGTTGGAGAGATGGCTCGGGTATTAAGAGCATTTTGTGAGCTTTCATCTTCCTGTATCCAATTTCAAGCAACCACATAATGGCTCACAACCATCTGCACTGAAGTCTTGTGCCCTCTTTTGGATGCAGAAAGAAGCACTCGAGAGATAGCTCAGTGGTTAAGAATCCTGGCTGCCCTTCTAAAGGTCAGAAGTTCGATTCCTGGCAACCACAGGTTTGCTCTCAAAATGAGATTTGGTGCCATCTACTGGCAACAGAAGGAAGAGGCAGGAGAGATGGCTCAGTGCTTAAGAGCATTGCCTGCTGAGTTTGATGAGGCCAAGTGCAGACATAGAGTCAGGACAAAGGCCAGGGCCCACGTTATTGTGACTGAATTAGGCAAACGTTTTTTTAGTATGTTAAAGACTCACAGCTCTATCACTATGAGACATTGTGCTTAGAGACAACACTAAAAAGAGTATGGCAAGATGGATAGAAGAAAACACTGGCATGTTCATGTGCCTTAAGGAGAACTGACATCCAAGGCAATCAAAGGACTACAAACACCATCAAAATGTTAACCAATTTAAACCCAGAGAACCAATTTATCCTGACCTCCTCTATGAGGTACATGAACAGCCAATAGGTCCATGGAGACCCCTGTACTCCACATGATAGGGGAATGCAGATGTGATCCACACACCACATTGAGTAAACCTGGTTTAGTTAAAGAAGTTGAAAAACGGGTCGGAGAGATGGCTCAGTGGTTAAGAACATTGCCTGCTCTTCCAAAGATCAGAATTTAGATTTTTGGACATCACATAATTGCTTCAAAATGAGGTTTGGTGCCCTCTACTGGAAGCAGAAGGAAGAGGCAGGAGAGATGTCTTGGTGGTTAAGAGCATGCCTGCTGAGTTTGATGAGGCCAAGTGCAGACATACAGCCAGGGCCCAGGTTGTTGGTACTGAATCAGGCAAAACACTTTGTTAGGATAATAAAGACTCACAGCTCTATCACCATGAGCCAACATGCTTCAGAGACACCACCAAGCAGAGTAAGGCAAGATGGTTAGAAGAGGAAAATACTAGCATGTTCATGTGCCTGAAGAAAAACTCACATCCAAGACATACAAAGGAACAAACACCAACCAAAGCTTAACCAATTTAAAGCCAGTGAAACAATTTGTCTAGTCCTCCTCTATGAGGTACACGAATGGCCAACAGATCCGTGGAGACCCCTGTACTTCAAATGTTAGGAAAATGCAGATGTGATCCACACATCATTGAGTACATCTGGTTTAGGTAAAGAAGTAGAAAAACGGGTTGGAGAGATGCCTCAGTGTTTAAAGCATTTCGTGCTCTTTCATCCTCCTGCATCCAATTTCAAGCAACCACATAATGGCTCACAACCATCTGCACTGAAGTCTTGTGCCCTCTTTTGGATGCAGAAAGAAGCACTCGAGAGATAGCTCAGTGGTTAAGAATCCTGGCTGCCCTTCTAAAGGTCAGAAGTTCGATTCCTGGCAACCACAGTTTTGCTCTCAAAATGAGATTTGGTGCCATCTACTGGCAACAGAAGGAAGAGGCAGGAGAGATGGCTCAGTGCTTAAGAGCATTGCCTGCTGTGTTTGATGAGGCCAAGTGAAGACATAGAGTCAGGGCAAAGGCCAGGGCCCACGTTATTGTGACTGAATTAGTCAAACGTTTTTGTAGGATGTTAAAGACTCACAACTCTATCACCATGAGCCATCGTGCATCAGAGACAACAATAAGGAGAGTCAGGCAAGAGGGCTAGAAGAAGAAAACACTGGCATGTTCATGTGCCTTAAAGAGAACTCACATCCAAGACAATCGTTGGACTACAAACACCAGCAAAATGTTACCCAATTTAAAGCCAGAGAAACAATTTTTCCTGACCTCCTCTATGAAGTACATGAACAGCCAATAGGTCCATGGAGATCCCTGTACTCCACATGTTAGGGGAAAGCAGTTGTGATCCACACACCACATTGAGTAAACCTGGTTTAGTTAAAGAAGTTGAAAAACGGGTCCGAGAGATGGCTCAGTGGTTAAGAACATTGCCTGCTCTTCCAAAGATCAGAAGTTCGATTCCTGGACATCACATAATTGCTTCAAAATGAGGTTTGGTGCCCTCTACTGGAAGCAGAAGGAAGAGGCAGGAGAGATGTCTTGGTGGTTAACAGCATGCCTGCTGAGTTTGATGAGGCCAAGTGCAGACATACAGCCAGGGCCCAGGTTGTTGGGACTGAATCAGGCAAAACACTTTGTTAGGATAATAAAGACTCACAGCTCTATCACCATGAGCCAACATGCTTCAGAGACACCACCAAGCAGAGTAAGGCAAGATGGTTAGAAGAAGAAAATACTAGCATGTTCATGTGCCTGAAGAAGAACTCACATCCAAGACATACAAAGGAACAAACACCAACCAAAGCTTAACCAATTTAAAGCCAGTGAAACAATTTGTCTAGACCTCCTCTACGAGGTACACGAATGGCCAACAGATCCATGGAGACCCCTGTACTTCAAATGTTAGGAAAATGCAGATGTGATCCACACATCATTGAGTACATCTGGTTTAGGTAAAGAAGTAGAAAAACGGGTTGGAGAGATGGCTCAGTGTTTAAAGCATTTCGTGCTCTTTCATCCTCCTGCATCAAATTTCAAGCAACCACATAATGGCTCACAACCATCTGCACTGAAGTCTTGTGCCCTCTTTTGGATGCAGAAAGAAGCACTCGAGAGATAGCTCAGTGGTTAAGAATCCTGGCTGCCCTTCTAAAGGTCAGAAGTTCGATTCCTGGCAACCACAGTTTTGCTCACAAAATGATATTTGGTGCCATCTACTGGCAACAGAAGGAAGAGGCGCAGGAGAGATGGCTCAGTGCTTAAGAGCATTGCCTGCTGTGTTTGATGAGGCCAAGTGCAGACATAGAGTCAGGGCAAAGGCCAGGGCCCACGTTATTGTGACTGAATTAGGCAAACGTTTTTTTAGTATGTTAAAGACTCACAGCTCTATCACTATGAGACATTGTGCTTAGAGACAACACTAAAAAGAGTAAGGCAAGATGGATAGAAGAAAACACTGGCATGTTCATGTGCCTTAAAGAGAACTCACATCCAAGACAATCAAAGGACTACAAACACCAGCAAAATGTTAACCAATTTAAAGCCAGAGAACCAATTTATCCTGACCTCCTCTATGAGGAACATGAACAGCCAATAGGTCCATGGAGACCCCTGTACTCCACATGATAGGGGAATGCAGATGTGATCCACACACCACATTGAGTAAACGTGGTTTAGTTAAAGAAGTTGAAAAACGGGTCGGAGAGATGGCTCAGTGGTTAAGAACATTGCCTGCTCTTCCAAAGATCAGAAGTTCGATTCCTGGACATCACATAATTGCTTCAAAATGAGGTTTGGTGCCCTCTACTGGAAGCAGAAGGAAGAGGCAGGAGAGATGTCTTGGTGGTTAAGAGCATGCCTGCTGAGTTTGATGAGGCCAAGTGCAGACATACAGCCAGGGCCCAGGTTTTTGGGACTGAGTCAGGCAAAACATTTTGTTAGGATAATAAAGACTCACAGCTCTATCACCATGAGCCAGCATGCTTCAGAGACACCACCAAGCAGAGTAAGGCAAGATGGTTAGAAGAGGAAAATACTAGCATGTTCATGTGCCTGAAGAATAACTCACATCCAAGACATACAAAGGAACAAACACCAACCAAAGCTTAACCAATTTAAAGCCAGTGAAACAATTTGTCTTGACCTCCTCTATGAGGTACACGAATGGCCAACAGATCCATGGAGACCCCTGTACTTCAAATGTTAGGAAAATGCAGATGTGATCCACATATCATTGAGTATATCTGGTTTAGGTAAAGAAGTAGAAAACCGGGTTGGAGAGATGGCTGAGTGTTTAAGAGTATTTCGTGCTCTTTCATCCTCCAGTATTCAATTTCAAGCTACCACATAATGGCTCACAACCATCTGCACTGAGGTCTTGTGCCCTCTATTGGATGCAGAAAAAAGCGCTCGAGAGATAGCTCAGTGGTTAAGATTCCTGGCTGCCCTTCTAAAGGTCAGAAGTTCGATTCCTGGCAACCAAAGTTTTGCTCTCAAAATGAGATTTGGTGCCATCTACTGGCAACAGAAGGAAGAGGCAGGAGAGATGGCTCAGTGCTTAAGAGCATTGCCTGCTGTGTTTGATGAGGCCAAGTGCAGACATAGAGGCAGGGCAAAGGCCAGGGCCCACGTTATTGTGACTGAATGAGGCAAACGTTTTTGTAGGATTTTAAAGACTCACAACTCTATCACCATGAGCCCTCGTGCTTCAGAGACAACACTAAGGAGAGTCAGGCAAGATGGATAGAAGAAGAAAACACTGGCATGTTCATGTGCCTTAAAGGGAACTCACATACAAGACAATCGTTGGACTACAAACACCAGCAAAATGTTAACCAGTTTAAAGCCAGAGAAACAATGTATCCTGACCTCCTCTATGAGGTACATGACAGCCAATAGGTCCATGGAGACCCCTGTACTCCACATGTTAGGGGAATGCAGTTGTGATCCACACACCACATTGAGTAAACCTGGTTTAGTTAAAGAAGTTGAAAAACGGGTCGGAGAGATGGCTCAGTGGTTAAGAACATTGCCTGCTCTTCCAAAGATCAGAAGTTCGATTGCTGGACATCACATAATTGCTTCAAAATGAGGTTTGGTGCCCTCTACTGGAAGCAGAAGGAAGAGGCAGGAGAGATGTCTTGGTGGTTAAGAGCATGCCTGCTGAGTTTGATGAGGCCAAGTGCAGACATACAGCCAGGGCCCAGGTTGTTGGGACTGAATCAGGCAAAACACTTTGTTAGGATAATAAAGACTCACAGCTCTATCACCATGAGCCATCATGCTTCAGAGACACCACCAAGCAGAGTAAGGCAAGATGGTTAGAAGAAGAAAATACTAGCATGTTCATGTCCCTGAAGAAGAACTCACATCCAAGACATACAAAGGAACAAACACCAACGAAAGCTTAACCAATTTAAAGCCAGTGAAACAATTTGTCTAGACCTCCTCTATGAGGTACATGAATGGCCAACAGATCCATGGAGACCCCTGTACTTCCAATGTTAGGAAAATGCAGATGTGATCCCCACATCATTGAGTACATCTGGTTTAGGTAAAGAAGTAGAAAAACGGGTTGGAGAGATGGCTCGGGTATTAAGAGCATTTTGTGAGCTGTCATCCTCCTGTATCCAATTTCAAGCAACCACATAATGGCTCACGACCATCTGCACTGAAGTATTGTGCCCTCTTTTGATTGCAGGAAGAAGCGCTCGAGAGATAGCTCAGTGGTTAAGAATCCTGGCTGCCCTTCTAAAGGTCAGAAGTTCGATTCCTGGCAACCACAGTTTTGCTCTCAAAATGAGATTTGGTGCCATCTACTGGCAACAGAAGGAAGAGGCAGGAGAGATGGCTCAGTGCTTAAGAGCATTGCCTGCTGAGTTTGATGAGGCCAAGTGCAGACATAGAGCCAGGGCCCACGTTATTGTGACTGAATTAGGCAAACGTTTTTTTAGTATGTTAAAGACTCACAGCTCTATCACTATGAGACATTGTGCTTAGAGACAACACTAAAAAGAGTAAGGCAAGATGGATAGAAGAAAACACTGGCATGTTCATGTGCCTTAAAGAGAACTCACATCCAAGACAATCAAAGGACTACAAACACCAGCAAAATGTTAACCAATTTAAAGCCAGAGAACCAATTTATCCTGTCCGCCTCTATGAGGTACATGAACAGCCAATAGGTCCATGGAGACCCCTGTACTCCACATGATAGGGGAATGCAGATGTGATCCACACACCACATTGAGTAAACCTGGTTTAGTTAAAGAAGTTGAAAAACGGGTCGGAGAGATGGCTCAGTGATTAAGAGCATTGCCTGCTGAGTTTGATGAGGCCAAGTGAAGACATAGAGTCAGACCAAAGGCCAGGGCCCACGTTATTGTGACTGAATGAGGCAAACGTTTTTGTAGGATGTTAAAGACTCACAACTCTATCACCTAGAGCCATCGTGCTTCAGAGACAACAATAAGGAGAGTCAGGCAAGAGGGCTAGAAGAAGAAAACACTGTCATGTTCATGTGCCTTAAAGAGAACTCACATCCAAGACAATAGTTGGACTACAAACACCAGCAAAATGTTACCCAATTTAAAGCCAGAGAAACAATTTTTCCTGACCTCCTCTATGAAGTACATGAACAGCCAATAGGTCCATGGAGATCCCTGTACTCCACATGTTAGGGGAATGCAGTTGTGATCCACACACCACATTGAGTAAACCTGGTTTAGTTAAAGAAGTTGAAAAACTGGTCGGAGAGATGGCTCAGTGGTTAAGAACATTGCCTGCTCTTCCAAAGATCAGAAGTTCGATTCCTGGACATCACATAATTGCTTCAAAATGAGGTTTGGTGCCTTCTACTGGAAGCAGAAGGAAGAGGCAGGAGCGATGTCTTGGTGGTTAAGAGCATGCCTGCTGAGTTTGATGAGGCCAAGTGCAGACATAGAGCCAGGGCCCAGGTTGTTGGGACTGAATCAGGCAAAACACTTTGTTAGGATAATAAAGACTCACAGCTCTATCACCATGAGCCAGCATGCTTCAGAGACACCACCAGCAGAGTAAGGCAAGATGGTTAGTAGAAGAAAATACTAGCATGTTCCTGTGCCTGAAGAAGAACTCACATCCAAGACATACAAAGGAACAAACACCAACAAAAGCTTAACCAATTTAAAGCCAGTGAAACAATTTGTCTAGACCTCCTCTATGAGGTACACGAATGGCCAACAGATCCATGGAGACCCCTGTACTTCAAATGTTAGGAAAATGCAGATGTGATCCACACATCATTGAGTACATCTGGTTTAGGTAAAGAAGTAGAAAAACGGGTTGGAGAGATGGCTCGGATATTAAGAGCATTTTGTGAGCATTCATCCTCCTGTATCCAATTTCAAGCAACCACATAATGGCTCACAACCATCTGCACTGAGGTCTTGTGCCCTCTTTTGGATGCAGAAAGAAGCGCTCGAGAGATAGCTCAGTGGTTAAGAATCCTGGCTGCCCTTCTAAAGGTCAGAAGTTCGATTCCTGGCAACCTCAGTTTTGCTCTCAAAATGAGATTTGGTGCCATCTACTGGCAACAGAAGGAAGAGGCAGGAGAGATGGCTCAGTGCTTAAGAGCATTGCCTGCTGAGTTTGATGAGGCCAAGTGCAGACATAGAGTCAGTGCAAAGGCCAGGCCCACGTTATTGTGACTGAATTAAGCAAACGTTTTTTTAGTATGTTAAAGACTCACAGCTCTATCACTATGAGACATTGTGCTTAGAGACAACAATAAAAAGAGTAAGGCAAGATGGATAGAAGAAAACACTGGCATGTTCATGTGCCTTAAAGAGAACTCACATCCAAGACAATCAAAGGACTACAAACACCAGCAAAATGTTAACCAATTTAAAGTCAGAGAACCCAATTATCCTGACCTCCTCTATGAGGTACATGAACAGCCAATAGGTCCATGGAGACCCCTGTACTCCACATGATAGGGGAATGTAGATGTGATCCACACACCACATTGAGTAAACCTGGTTTAGTTAAAGAAGTTGAAAAACGGGTCGGAGAGATGGCTCAGTGGTTAAGAACATTGCCTGCTCTTCCAAAGATCAGAAGTTCGATTCCTGGACATCGCATAATTGCTTCAAAATGAGGTTTGGTGCCCTCTATGGAAGCAGAAAGAAGAGGCAGGAGAGATGTCTTGGTGGTTAAGAGCATGCCTGCTTAGTTTGATGAGGCCAAGTGCAGACATACAGCCAGGGCCCAGGTTGTTGGGACTGAATCAGGCAAAACATTTTGTTAGGATAATAAAGACTCACAGCTCTATCACCATGAGCCAGCATGCTTCAGAGACACCACCAAGCAGAGTAAGGCAAGATGGTTAGAAGAAGAAAATACTAGCATGTTCATGTGCCTGAAGAAGAACTCACATCCAAGACATACAAAGGAACAAACACCAACCAAAGCTTAACCAATTTAAAGCCAGTGAAACAATTTGTCTAGACCTCCTCTATGAGGTACACGAATGGCCAACAGATCCGTGGAGACCCCTGTACTTTAAATGTTAGGAAAATGCAGATGTGATCCACACATCATTGAGTACATCTGGTTTAGGTAAAGAAGTAGAAAAACGGGTTGGAGAGATGGCTCAGTGTTTAAGAGCATTTCGTGCTCTTTCATCCTCCTGTATCCAATTTCAAGCAACCACATAATGGCTCACAACCATCTGCACTGAGGTCTTGTGCCCTATTTTGGATGCAGAAAGAAGCGCTTGAGAGATAGCTCAGTGGTTAAGAATCCTGGCTGCCCTTCTAAAGGTTAGAAGTTCGATTTTGGCAACCACAGTTTTGCTCTCAAAATGAGATTTGGTGCCATCTACTGGCAACAGAAGGAAGAGGCAGGAGAGATGGCTCAGTGCTTAAGAGCATTGCCTGCTGAGTTTGATGAGGCCAAGTGCAGACATAGAGTCAGGGCAAAGGACAGGGCCCACGTTATTGTGACTGAATTAGGCAAACGTTTTTGTAGGATGTTAAAGACTCACAGCTCTATCACCATGAGCCATTGTGCTTCAGAGACAACACTAAGGAGAGTATGGCAAGATGGCTAGAAGAAGAAAACACTGGCATGTTCATGTGCCTTAAAGAGAACTCACATCCAAGACAATCAAAGGACTACAAACACCAGCAAAATGTTAACCAATTTAAAGCCAGAGAAACAATTTATCCTGACCTCCTCTATGAGGTACATGAACAGCCAATAGGTCCCTGGAGTCCCCTGTACTCCACATGTTAGGGGAATTCAGATGTGATCCACAAACCACATTGAGTAAACCTGGTTTAGTTAAAGAAGTTGAAAAACGGGTCTGAGAGATGGCACAGTGGTTAAGAGCGTTGCCTGCTCTTCCAAGGATCAGAAGTTCGATTCCTGGACATCGCATAATTGCTTCAAAATGAGGTTTGGTGCCCTCTATGGAAGCAGAAAGAAGAGGCAGGAGAGATGTCTTGGTGGTTAAGAGCATGCCTGCTTAGTTTGATGAGGCCAAGTGCAGACATACAGCCAGGGCCCAGGTTGTTGGGACTGAATCAGGCAAAACATTTTGTTAGGATAATAAAGACTCACAGCTCTATCACCATGAGCCAGCATGCTACAGAGACACCACCAAGCAGAGTAAGGCAAGATGGTTAGAAGAAGAAAATACTAGCAAATTCATGTGCCTGAAGATGAACTCACATCCAAGACATACAAAGGAAAAAACACCAACAAAAGCTTAACCAATTTAAAGCCAGTGAAACAATTTGTCTAAACCTCCTCTACGAGGTACACGAATGGCCAACAGATCCATGGAGACCCCTGTACTTCAAATGTTAGGAAAATGCAGATGTGATCCACACATCATTGAGTACATCTGCTTTAGGTAAAGAAGTAGAAAAACGGGTTGGAGAGATGGCTCAGTGTTTAAGAGCATTTCGTGCTCTTTCATCCTCCTGTATCCAATTTCAAGCAACCACATAATGGCTCACAACCATCTGCACTGAGGTCTTGTGCCCTCTTTTGTATGCAGAAAGAAGCGCTCGAGAGATAGCTCAGTGGTTAAGAATTCTGGCTGCCCTTCTAAAGGTCAGAAGTTTGATTCCTGGCAACCACAGTTTTACTCTCAAAATGAGATTTGGTGCCATCTACTAGCAACAGAAGGAAGAGGCAGGAGAGATGGCTCAGTGCTTAAGAGTATTGCCTGCTGAGTTTGATGAGGCCAAGTGCAGACATAGAGTCAGGGAAAAGGCCAGGACCCACGTTACTGTGACTGAATTAGGCAAACGTTTTTTTAGTATGTTTAAGACTCACAGCTCTATCACCATGAGACGTCGTGCTTCAGAGACAACACTAAGGAGATTACGGCAAGATGGCTAGAAGAAGAAAACACTGGCATGTTCATGTGCCTTAAAGTGAAGTCACATCCAAGACAATCAAAGGACTAAAAACACCAGCAAAATTTTAACCAATTTAAAGCCAGAGAACAAATTTATCCTGACCTCCTGTATGAGGTACATGAACAGCCAATAGGTCCCTGGAGACCCCTGTACTCCACATGTTAGGGGAATGCAGATGTGATCCACACACCACATTGAGTAATCCTAGTTTAGTTAAAGAAGTTGAAAAACGGGTCTGAGAGATGGCTCAGTCTTTAAGAGCAATGCCTGCTCTTCCAAAGATCAGAAGTTCGATTCCTGGACATCACATAATTATTTCAAAATGAGGTTTGGTGCCCTCTACTGGAAGCAGAAGGAAGAGGAAGGAGAGATGTCTTGGTGCTTAAGAGCATGCCTCCAGAGTTTGATGAGGCCAAGTGCAGAAATACAGCCAGGGCCAGGGTTGTTGGGACTGAATCAGGCAAAACATTTTCTTAGGATAATAAAGACTCACAGCTCTATCACCATGAGCCAGCATGCTTCAGAGACACCACCAAGCAGAGTAAGGCAGGATGGTTAGAAAAAGAAAATACTAGCATGTTCATGTGCCTGAAGAAGTACTCACATCCAAGACATACAAAGGAACAAACACCAACCAAAGCTTAACCAATTTAAAGCCAGTGAAACAATTTGTCTAGACCTCCTCTATGAGGTACACGAATGGCCAACAGATCCGTGGTGACCACTGTACTTCAAATGTTAGGAAAAGGCAGATGTGATCCACACATCATTGAGTACATCTGGTTTAGGTAAAGAGGTAGAAAAACGGGTTGGAGAGATGGCTCAGTGTTTAAGAGCATTTCGTGATCTTTCATCCTCCTGTATCCAATTTCAAGCAACCACATAATGGCTCACAACCATCTGCACTGAGGTCTTGTGCCCTATTTTGGATGCAGAAAGAAGCGCTTGAGAGATAGCTCAGTGGTTAAGAATCCTGGCTGCCCTTCTAAAGGTTAGAAGTTCGATTTTGGCAACCACAGTTTTGCTCTCAAAATGAGATTTGGTGCCATCTACTGGCAACAGAAGGAAGAGGCAGGAGAGATGGCTCAGTGCTTAAGAGCATTGCCTGCTGAGTTTGATGAGGCCAAGTGCAGACATAGAGTCAGGGCAAAGGCCAGGGCCCACGTTATTGTGACTGAATTAGGCAAACGTTTTTGTAGGATGTTAAAGACTCACAGCTCTATCAACATGAGCCATTGTGCTTCAGAGACAACACTAAGGAGAGTATGGCAAGATGGCTAGAAGAAGAAAACACTGGCATGTTCATGTGCCTTAAAGAGAACTCACATCCAAGACAATCAAAGGACTACAAACACCAGCAAAATGTTAACCAATTTAAAGCCAGAGAAACAATGTATCCTGACCTCCTCTATGAGGTACATGACAGCCAATAGGTCCATGGAGACCCCTGTACTCCACATGTTAGGGGAATGCAGATGTGATCCACACACCACATTGAGTAAACCTGGTTTAGTTAAAGAAGTTGCAAAACGGGTCGGAGAGATGGCTCAGTGGTTAAGAACATTGCCTGCTCTTCCAAAGATCAGAAGTTCGATTGCTGGACATCACATAATTGCTTCAAAATGAGGTTTGGTGCCCTCTACTGGAAGCAGAAGGAAGAGGCAGGAGAGATGTCTTGGTGGTTAAGAGCATGCCTGCTGAGTTTGATGAGGCCAAGTGCAGACATACAGCCAGGGCCCAGGTTGTTGGGACTGAATCAGGCAAAACACTTTGTTAGGATAATAAAGACTCACAGCTCTATCACCATGAGCCATCATGCTTCAGAGACACCACCAAGCAGAGTAAGGCAAGATGGTTAGAAGAATAAAATACTAGGATGTTCATGTGCCTGAAGAAGAACTCACATCCAAGACATACAAAGGAACAAACACCAACAAAAGCTGAACCAATTTAAAGCCAGTGAAACAATTTGTCTAGACATCCTGTATGAGGTACACGAATGGCCAACAGATCCATGGAGACCCCTGTACTTCAAATGTTAGGAAAATGCAGATGTGATCCCCACATCATTGAGTACATCTGGTTTAGGTAAAGAAGTAGAAAAACGGGTTGGAGAGATGGCTCAGTGTTTAAGAGCATTTCGTGCTCTTTCATCCTCCTGTATTCAATTTCAAGAAACCACATAATGGCTCAAAACCATCTGCACTGAGGTCTTGTGCCCTCTTTTGGATGCAGAAAGATGCGCTCGAGAGATAGCTCAGTGGTTAAGGATACTGGCTGCCCTTCTACAGGACAGAATTTCGATTCCTGGCAACCACAGTTTTGCTCTCAAAATGAGATTTGGTGCCATCTGCTGGCAACAGAAGGAAGAGGCAGGAGAGATGGCTCAGTGCTTAAGAGCATTGCCGGCTGAGTTTGATGAGGCCAAGTGCAGACATACAGCCAGGGCCCAGGTTGTTAGACTGAATCAGGCAAAACATTTTGTTAGGATAATAAATACTCACAGCTCTATCACCATGAGCCAGCATGCTTCAGAGACACCACCAAGCAGAGTAAGGCAAGATGGTTAGAAGAAGGAAATACTAGCATGTTCATGTGCCTGAATAAGAACTCACATCCAAGACATACAAAGGAACAAACACCAACAAAACCTTAACCAAGTTAAAGCCAGTGAAACAATTTGTCTTGACCTCCTCTATGAGGTAAACGAATGGCCAACAGATCCATGGAGACCCCTGTATTTCAAATGTTAGGAAAATGCAGATGTGATCCACACATCATTGAGTATATCTGGTTTAGGTAAAGAAGTAGAAAACGGGTTGGAGAGATGGCTCAGTGTTTAAGAGCATTTCGTGCTCTTTCATCCTCCTGTATTCAATTTCAAGCAACCACATAATGGCTCACAACCATCTGCACTGAGGTCTTGTGCCCTCTTTTGGATGCAGAAAGAAGCGCTCGAGAGATAGCTCAGTGGTTAAGAATATTGGCTGCCCTTCTAAAAGTCAGAAGTTCGATTCCTGGCAACCACAGTTTTGCTCTCAAAATGAGATTTGGTGCCATCTACTGGCAACAGAAGAAAGAGGCAGGAGAGATGGCTCAGTGCTTAAGAGCATTGCCTGCTGAGTTTGATGAGGCCAAGTGTAGACATAGAGTCAGGGCAAAGGCCAGGGCCCACGTTATTGTGACTGAATTAGGCAAACGTTTTTTAGGATGTTAAAGACTCACAGCTCTATCACCATGAGACATCGTGCTTCAGAGACAACACTAAGGAGAGTAAGGCAAGGTGGCTAGAAGAAGAAAACACTGGCATGTTCATGTGCCTTAAAGAGAACTCCCATCAAAGACAATCAAAGGACTACAAACACCAGCAAAATGTTAACCAATTTAAAGCCAGAGAAACAATTTATCCTGACGTCATCTATGAGGTACATGAACAGCCAATAGGTCCACGGAGACCCCTGTACTCCACATGTTAGGAGAATGCAGATGTGATCCACACACCACATTAAGTAAACCAGGTTTAGATAAAGAAGTTGAAAAACGGGTCGTAGAGATGGCTCAGTGGTTAAGAGCATTGCCTGCTCTTCCAAAGATCAGAAGTTCGATTCCTGGACATCACATAATTGCTTCAAAATGAGGTTTGGTGCCCTCTACTGGAAGCAGAAGGAAGAGGCAGGAGAGATGTCTTGGTGGTTAAGAGCATGCTTGCTGAGTTTGATGAGGCCAAGTGCAGACATACAGCCAGGGCCCAGGTTGTTTGGACTGAATCAGGCAAAACATTTTGTTAGGATAATAAAGACTCACAGCTCTATCACCATTAGCCAGCATGCTTCAGAGACATCATCAAGCAGACTAAGGCAAGATGGTAAGAAGAAGAAAATACTAGGATGTTCATGTGCCTGAAGAAGGTCTCTCATCCAAAACATACAAAGGAACAAACACCAACAAATGCTTAACCAATTTAAAGCCAGTGAAACAATTTGTCTAGACCTCCTGTATGAGGTACACGAATGGCCAACAGATCCCTGGAGATCACTGTACTTCAAATGTTAGGAAAATGCAGATGTAATCCACACATCATTGAGTGCATCTGGTTTAGGTAAAGAAGTAGAAAAACGGGTTGGAGAGATGGCTCAGTGTTTAAGAGCATTTCGTGCTCTTTCATCCTCCTGTATTCAATTTCAAGCAACCACATAATGTCTCACAACCATCTGCACTGAGGTCTTGTGCCCTCTTTTGGATGCAGAAGAAGCGCTCGAGAGATAGCTCAGTGATTAAGGATACTGGCTGCCCTTCTAAAGGTCAGAAGTTCGATTACTGCCAACCACAGTTTTGCTCTCAAAATGAGATTTGGTGCCATCTACTGGCAACAGAAGGAAGAGGCAGGAGAGATGGCTCAGTGCTTAAGAGCATTGCCTGTTGAGTTTGATGAGGCCAAGTGCAGACATAGAGTCAGGGCAAAGGCCCGGGCCCACGTAATTGTGACTGAATTAGGCAAACGTATTTTAGGATGTTAAAGACTCACAGCTCTATCACCATGAGACATCATGCTTCAGAGACAACGCTAAGGAGAGTACGGCAAGATGGCTAGAAGAAGAAAACACTGGCATGTTCATGTGCCTTAAAGAGAACTCACATCCAAGACAGTCAAAGGACTACAAACACCAGCAAAATGTTAACCAATATAAAGCGAGAGAAACAATTTATCCTGACTTCCTCTATGAGGTACATGTGTTGTAATAAGAGCGGCGGGGCTGCGTCCCCGGCACCCAGCCGCCCACATGGCTAGCTTATGTCCCGAAATAATTACACGGAAACTGTATTTTTTTAATCACTGCCTGGCCCATTAGTTTCAGCCTCTTATTGGCTAGCTCTTACATATTGATCTAACCCATTTCTAATATTCTGTGTAGTACCACGAGCAGGCTTACCAGGAAAGATCTTAACCTGCGTCTGTCTGGAGTGGGAGAATCATGGCGACTCCTGACTCGGCTTCTTTTTCCCAGCATTCTGTTCTGTTTACTCCACCCACCTAAGGGCTGGCCTATAAATGGGCCAAGGCAGTTTCTTTATTAAATGAAAGTAACTCTCCATCATTTCCCCTTTTTTTGTTTAAACAAAACAGAAAGGGAAAGTAACTCTCCATCATACATGAACAGCCAATAGGTCCATGGAGACCCCTGTACTCCACATGTTAGGGGAATGCAGATGTGATCCACACACCACATTGAGTAATCCTAGTTTAGTTAAAGAAGTTGAAAAACGGGTCTAAGAGATGGCTCAGTGGTTAAGAACATTGCCTGCTCTTCCAAAGATCAGAAGTTCGATTCCAGGACATCACATAATTGCTTCAAAATGAGGTTAGGTGCCCTCTACTGGAAGCAGAAGGAAGAGGCAGGAGAGATGTCTTGGTGGTTAAGAGCATGCCTGCTGAGTTTGATGAGGCCAAGTGCAGACATACAGCCAGGGCCCAGGGTGTTGGGATTGAATCAGGCAAAACATTTTGTTAGGAAAATAAAAAATCACAGCTCTATCACCATGAGGCAGCATGCTTCAGAGACATCACCAAGCAGACTAAGGCAAGATGGTAAGAAGAAGAAAATACTAGGATGTTCATGTGCCTGAAGAAGATCTCTCATCCAAAACATACAAAGGAACAAACACCAACAAAAGCTTAACCAATTTAAAGCCAGTGAAACAATTTGTCTAGACCTCCTGTATGAGGTACACGAATGGCCAACAGATCCCTGGAGACCCCTGTACTTCATGTAAGGAAAATGCAGATGTAATCCACACATCATTGAGTGCATCTGGTTTAGGTAAAGAAGTAGAAAAACGGGTTGGAGAGATGGCTCAGTGTTTAAGAGCATTTCGTTCTCTTTCATCCTCCTGTATTCAATTTCAAGCAACCACATGATGGCTCACAACCATCTGCACTGAGGTCTTGTGCCCTCTTTTGAATGCAGAAAGAAGCGCTTGAGAGATAGCTCAGTGATTAAGGATACTGGCTGCCCTTCTAAAGGTCAGAAGTTCGATTCCTGGCAACCACAGTTTTGCTCTCAAAATGAGATTTGGTGCCATCTACTGGCAACAGAAGGAAGAGGCAGGAGAGATGGCTCAGTGCTTAAGAGCATTGCCTGCTGTGCTTGATGAGGCCAAGTGCAGACATAGAGTCATGGGAAAAGCCCGGGCCCACGTTATTGTGAATGAATTAGGCAAACGTTTTTTTAGGATGTTAAAGACTCAGAGCTCTATCACCGTGAGACATCATGCTTCAGAGACAACGCTAAGGAGAGTAAGGCAAGATGGCTAGAAGAAGCAAACCCTGGCATGTTCATGTGCCTTAAAGAGAACTCACATCCAAGACAGTCAAAGGACTACAAACACCAGCAAAATGTTAACCAACATAAAGCGAGAAAAACAATTTATCCTGACCTTCTCTATGAGGTACATGAACAGCCAATAGGTTATGGAGACCCTTGTATTCCACATGTTACGGGAATACAGATGTGATTCACACACCACATTGAGTAAACCTGGTTTAGTTAAAGTTGAAAAACGGGTCGGAGACGTGTCTCAGTGGTTAAGAGCATTGCCTGCTCTTCCAAAGATCAGAAGTTCGATTACTGGACATCACATAATTGCTTCAAAATGAGGTTTGGTGCCCTCTACTGGAAGCAGAAGGAAGAGGCAGGAGAGATGTCTTGGTGGTTAAGAGCATGCCTGCTGAGTTTGATGAGGCCAAGTGCAGACATACAGCCAGGGCCCAGGTTGTTGGGACTGAATCAGGCAAAACATTTTGTTAGGATAATAAAGACTCACAGCTCTATCACCATGAGCCAGCATGCTCAGAGACACCACCAAGCAGAGTAAGGCAAGATGGTTAGACGAAGAAAATACTAGCATGTTCATGTGCCTGAAGAAGAACTCATATCCAAGAAATACAAAGGAACAAACACCAACAAAAGCTTAACCAATTTAAAGCCAGTGAAACAATTTGTCTTGACCTCCTCTATGAGGTACACGAATGGCCAACAGATCCCTGGAGACCCCTGTACTTCAAATGTTAGGAAAATGCAGATGTGATCCACACATCATTGAGTACATCTGGTTTAGGTAAAGAAGTAGAAAAACGGGTTGGAGAGATGGCTCAGTGTTTAAGAGTATTTCGTGCTCTTTCTTCCTCCTGTATTCAATTTCAAGCAACCACATAATGGCTCACAACCATCTGCACTGAGGTCTTGTGCCCTATTTTGCATGCAGAAAGAAGCGTTCGAGAGATAGCTCAGTGGTTAGGAATACTGGCTGCCCTTCTAAAGGTCAGAAGTTCGATTCCTGGCAACCACAGTTTTGCTCTCAAAATGAGAGTTAGTGCCATCTACTGGCAACCGAAGGACGAGGCAGGAGAGATGGCTCACTGCTTAAGAGCATTGCCTGCTGAGTTTGATGAGGCCAAGTGCAGACCTAGAGTCAGGGCAAAGGCCAGGGCCCACGTTATTGTGACTGAATTAGGCAAACTTTTTTGTTTAGGATGTTAAAGACTCACAGCTCTATCACCATGAGACAGCGTGCTTCAGAGACAACACAAAGGAGAGTAAGGCAGGATGGCAAGAAGAAGAAAACACTGGCATGTTCATGTGCCTTAAAGAGAACTCACATCTAAGACAATCAAAGGACTACAAACACCAGCAAATGTTAACCAATTTAAAGTCAGAGAAACAATTTATCCTGACCTCCTCTATGAGGTACATGAACATCCAATAGGTCAATGGAGACCCTTGTACTCCACATGTTATGGGAATACAGATGTGATTCACACACCACATTGAGTAAACCTGGTTTAGTTAAAGAAGTTGAAAAACGGGTCGGGGAGGTGACTCAGTGGTTAAGAGCATTGCCTGCTCTTCCAAAGTTCAGAAGTTCGATTCCTGGACATCACATAATTGCTTCAAAATGAGGTTTGGTGCCCTCTACTGGAAGCAGAAGGAAGAGGAAGGAAAGATGTCTTGGTGGTTAAGAGCATGCCTCCTGAGTTTGATGTGGCCAAGTGCAGACATACAGCCAGGTCCCCGGTTGTTGGGACTGAATCAGGCAAAACATTTTGTTAGGATAATAAAGACTCACAGCTCTATCACCATGAGCCAGCATGCTTCAGAGACACCACCAAGCAGAGTAAGGCAAGATGGTTAGACGAAGAAAACACTAGCATGTTCATGTGCCTGAAGAAGAACTCTCATCCAAGACATACAAAGGAACAAACACCAAGAAAAGCTTAACCAATTTAAAGCCAGTGAAACAATTTGTATATACCTCCTCTATGAGGTACACGAATTGCCAACAGATCCATGGAGACCCCTGTACTTCAAATGTTAGGAAAATGCAGATGTGATCCACACATCATTGAGTACATCTGGTTTAGGTAAAGAAGTAGAAAACGGGTTGGAGAGATGGCTCAGTGTTTAAAGGAATTTCGTGCTCTTTCCTCCTCCTGTATCCAATTTCAAGCAGTCACAACAACGTGTGTGGATCACATCTGCATTCCCCTAGCATATGGAGTACAGGGTTCTCCATGGACCTATTGGCTGTTCATGTACCTCATAGAGGAAGTCTAGATAAATTGTTTCTCTGGCTTTAAATTTGTTAACATTTTGCTGGTGGTTGTAGTCCTTTGATTGTACTGGATGTGACTTCGTCTTCAGGCACATGAACATGCCAGTATTTTCTTCTTCTAGCCATCTTGCCTTACTCTCCTTCGTGAAGTCTCTGAAACATGCTGGCTCATGGTGATAGAGCTGTGAGTCTTTAACATCCTAACAAAAACTTTTGCCTAATTCAGTCAAAACAACGTGGGCCCTGGCCTTTCGCCCTGACTCTATGTCTGCACTTGGCATCATCAAACTCAGCAGGCAATGCTGTTAACCACTGAGCCATCTCTCCTGCCTCTTTCTTCTGTTGCCTGTAGATTCCACGATATCTCCTTTTGAGAGTAAAACTGTGGATGCTAGGAATCGCACTTCTGACCTTTGGGAGGGCAGCCAGTTATCTTCACCCCTGAGCCTTCTCTCCAGCTCTTCTCTCTGTATCCAAAAGAGGGCACAAGACATCAGTGCAGATGGTTGTGTGCCATTATGTCGTTGCCTGGAATTGAATTTCAGAAGTTGGAAGACCAAGCAATGCTCTTAAGGACTGAGCCATATCTCCAACCTGTTTTTCAACTTCTTTAACTAAACCAGATTTACTCAATGTGGTGTGTGGATCACATCTGCATTCCCCTAACATTTGAAGTACAAGGTTCTCCATGGACCTTTGGCTGTTCATGTACCTCATAGAGGAGGTAAGGATAAATTTTTTCTCTGGCTTTAAATTGCATAACATTTTGCTAGTGTTTGTAGTCCTTTGATAGTCATGGATGTGAGTTCTTTTAAAGGCACATGAACATGCCAGTGTTTTCTTCTTCTAGCCATCTTGCCTTACTCTCCTTGGTGTTGTCTCTGAAGCACGATGGCTCATGGTGATAGAGCTCTGAGTCTTTAATATCCTAAAAAAACGTTTGCCTAATTCATTCACAATAACTTGGCCCCTGGCCTTTGCCCTGACACCATGTCTGCACTTGGCCTCATCAAACTCAGCAGGCAATGCTCTTAAGCACTGAACCATCTCTCCTGCCTCTTCCTTCTGCTCCCAGTAGAGGGCGCCAAAATTCATTTAGAAGCAATTATGTGATTTCCAGGAATCAAACGTCTGACATTTGGAAGACCAGGCAATGCTCTTAGCCACTGATCCATCTCTCCGACCCGTTTTTCAACTTCTTTAACTTAACCACGTTTACTCAATGTGGTGTGTGGATCACATCTGCATTCCCCTAACCTGTGGAGTACAGGGGTCTCCATGGACCTATTGGCTGTTCATGTACCTCATAGAGGATGTCAGGATAAATTGTTTCTCTGGTTTTAATTTTGTTAACATTTTGCTAGTGTTTGTAGTCCTTTGATTGTACTGGATGTGACTTCTTCTTCAGGCACATGAACATGCTAGTATTTTCTACTTCTAGCCATCTTGCCTAACTCTCCTTGGTGGAGTCTCTGAAGCATGCTGGCTCATGGTGATAGAGCTGTGAGTCTTTAACATCCTAACAAAAACGTTTTCCTAATTCCGTCACAACAACGTGGGCCCTGTCCTTTGGCCCTGACTCTATGTCTGCACTTGGCCTCATCAAACTCAGCAGGCAATGCTCTTAACCACTGAGCCATCTCTCCTGCCTCTTCCTTCTGTTGCCAGTACATGCCACGAAATCTCCTTTTGATAGCAAATCTGTGGATGCTAGGATTCGCACTTCTGACCTTAGGGAGGGCAGCCCATGCTCTTAACCCATGAGCTATATCTCCAGCTCTTCTCTCTGTATCCAAAAGAGGGCACAAGACATCAGTGCAGATGGTTGTGAGCCATTATGTCGTTTCCTGGAACTGAATTCTGGAAGTTGGAAGAGCAAGCAATGCTATTAAGGACTGAGCCATCTCTCCAACCTGTTTTTCAACTTCTTTAACTAAACCAGATTTACTGAATGTGGTGTGTGGATCACATCTGCATTCCCCTAACATGTGGAGTACAGGGGTCTCCACGGAACTATTGGCCGTTCGTGTCCCTCATAGAGGAGGTCTAGATAAATTGTTTCTCTGGCTTTAAATTGATTAACCTTTTGCTGATGGTTGTAGTCCTTTGTAAGTCTTGGATGTGAGTTCTTCTTCAGGCACATGAACATGCCATTATTTTCTTCTTCTAGCCATCTTGCCTTACTCTCCTTTGTGTGATCTCTGAAGCACACTGGCTCATGGTGATAGAGGTGTGAGTTTTTAACATCCTAACAAAAACTTTTGCTTAATTCAGTCACAACAACGTGGGCCTTCGCATTTGGCCATGATTATATGTCTGCCTTTGGCCTCATCAAACTCAGCAGGCATGCTCTTAACCACTGAGCCATCTCTCCTGCCTCTTCCTTCTGCTGCCAGTAGAGGGCACCAAAACTCATTTTGAAGCAATTATGTGATTTCCAGGAATCGAACTTCTGATCTTTGGAAGAGCAGGCAATGCTCTTAACCACTCAGCCATCTCTACAAACCGTTTTTCAACGTCTTTAACTAAACCAGGTTTACTCAATGTGGTGTGTGGATCACATCTGCATTTTCCTAACATTTGAAGTACAGGGGTCTCCATGGATCTGTTGGCCATTCGTGTACCTCATAGAGGAGGTCTAGACAAATTGTTTCACTGGCTTTAAATTGGTTAAGCTTTTGCTGGTGTTTGTAGTCCTTTGATTGTCTTGGATGTGAGTTCTCTTTAAGGCACACGAACATGCCAGTGTTTTCTTCTTCTAGCCATCTTGCCTTACTCTCCTTAATGTTGCCTCTGAAGCACGCTGGCTCATGGTGATAGAGCTGTGAGTCTTTAACATCCTAAAAAAATGTTTGCCTAATTCAGTCACAATAACGTGGGTCCTGGCCTTTGCCCTGACTCTAGTCTGCACTTGGCCTCATCAAACTCAGCAGGCAATGCTCTTAAGAACTGAGACATCTCTCCTGCCTCTTCCTTCTGTTGCCAGTAGATGGCACCAAATCTCATTTTGAGAACAAAACTGTGGTTGCCAGGAATCAAACTTCTGACCTTTAGAAGGGCAGCCAGTATTTTTAACCACTGAGCTATCTCTCGATCGCTTCTTTCTGCATCCAAAAAGGGCATAAGACCTCAGTGCAGATGGTTGTGATCCATTATGTGGTTGCTTGAAATTGAACACAGGAGAATGAAAGAGCAGGAAATGCTCTTAAACACTGAGCGATCTCTTCAACCCGTTTTCCTACTTCTTTAACCAAACCAGATGTACTCAATGATGTGTGGATCACATCTGCATTCCCCTAACATGTGGAGTACAGGGGTCTCCATGGACCTATTGGCTGTTCATGTACCTCATAGAGGAGGTCAGGATAAATTGTTTCTCTGGCTTTAAATTGGTTAACATTTTGCTGGTGTTTGTATTCCTTTGATTGTCTTGGATGTGAGTTCTCTTTAAGGCACATGAACATGCCAGTGTTTTCTTCTTCCAGCCATCTTGCCTTACTCTCCTTAGTGTTGTCTCTGAAGCACGCTGGCTCATGGTGATAGAACTGTGAGTCTGTAATATTCTCAAAAAACTTTTGCCTAATTCAGTCACAAGAACGTGGGCCCTGGTTTTGCCCTGACTCTACGTCTGCACTTGGCCTCATCAAACTCAGCAGGCAAGGCTTTTTACCACAGAGCCATCTCCTGCCTCTTCCTTCTGTTGCCAATAGAGGGCACCAATCCTTATTTTGAGAGCAATTATTGGTTGCCAGGAATCGAACTTCTGACCTTTGGAATGCAGGCAATGCTCTTAACCAATGAGACAACTCTCCAACCCGTTTTTCAACTTCTTTAACTAAACCAGATGTACTCAATGTGGTGTGTGGATCACATCTGCATTCCAATAACATCTGGAGTACAGGCGTCGCCATGGACATATTGGCCGTTCGTGTACCTCATAGATACGGTCTAGATAACGTTTTTCTCTGGCTTTAAATTGGTTAACCTTTGCTGGTGTTTGTAGTCCTTTGTATATCTTGGATGTAAGTTCTTCTTCAGGCACATGAACATGCTAGTACTTTCTTCTTCTAAACATCTTTCCTTACTCTGCTTGGTGGTGTCTCTGAAGCATGCTGCCTCATGGTGATAGAGCTGTGAGTCTTTATTATCCTAACAAAATGATTTGCCTAATTCAGTCACAACAACGTGGGCCCTGGCTGTATTTCTGCACTTGCTTCATCAAACTCAGCAGGCAATGCTCTTAACCACTGAGCCATCTCTCCTGCCTCTTCCTTTTGCTGCCAATATAGAGCAGCAAAACTCATTTTGAGAGCAATTATGTGATTTCCAGGATTCGAACTTCTGACCTTTGGAAGAGCAGGCAATGCTCTTAAGCACTGAGATATCTCTTTAACAATTTTTTCAACTTCTATAACTAAACCATGTTTACTCAATGTGGTGTGTGGATCACTTCTGCATTCCCCTAACATGTGGAGTACAGGGGTCTCCATTTACCTATTGGCCATTCATGTACTTCCTAGAGGAGGTCTAGATAAATTGTTTCTCTGGCTTTAAATTGGTTAAGATTTGCTGGTGTTTGTAGTCCTTTGATTGTCTTGGATGTGAGTTCTTCTTCAGGCACTTGAACATGCCAGTGTTTTCTTCTTCTAGCCATCTTGCCTTACTCTCTTTAGTGTTGTCTCTGAAGCACGATGGCTCATGGTGATAGAGCTGTGAGTCTTTAACATCCTTAAAAAACTTTTGCCTAATTCAGTCACAATAACGTGGGCCCTGGCGTTTGCCCTGACTCTATGTCTGCACTTGGCCTCATCAAATTCAGTAGGCAATGCTCTTAACCATCCAGACATCTCTCCTGCCTCTTCCTTCTGCTTTCAGTAGAGGGCACCAAACCTCATTTTGAAACCATTATGTGATGTCCAGGAATCGAACTTCTGATCTTTGGAAGAGCAGGCAATGCTCTTAACCACTAAGCTATCTCTCGAGCGCTTCTTTCTGTATCCAAAAGAGGGCACAAAACCTCAGTGCAGATGGTTGTAACATTTTGCTGGTGTTTGTAGTTCTTTGATTGTCTTGGATGTGAGTTCTTCTTCAGGCACATGAACATGCCAGTATTTTCTTCTTCTAGCCATCTTGCCTTACTCTCCTTGGTGTTGTCTCTGAAGCATGCTGGCTCATGGTGATAGAGCTGTGAGTCTTTAACATCCTAACAAAAACTTTTGCCTGATTCAGTCACAACATCGTGGGGCCTGGTCCTGGTCCCTGACTGTATGTCTGCACTTGGCCTCATCAGTCTCAGCAGGCAATGTTCTTAATAACAGAGCAATCTCTCTTACCTCTTCCTTTTTTCCAGTAGAAGGCACCAAACCTCATTTTAAGAACAATTATGTGGTTGCCAGGAATTGAACTTATGACCTTTGGAAGGGCAGCCAATGCTCTTAACCACTGGGCGATCTCTCCAGCTGTTCTTACTGTAGCCAAAAGAGGGCCCAAGACCTCATTGCATGTGATTGTGAGCGATTAAGTGATTGCCTGGAATTGAGTTCAGGCGGTTGAAAGAGCACGCAATGCTCTTAACCACTGAGACATCTCTCCAACCCGTTTTTCAACTTCTTTAAGTAAACCAGGTTTTCTCAATGTGGTGAGTGGATCACAAGTGAATTCCCCTAACATTTGAAGTACAGGGGCCTCCATGGACCTATTGGCTGTTCATGTACCTCATATAGGAGGTCTAGATAAATTGTTTCTCTGGCTTTAAATTGGTTAATCTTTTGCTGGTGTTTGTAGTCCTTTGTATTTCTTGGATATGAGTTCTTCCTCAGGCACATGAACATGCCAGTTTTATTCATCTAACCATCTTGCCTTACTCTGCTTGGTGGTGTCTCTGAAGCATGCTGGCTCATGGTGATAGAGCTGTGAGTCTTTATTATCCTAACAAAATCTTTTGCCTGGTTCAGTCACAACAACGTGGGCCCTGGCCCTGGGCACTGGCTCTATCTGCATTTGGCCTCATCAAACTCAGCAGGCAATGCTCTTTACCACAGAGCCATCTGTCATTCCTCTTCCTTCTGATGCCAGTAGAGGGCACCAAACCTGATTTTGAGAGCAATTGTGTGGTTGCCAGGCATCGAACTTCTGACCTATGGAAGAGCAGCCAGTGCTCTTAACCACTGAGCTATCTCTCCAGCTCTTCTTACTGTAGCCAAAAGAGGGTACAAGACCTCATTGCAGATGATTGTGAGCCATTAAGTGGTTGCCTTGAATTGTATTCAGGAGGTTGGGAGAGCAGGCAATGTTCTTTACAACTGAGTCATCTCTCCAACCCGTTTTTCAACTTCTTTAACTAAACCAGGTTTACTCAATGTGGTTTGTGGATCACATCTGCATTCCCCTAACATTTGTAGTTAAGGGGTCTCCATGGACCAATTGGCTGTTCATGTACATTATAGAGGAAGTCAAGAGAAATGACTTCTCTGGCTTTATATTGGTAAACGTTTTGCTGATGTTTTTTGTCCTTTGTATGTCTTGGATGTGAGTTCTTCTTCAGGCACATGAACATGCCAGTATTTTCTTCTTCTTGCCATCTTGCCTTACTCTCCCTAGTGTTTTCTCTGAAGCACGCTGCCTCATGGTCATAGATCTGTGAGTTTTTAACATCCTAACAAAAACTTTTGCCTGATTCAGTGACAAAAACGTGGGCCCTGGCCCTGGGCCCTGGCTCTATGTCTGCACTTGGCCTCATCGAACTCAGCATGCAATGATCTTTACCACAGAGCCATCTCTCATTCCTCTTCCTTCTGTTGCTAGTAGAGGGCACCAAACCTCATTTTGAGAGCAATTGTGTGGTTGCCAGGAATAGAACTTCTGACCTATGGAAGAGGAGCCAGTGCTCTTAACCACTGAGCTATCTCTCCAGCTCTTCTTTCTGTATCCAAAAGAGGGCACAAGACCCCATTGATAATGATTGTGAGCCATTAAGTGGTTGCCTGGAATTGAATTCAGGATGTTTGAAAAACATGCAATGCTCTTAACCACTGAGACATCTGTACAACCCATTTTTCAACTTCTTTAACTAAACCAGGTTTCTTCAATGTGGTGTGTGGATTACAACTGCAATCCACTAACATGTGGAGAACAGGCGTCTCCATGGACCTCTTGGCCATTCGTGTACCTCATAGAGGAGCTCTAGATAAATTGTTTTCTTGCTTTAAATTGGTAAACCTTTTGCTGGTGTTTGTAGTCCTTTGTATGTCTTGGATGTGAGTCTTCTTCAGGCACATGAACATGCAAGTATTTTCTTCTTCTAGCCATCTTGCCTTACTCTCCTTAGTTTTGTCTCTGAAACATGCTGGCTCATGGTGATAGAGCTGTGAGTCTTTAACATCCTAACAAAAACTTTTGCCTGATTCAATCACAACAACGTGGGCCCTGGCTCTATGTCTGCACTTGGCCTCATCAAACACAGCAGGCAATGCTCTTAAGCACAGAGCCATCTCTCCAGCCTCTTACTACTGTTGCCAGTAGAAGGCACCAAACCTCATTTTGAGAGCAATTATGTGGTTGACAGTAATCGAACTTCTGACCTTTTGGAAGGGCAGCCTGTGATCTTAACCACTGAGCTATCTCTCGAGCTCTTCTTCCTGTATCCAAAAGAGGGCACAAGACCTCAATGCAGATTGTTGAGAGCCATTATGTGGTTGCCTGGAATTCAATTCAGGAGGTTGGAAGAGCACGCAATGCTCTTAACCACTGAGCCATCTCTGCAACCCGTTTTTCTACTTCTTTAACTAAACCAGGTGTCCTCAATGTGGTGTGTAGATTACCTCTGCATTCCACTAACATGTGGAGTACATGGGTTTCCATGGACATATTGGCCGTTCGTGTTCCTTATAGAGGAGGTCTAGATAAATTGTTTCTCTGGCCTTAAATTGGTATACCTTTTGCTGGTGTTTGTAATTCTTTGTATGTCTTGGATGTGAGTTCTTCTTCAGGAACATGAACATGCCTCTATTTTCTTCTTGTAGCCATCTTGCCTTCCTCTGCTTGGTGTTGTCTCTGAAGCACGCCGGCTCATGGTGATGGAGCTGTGAGTCCCTAATCTCTTAACACAAAATTATGTCTGATCCAACACAACAACGTGTGCCCAGGTCCGTTTCCTAGCATTTGCGCATCTCATTTCATACTTTTTATCTTGCATTATGAGTAAATTTTATTTGTGGTTTTTCATAGTCACCAGGACTTGTTTTTTTTTCATTTGGGGATACCAAATGGCCCCAGAATCATTTCTCGTTGGAAAAAAATTTTCCTGGAACTAATCCTTATAAACCATGCTCGCCTGGATCTCATTGTGATTCTCCTGGCTCTGAGTGCTGGGACTAAAGTTGTGCACAACCACAGCTAAAAATATTGTTCTTAAAAATGATTTTGCCTTTGTGTGTTTGCAAGGAAGAGAACTTTTGACCTTTGGAAGGGCAGTCAGTGCTCTTAACCACTGAGCTATCTCTCCAGCTCTTCTTACTGTAGCCAAAAGAGGGCACAAGACCTCATTGCAGATGATTGTGAGCCATTAAGTGGTTGCCTTGAATTGAATTCAGGAGGTTCGAAGAGCACGCAATGCTCTTAACCACTGAGACATCTCTCCAACCCATTTTTCAACTTCTTAAACTAAACCAGGTTTACTCAATATGGCGTGTGGATCACATCTGCATTCCCCTAACATGTGGAGTTAAGGGGTCTCCATGGATCTATTGGCTGTTCGTGTATGTCATAGAAGAGGTCTATATAAATTGTTTCTCTGGCTTTAAATTGGTTAACATTTTGCTGGTGTTTATAGTCCTTTCATTGTCTTGGATGTGAGTTCTTCTTCAGGCACATGAACATGCCAGTATTGTCTTCATCTGGTCATATTGCCTTACTCTCCTTGGTGATGTCTCTGAAGCACGCTGGCTCATGGTGATAGAGCTGTGAGTCTTTAACATCCTAACAAAAACTTCAGTCACAACAACGTGGGCCCTGGCCCTCTGCCCTGGCTGTATGTCTCTACTTGGCCTCATCAAACTCAGCAGGCAATGTCTTTACCACAGAGCCATCTCTCATTCCTCTTCCTTCTGTTGCCAGTAGAGGCCACCAAACCTCATTTTGAGAGCAATTGTGTGGTTGCCAGGAATCCAACTTCTGACCTTTGTAAGAGCAGCAGTGCTCTTAACCACTGAGCTATCTCTCCAGCTCTTCTTTCTGTATCCAAAAGAGGGCACAAGACCTCATTGCTAATGATTGTGAGCCATTATGTGGTTGCCTGGAATTGAATTCAGGATGTTGGAAGAACACGCAATGATCTTAACCACTGAGGCATCTCTACAACCCGTTTTTCCACTTCTTTAACTAAACCAGGATTACTCAATGTGTTGTGTGGATCACATCTGCATTCTCCTAACATGTGGAGTTAAGGGGTCTCCATGGACCTATTGGCTGTTCGTGTTCCTCATAGATGAGGTCTAGAGAAATTGTTTCTCTGGCTTTAAATTGGTTAACATTTTGCTGGTGTTTGTAGTCCTTTGATTGTCTTAGATGAGAATTCTTCTTCAGGCACATGAACATGCCTGTAATTTCTTCTTCTAGCCATCTTACCTTACTCTCCTTGGTGTTGTTTCTGAAGCACGCTGGCTCATGGTGATAGAGCTGTGAGTCTTTAACATCCTAACAAAAACTTTTGCCTGATTCCGTCACAACAACATGGGCGGCTGTATGTCTGCACTTGGCCTCATAAATCTCAGCAGGGCATGCTCTTAACCCCAGAGCCATCTCTCATGCCTCTTCCTTGTGTTGCCAGTAAAGGGCACCAAACTTTGGGTACATCTCTCTGAACCCCTGGGAACCCCTCTAGAGTCAAGGCTCTTGCCAGCCCTAAAATGGCTCCCTTAATTAAGATATATACTTCCCTGCTCCCATATCCATCCTTCCATTATCCCAACCATCCCATTCCCCCAAATTCTCCCTATCCTCCCCTTCTCTTTTTTCTCTCCCCATCTCCCCTTTCCCCAATCCCACCCCACCCCCCACTTCCCAAATTTTTGCCCAGCAATTTTGACTACTTCCAATATCCAGGAGGATAACTCTATGTTTTTCTTTGGGTTCACCTTCTTATTTAGCTTCTGTAGGATTGTGAATTACAGGCTCAATGTCCTATATTTATGGCTAAAATCCTTTTTAAGGTTGCCTTACTCAACTTCTCAGGGAATGTAGAAAATTGGAATGATTTGGGAAAAAATATTATACAAATAACCCATAGATAAATTTTTCATGAAGTCTATTTCCCACTGAAATCCAATGAACTCAAGCTCCACTGTGTGCATTACTTTCAACACCCCCATATTTCTAGTCCTACAAAAATAGTTAATTAAGCTCTGTACATTTTTCTATGGCTTTTGCCACCTAATGTCCTAATATCTTCCACATTCCTCCAAAAGACAATGTTCCCACATTCTACCCAGCTTCAAAATCACTTTTGGTATACCACATTTTGACCTAATTTATTCATTTCTTGCTGTGATTAAATTCTCTAAATAAAAGCATATGAGGTAATAAACAGGTTTCTTTGACTGATATTTCCAGATCATAACCCACAACTGTGGAAGCTTAGGATAGAAATTCAAGTTACTAAATGAAGGCAAGAGACACTAAGGAAAAATGTTTACTGGCTTTCTCTCTTGCTTAGTCACTCTCTCTTGTTCAGTTAGCCTTCTTATCCCTCTCAGTCCCACTTTCTTAGGGTATTGAAACCATGAGTGGAAGAGAAGAGCCTTCCCACATGAATCATCAATCAACATAATTTTCCCAAACATACAAAGTAGCAGTTTTGATCTGGGCAAAGACTCAACTGATGTTCTCTCAAGATGACTCTAATCTACATCATGTTGAGAGCTGAAGCTAATTAAGGTAGAGATGATAATATATGAGAAGAAGATTTTTTTAAACACAAAATCAATATATTAACCATATCAAACACGAAGAACTAGAAAACAAAGATAGGTCAAGAAATGAGAAAAAGCCTCTAAGATCAAGAAGAGAAAACTAAAACTGTTTCTCCACAGAAACTTTCTAAACCAAGAAATGTTCAGGGACCTATGAACACCTGATTTTTGATAAAGGAGCTAAAAGTATACAATGGAAGAAAGAAAGCATCTTCAACAAATGGTGCTGGCACAACTGGATGTCAACCTGTAGAAGAATAAAAAAGATCCAGATCTATCACCATGCACAAAACTCAAGTCCAAATGGATCAAAGACATCAATATCAGTCTGAACACACTGAACCTGATAGAAGAGAAAGTGGGAAGTACAACATATGGGCACAGGAGACCACTTCCTACGTATAACCCCAGCAGCACAGACATTAAGGGCAACATTGAATAAATGGGACCTCCTGAAACTGAGAAGCTTCTGTAAAGCAAAGGACACTGTCACTAAGACAAAAAGGCAACCCACTGACTGGGAGAAGATCTTCACCAACCCCGCAACAGACAAAGGTCTGATCTCAAAAATAAATAAAGAACTCAAGAAACTAGATGCTAAAATGCTAATTAACCCAATTAAAAAATGGGGCACTGAACTGAACAGAGAATTCTCAACAGAAGAAGTTCAAATGGCCAAAAGACACTTAAGGTCATGCTTAACCTCCTTAGTGATCAGGGAAATGCAAATCAAAACAACTTTGAGATATCATTTTACACCTGTCAGAATGTCTAAAATCAAAAACACCAATAATAGCCTTTGCTGGAGAGGTTGTGGAGTAAGGGATACACTTATCCATTGCTGGTGGGAATGCAAACTTGTGCAACCACTATGGAAAGCAGTGTGGCGGTTTCTCAGGAAATTTGGGATCAACCTACCCCTGGACCCAGCAATACCACTCTTGGGAATATACCCAAGAGATGCCCTATCATACTACAAAAGTATTTGCTCGGGGCTGGAGAGATGGCTCAGAAGTTAAGAGCATTGCCTGGGGGCTGGAGAGATGGCTCAGCGGTTAAGAGCATTGCCTGCTCTTCCAAAGGTCCTGAGTTCAATTCCCAGCAACCACATGGTGGCTCACAACCATCTGTAATGAGGTCTGGTGCCCTCTTCTGGCCTGCAGGCATACACACATTGTATACATCAATAAATAAATATTAAAAAGAAAAGATTGGCTTGGTATGCTCATTAAAAAAAAAAAGAGCATTGCCTGCTCTTCCAAAGGTCCTGAGTTCAATTCCCAGCAGCCACATGGTGGCTCACAACCATCTGTAATGAGGTCTGGTGCCCTCTTCTGGCCTTCAGGCATACACGCAGACAGAATATTGTATACATAATAAATAAATAAATATTAAAAAAAGTATTTGCTCAACTATGTTCATAGCAGCATTATTTGTAATAGCCAGAACCTAGAAACAACCTAGATGCCCTTCCACAGAAGAATGGATGAAGAAAGTGTGGAATATATACATATTAGAGTACTAATCGGTGGTAAAAAAAAAAAAAAAACAATGACATCTTTAATTTTGCATGCAAATGGATGGAAATAGAAAACATTATCCTGAGTGAGGTAACCCAGACCCAAAAAGATGAACATGGGATGTACTCACTCATAATTGGTTTTTAGCCATAAATATAGGACATTGAGCCTATAATTCGCAATTCTACAGAAGCTCAATAAGAAGGTGAACCCAAAGAAAAACATAGAGTTATCCTCCTGGATATTGGAAGTAGTCAAAATTGCTGGGCAAAAATTTGGGAAGTGGGGGGTGGGGTGGGATGGGGGAAAGGGGAGATAGGAAGAGAAAAATGAGAAGGGGAGGATAGGGAGAATTTGGGGGAATGGGATGGTTGGGATAATGGAAGGATGGATATGGGAGCAGGGAAGTATATATCTTAATTAAGGGAGCCATTTTAGGGTTGGCAAGAGCCTTGACTCTAGAGGGGTTCCCAGGGGTTCAGAGAGATGTACCCAACGAGGTCCTTGGGCAGCTGAGGAGAGAGAGCCTGAAATGGCCCTATCCTATAGCCATACTAAGGAATATCTTGCATATCACCATAGAACCTTCATCTGGCGATGGATGGAGATAGAGACAGAGACCCACATTGGAGCAATGGACTGAGCTCCCAAGGTCCAAATGAGGAACAGAAGGAGGGAGAACATTAGCAAGGAAGTCAAGACCGCGAGGGGAGCACCCAACCCACTGAGACAGTGGGGCTGATCTATTGGGAGCTCACCAAGGCCAACTGGACTGGGACTGAAAATGCATGAGATAAAACCGGACTCACTGAATATGGTGGACAATGAGGACTGCTGAGAAGCCAAGGACAATGGCACTGAGTTTTGACCCTACTGCATGTACTGGCTTTGTAGGAGCCTAGCGGGTTTGGATGCTCACCTTCCTAGACCTGGATGGAGGAGGGAGGACCTTGGACTGCCCACAGTGCAGGGAACCCTGACTGCTCTTTGGACAGGAGAAGGAGGGGGAGGAGAGTGGGGCGCAGGGAGTGGGGCGAGGGGGAGGGAAAAGGAAGGCGGGGAGGAGTCGTAAATTTTTATTTTAAAAAAATTTAATAAAAATAATAAACAGTTGCTATATCAAAAGAAAAAATACTTTCTATATAAAACAGCTAATACAACAATTAAAAATTTATGAAATTCAAATACTAATATTAATGATGAACACATTTTCATTTTCAAATATTTTACCTATCGTTTGAGCATACTGTTTGGTTTTGCTTTTATTTAGATTTTGCTTTGCTTTGAATAATTTCTTATGAAACTTTAGATTTATTCCTTGGTAAGAGAAGGTGTTTGGTGGTATAGTCTGCTATTCTCTCAGTTTTCTTTACATGGTTAACAAGTTACTTTGTTATGCAGAGTGCTTTTAATTATATGTGGTCTTATTTTGTTTATTTTTTCATTCTATTCATTCTACTTCTGAGATTGTAGCTATCAACAACAAAAGGGACACATTCTCAAACCAAAATCATTTGAGTTTTGCCCTACATTTTCTTCTAAAAATATAGTTTTGTAATTTCAGGTTTTACATTCAAGTTTTTCATCCATTTTGACCCAACTTTCATGCATACTTTAAAGAAAGAGCCTCAATTCATTATTTACAAATGGATAACCTGTTTCACAATAGTATTTCTGGAAGAGAACATATTTTCTCTATTGAACTTTTGATAGAATGATAAATTACACTTGACCATAAGTGTTTGGATATAGTTTGGGAGATTTCTCCATTATTCTACTAACCTTTGAGTCTATTTTTATGCCAGGATCATAATTTGTTATTATAATGACTTTGTAATAAGAGTTTGAAATGAAATACTTTAAGGTCTTCAGCTTTGGTCTTAAGTTTGTTCTGGTTCTTTGAAATCTTATGGTTGGTCTCCTTTTATCTCTTCTTAATGATGCATGACATTTTTACTTAATAATTATAATCTTCTTAATAATCTGACTTGTAAAATAAAGACAAACCACAATAAAAGTCAAATAATTAACAAAATATGTTACTCTCTTTTCTACTTCTGTAAATAATTAAAAGTTATTAAACACTTTTCATCATAAATCTTTCAAAATTATTATTAAATACCAAGACAAGATCTCCTGAGTAAATTGAGAACATGGAGACCTTGGGGGAGGGTTGAAGGAGGAAAGGAGAGGCATGGAGGGGAGCAAAGAAAAATGTAAAGCTCAATAAATGTCAATAAAAAATGTCATTTCAATGGCTGACCTTTCTTGGGGCTTATGCTACGATCCCTCTTAAACCATTGGTGCTGAGTTGCCTTGTCATGGGCTGATCTATCATGTGAGTGTGGGCTACAAAACAAGTTCCAGGACAGCCAGGACTATTATATAGAGAAACCCTCTCTTGACAAACAAAACAAAAAACAAATAAAGAAGAGAGAAAAGGAAGGAAGGAAGGAAGGAAGGAAGGAAGGAAGGAAGGAAGGAAGGAAGGAAGGAAGGAAGGAAAGGAAGGAAGAGTAACTGCCTGGACAAGAGAATAGAATGTCTGTGTAGAGTCCAAATATCCCCGGTGGATGGTGTCAGCATGGCTAAGGGGTCACCCTAGAAATAAGTATTCCCTTAAGCCATGCTAGAGGTCAAATGATTTTACCTTTAATAAAGCTGCACTGTCCCATCCCAGAACCCTGCTGTCTAGCACAGCATCTTACCGTGTGCAGCCATGCTGGTTCATATGCCTGTCCACTTTCCTGAAATACTCAGAACTTGTCACTTTTCTTTTCTTTTTTTATTTTTATTCTTTTTTAATTAAAATTTCCACCTGTCCCCTTTCCCATTTCCCTCCCCCTCCTCCCAAATATTGCCCCTCCCCCCACTCCCCTTTCCCTATCCCCACTCCTTCTCTCCTCGCCCCACTCCATTCCCCCTCCCTCTCGATACTGAAGAGCAGTACAAATTCCCTGCCCTGCGGGAAGACCAAGGTCCTTCCACTTCTATCTAGGTCCAGGAAGGTGATCATCCAAACAGGCTAAGCTCTCACATAGCCAGTTCATGTATTAGGATCAAAACCTAGTGCCATTGTCCTTGGCTTCTCATCGGCCTTCATTGTCCGCCATGTTCAGAGAGTCCAGTTTCAACCCATGCTTATTCAGTCCCTTTCTTTCTCTTTCTGATCTAAACTCTTCCCCATCACCTGCTTACTCCTCTAAGCTCTCCTTCCTGCCATGCAGCTGTCTGTCTGTCCTGTGTCTGACCTTCATGGAGAACAGGATTGTATTCCCCACCCTCCATTCTCCATTCTCCATGAGGTGTTTTTCTGTTAAGTTGGAATAAAATTTTTCTTGATTAATAAAAAAAAAGACTCCTACACTCTCATCCACATTGCATTTGGAGATCAGATGGAACACAAATGAATTTTTCAGGGGGCATCATCATAATAGCTGATCCCTCAGATACACAATGCCTGATCCAGTAATTTAGACTGTTAATTGTTTTCACATTTTCTTACAAAACCTGTGCCCACTTAAAATTTTTATTCATTTTTTAGTACAATGAAATATTTTTAATATTTATTACATATTGGTATGAAGAAATCAAATGCATGTGTTCATATTTAAATGTGATTAATGATTTTAAGAGGCCTGGGGACTCCTGATGAGAGGGCTTATACAGTGGTTCTCAACCTTCCTGATGTTGTGACCCTTTAATACAGTTTGTCATGTTGTGGTGACCCCCAAACATGCGATTGTTCTCATTGTTACCTCATATCATAATTTTACTACTGTTATGAATCATAAACATCTGAGTGCTCTGATGGTCTTGGCTGACCCTTGTGGAAGCGTTGTTTCTCGTCCCAAAGGCCTTGACACACAAGGCTAAAATCCCTGGCTTGCTGGGTAGAGACACTTGATGCTGAGCCTAACAACCAGAATTGGATCTCCAGGACCCACAAGATTAAGGGAAGAATTAATTCCCACAAGTCATTCTCTCTCTCTCTCTCTCTCTCTCTCTCTCTCTCTCTCTCTCTCTCTCTCTCACACACACACACACACACACACACACACAGGACAGACACATGCTTATAGTGTTTTTCCTGCATGTATGTACATATACCACCTGTGTGCCTGGTTCCTGCAGAGGTCAGAAGAAGGCATCAGATCCCCATGGACTAGAGTAAGCCACCATGTAGGTTTGGGGATTGAACCTGAACCAACTTTCTAGTCCCACCCTAAACTTTTAAAAGTCTAATAAAATAAAGGTTTGGGGGTCAGCAGTTAAGAGCATTTGCTGCTCTTGCAGAGCACCTGGATTTGGTTTACAGCACCCATGTGGCAGCAATGTGTAAATCCACATTCATGGGACCCAGTGCTTTCTTCTGGTCTCTGAGGGCATCAGACACACACAAGAAGCATGCACACACACGCACGCATGCACACTTACATAAGCACTGCAAAGTCACTAATACTGGTCTTAGCATCAGCATTTCCTCATGAGGGAATAGAGTGTCCTGAGCCTTCTTTTGAAGATGCTGACTGGAAACTGGAGTTGGTCCTTCATCTGTGGTGAAGATTTAGAGAGACACAGAGGACAAGGGTGAAGAACAGCACAAAGCCTGTGCAGATGACATTATGACCCTCTGACATGCTGTGATTTGTACATGAGGAGCTTGCTGTAGTGATCCACAGCTCAGATGCTGTCATTTGCAGGACTGAGCCAGCCAACTTCAGGACTCCAGGGACATCCTCAGGGAGCCTGGGATGGATGTTTAGTATAAATCGTGTTATGTGCATACAGGTGCCATAATTTAATAAGGCTCTGTTTAATCTGGAAATAATCTGTTCATAGTATGTAGGTTGTGCTTTAAATGTGCGGGTCATACAACTCTTGCTCTCTCATCTCAGTGCTCTCAGGTTGTGGGAACACGGGACTAAAGCAGAGTGGTCAAGCCTTTCTGTGTCTTCCCTTCCTTGTCAGGCACATGTGTAGTTCGTAGACATACATGTAGACAAAAAAATTAATAGACATAAAATAAATCTAAAAAGAACACATATATTGTGGTGATATTTTGTTTGTGCTCTAACAAATAAAGCTTGCCTGAAGATCAGAGGGCAGAGCTAGCCACAGAGGTCTTGAAGTCTGTATAGACAGACAGGAAGTGATATGGCTGGGAAGAGAGAGAAATATAAGCCATGGGAAACAGGAGCTCAGCTCTTTTTTTTTTTTGGCTGAGGAGTTAACAAGGTAAGACTTGGCTGTGACTTGCTCCCTTGTTGCTCTGATCTTTCACCATTTACCCTGATATCTGACTCTGGATTTATTTTATTAAGACAAATTAGAATTCATACTACATATATAGTCAGGTATAGCCACATATGCCGGTCAGGAGGAGGGTGTGTTTGAGGACAGCCTGAATTAAATTGTGAGGACCTGTCTAAAAACCAAGAATAATGGGTCAAGAGAGAGAAGCATCAGAGATGGCAGAAGGAGGAAGTGGGAAAGTGCCATTAAAGGCTTCAGTGAGGGGTGCAGCCTAAGCAATCAACTGAGGGAGGGAAAGGGAATGTGTAGGGTCTGGGGGAGAAGCACTGCAAGCAAAGGGGAACCCTGAAAGTGACCTGGGGGATAAAGGGGAGGAACACCTCAAAGCAGCTTTGGGGGGCCACTGAAACTTGTTCTAACACTAGAAAGGTAAACATCAGCTTTATCATCCTTGAGGCATGGGCAGAAAAATAGAACACCTCTGGCCTGGATGGGTACTTGGCATTTGATCATCCAAAATTAGAATTTAGTAAGCCAGCCTACATCCGGAATGCCATCTTTATTCTCTCAGTACTCCTGAGGCAGAAGCCGGTGAAACACTGTGTTTGAAGTCAGCCTGGTCTACATAAGGAGTTCTGGTCTTGCTAGGAGTACACAGCAAGACTCTGTCTCAAATACAAGGGGGCTGGAGAATGGCTCAGTAGTTAAACTTCTCTTACAGAAAACCTGAGTTCAAGCCCCAGTACCCACATTAGGCAGCTGATAACTGCCTTTAACCCTAGCTCTCAGAGAACCAACATCTCTGCTCTCTTCAGGGACCTGACCTGCATGCACATACCCCCACCACACATGCACATACCCCCACCACAGAGAGAGAGAGAGAGAGAGAGAGAGAGAGAGAGAGAGAGAGAGGAGGGGAGGAGGGGAGCACATATAATTTAAAGTTAAAATAAGTGGGGTTGCGGTAGTGCACAGTTTTAGTCCCAGCTCTTGGAAGGCAGAGGCAGGGGGATCTCTGAGTTCAAGGGCCAGCCTCATCTATAGACTGAGTTCCAGGACTGGCAGGGGTACACAGAGAAACCCTGTTCTGAAAAACCAAAAGCTAATAAATACATACATACATACATACATACATACATACACAAATGAAATCTTAAAAAAAAAAAACCAACAAAGCCTAGAACATACCATACTGTGTGTAGGGGAAAATTCAGGCATGACCTGGTGCCCAGCCTACTTGACAAACTGTACTTCTAAATAAGAAGCATGGCACCCCGTGCTCCTGAAGGCAGAACACTGAATTCTGAAGTCGCTTGAGTAGCCAGCAGTTGGCCTATGAATGAGTCTGTATTCTCCTTGTCTCCTATACTGTGCATCTTGCACATGAGACCCTGGTGGCATAAACTGTCAATGTCCAGTCAGTGGAAATGCACTAACCAATCACAGATGACAGACTTCTACTATATACGTGGTTGTTCACGTGCAGTAGGGCAGACACTGATCCCTGGAGCCCTATCTGGAGCAGTTTATCTCAGCGCCCATAACAGATTCATGGGCATTTTGGTCTTGGGTGGGGGTGGGGTCACCGCTAAGGATGGCAGGGGTAGTAGCGAAACTGCATACATGACTACTCTATAATATGTTTAAGGGTTTTATTGACAGAGAGATGGCGTGGGAGCAAGCTGACCTTTGGAAAGCACCACAAGCATCCGGTGTTCAGTTCCCTGCCTCACACCATCTCTCTAGAGTTGTTGCTCATGTCCTGTGCAGTGGTACACGGGAACCAGTCACAGTGTATACTGGTTATTACACTCACAGATGTGGGTGCGCATCGTGTAGACAGCTGCCAGCATTTGGGGCATCCACTGCATTGGGCGGCTAGGAAAAAGTGATAGAGGAGGGGGAGGGGGTCTTAGAGGGCCAGAAGTTAAGGGTCATACCAGTGACCCTTAATTACATTCATTTAGGCAAATTCTGTAGATCTTTTGTGGGAGAAAGACCTAGGAAGTTAGAAAATGGAACTGGGAGTTTCTCAGTTTCTCTGAATTCAAACTCTCTGATGTGTGAGTTTCTGTCTCTGGCTATGAGTATCTGTGACCTGTAAGCTTCTGACTCTGTGGGTATCAGTGGAATCTGGGAGTCTTCCTACTAGATGCAAAGGTGTCTCTGAGATGGTTACCCAGACCCACTCATTTGGCTTTTATGATGGAATATACAGTCTCTTTTTTGGGGTTCTCATGGACAGGTGGGTAGTGTGGTGTTGTTGGGGAGGTTGAGCTTGACAGGATAATGGAGGCATACATGATATTGTTATCCTGCAGGGGTGTGGGGGGACAAGGCATTAGATAACAGAACAACTGAGGCTCCCATAAAGCAGCAGCTGCAGCCTAAATGTCCCTCCCACACCTCTGACCTCCAACCTTCTGCCTCCATCAACATCCCTTTAACTCCTTCATATCTGAGTCTGAATTGCTTACCTTGGGGTTCTCTTTGGGGTCCATATGTTGTCCTAGAGAAAAAGGAACATAGAGTTCTGACATCAAGGCATGTGACAGGAAGGGAGACACATGGCTGGGAGTTCCAAGTGTGAGATGAAGACCTTGGTTACATGGGAGGGACAGGGTGAGAAGGAGAAGACAAAAACACTGAGGGAATGCTTATGTAAGTGTGGGGTCTTGGGAGAAGAAGGCAGAGCCAAGTGTGGAAACTGGAAGATGGCAGAATTCACCCTCAGGTTCAACATCCTCATATTTCTCAATGTTTTCAATAAGTTCCCCACATAAGAACAAAATGGGCAACATATTAGAGGCTGGACAAGAAAGAATTAAGACATTGGGTGCTGGGCTGGAGACATGACCCAGGTAGTAAAGTGCTTGTCACATAAACGTGAAGTCCTGACTTTAGACCCCAGCATCCACCCACCTAAAGCTGGATGCTGGAGAAACAGAAACAGGCTGCTAAGTCCCAGGAGTTCACTGGCCAGCCTACACTAACAGATGAGCTCTAGATTCAGTGAAAAACCCTGTCTCAGAAGATGAAGTGGAGGGCTGGAGGCATGGCTCAGTTAACAAAGTGCCTGCTTCTCAAACATGAAGACCCAAATTTAGATTCCCAAGGGCTCATGTAAAAATGCTGGGTATAGACATGCAGTAGTGGTGCATGCCTTTAAACCCAGTACTCAGGAAATAGGGGCAAGTGGATCTCTGTAATTTTGAGGCCAACTTGGTCTACAAAGTGAGTTCCAGCCAGGGATGTTTATACAGAAAAACATTGTCTCAGTAAACCAAACCAACAACAAAATATTCTGGGTACAATGTGCCTGGAGGGTAGGGGTGGAGATGGGTGGATTCCTGAAGCAACTTTTCTGGGCAGCCCAGGCAAACTGATGAGATTCAGTTAGGAAGAGATCTTACTATAAAGGCCACAAAATAAATATTAAATAAAGGCGGGAGAAGCTGAGAAGAGTCACAGCATAAACATCTGACCTCCACATACATGCTTAAGTTCACACAGAATCACAACATAAATGCATGAACACAAAATAGAATGGAGAGCAACTGAGAAAAGACACCATTGATCTCTGGCTTCTACACACATGAGCACATGAGCATGTGCACTGAATACACACACACACACAGAGAAACATGTAATAACACACACAGACCTGGGCATGGTGGTGCATGCTTGTATTCTCAATGCTCAGAAGGTAGAGCCAGAGGAACTCCTGATGTTCACTGTGCAATCAACCAGGTCTAATTGGTGAGTTCCAGACAAGTGTGAGACCTTGTCTCAAACAAAACAAAACAAAACAAAAGCCCAAACTACAACAACAACAAAACCCCAAAAGCCAATGGGGTCTTGTGAAATGGCTTAGTAGATAAAGCCTTACCGTTAAGACTGACAACCTGAGCAAGATGGTGGTGACACATGCTATAATCCCAGCATTTGGGAGGCAGAGGCAGGCAGATCTTAGTGAGTTAGAGGCCAGCCTGGGCTGCAAGAGTGAGTTCCAGGACACATTCCAAATCTACAGAGAATCCCTGTCTTGAACAACTGAGGGGAGGGGGGGGAGACTGACAACCTGATCTCATCCCAGGGATCCACATGTGGAAGGAAAAATATAGCTCTCTGAAGCTGTTCTTTGTCTTCCACATCTGTGCCATATCAAACTCATACCTACATACATATGCACACAAACAAATAAGTAAAATGTAATAAAAATAATGTTTAAAATGTATGAACTGTATGACTCGTGAGAAAACACACACTCATGCACACATACACACCCCAATGTTATCCTCTCATCAACTTGATTAAAACTAGAAGGAAAGTAAGTTTCAGATCTTATGTGAAGGTTCTCAGGCTAAGTTTGTGAAAGAAGGGACCTGAGATTGGACTGGAGGAAGAGACTCTTGCCAGAGAAGCCACAGGGAGAAGAAAGAGGGAGGGGCTGGGGTTGCAGTGTTGCTCTTAGAGTGCTTGTGTTAATTGCACAAGGTCCTGGGTTCCATCCCCAACACCTCATAACCCAGCTGTGGTATGATGCCTGTCATTCCAACAGTTGGGAAGTGGAAGCAAAAGGGTCAGAAGTTCAAGGTTGTCCTTGGCTTCACAGAGAGTTCAAGACCAGCCAGGGCTATATGAGACCCTTTCTCAGAAAAAATGGAGAAGACTCAGAGCAGGCCATGTACAGTAAGGAAAAGAAAAGTCAGGAAAGAAGGGCAGAGAGGTTGGGAGGTGAACAGAAAAGGGCAAGAGATGTGGAAGATCTAGAAGAAAGAACTCCTGGGAGCAGGGCTCACTGAGCATAAAGACAGAAAGAGGAAAGGGAAAGATGGGAGAGCTGGTGGAATCCAGGCAGATGTTCCAGGCTGACAGGAACCAGAGCCACAGAGAAGGAAGCACAGGGAATGGAAGGAAAGAGGGAGAAAGACCCATGAGACCTGTGGGTGGGGACTGTCCTGGGAAGGAGACTCCCTGAGACTCTGCTGCACTCCATGTTGGTGTGTGAAACTGGTGGCCCTGAAGAACATGGCGTCATAGAGGACATGGAGGAAACAGACAGGATGAGTCAGGGGTGGGAGATGTGAAGAGCCCTGTGTGTCCTTTGTTCTTCTAAGATATTTGAAGGGGGTGAACAGATGGCTCAGTGGTCAAGAGCACTGGCTGCTCTTGCAGAGGACAGAATGGCACGCACCTGGTTGGGGTTTTGGCTTTAGTCCTCTGGCCTGGGGGGAAGAAACAGTGTCAGTGTGACATCCATGCTGATTGTCCATCTGCCTTTCAGCTGTCCTCTATGTTCAGCACCTTCAGAGGAAGCGAAGATACCAGCCCAGGCAGTCAGAGAAGAGCCTGGACTACCTCTGCTGGCTGTTGTCCTACACAGCAACCCCTCCCACAAATCTCTGCCAGGTTCAGGTCCCACCTCTGTCTCCTTTGGTTCCTTCATCTTACCTTGAGTTCCCCCTGGCCCCACACCTGCTTGTCTACTCTGTGTTCTCCTGGCTTCCTTTTGTGCCATTAGAAACTGCATACTTCTGGATTGTAGTTTACTCTACTGGTCTATTTATCTTGGTGCATGCTGTGCTGTTTTAATTACTATAGCTCTTTTATTGTCACTTATTTATTATGTGGTAGGGGCTGTGCCTCAGTTTGTGTGGAGGTAGAGGGCACCTTGAAGGAGTCGGTTCCCTCCATCATCTGGTTCTTACAATGAAACTGTCCACCCTCAGAGGCCACTGGAGCCTTTTGTCCTCATTTGTTTTATATTGATTCACCTACTGGAGTCTTTTGTTCTTATTTATTTTATATTGATTCACCTACTGGAGCCTTTTGTCCTCATTTATTTTATATTGATTCACCTACTGGAGCCTTTTGTCCTCATTTGTTTTATATTGATTCACCTACTGGAGCCTTTTGTCTTCATTTATTTTATATTGAATCACCTACTGTACTTGGTTTTTTTGGTTTTATAATTTTTAAATTTTGTGCATCTGTTTTGGGGTTGATGCTCATGAGAGCAGGTGCCTGTGGATTCAGGAGAGAGTTTCTGGTAGAACTGGAACTGAAGTTACAGGTGCTGTAGCTGCTGGAAGCAGAACTCAGGTTCTCTGCAAAAGCAACCAGTGTTCTTAACTGCTGAGTCATCCCTCCAGCCTCCTATTGCAACTCTGAGTAAATTCTGGGATCGGGCATTGGAGTGCTCCGTCATCGGTCATTTCATGTCTGTTGTTGTTGTTTCATCTCATTTTGTCTTGTTTTGTCTTTGAGAAGGCATCTGAATTGGAGAAGATAAATTGTTTTTGCAAAATTGCCATTGTCATTTAGGTGTGAATTTGATATAGATACAAATAATTTGCATTGGTATGGATTTTAAGGTCAATTTTGTTATAGGTATATGTATTTCTGATCTTGATTAAGGTATTGTGATTGTGTAGTTCATTTAAAACGTAATGTATAATTAGGAAATATAGATTGTTGATGGATAATCATTGATAATAGTAAAGCTTGTAATCATGTTAGTTAGATTTTCTAGATATATAGAGATATATTTCAATTAGATAGACATTCTTCATATCTTTCAAAGACTACAGAACATGGCATTTAAGATGTTTTAATAAATTAGGGTTTTTCATGACAATGAGACAGACACATCTGCTCCTGGCAGTACCAATCTACTTCAAGAGGAAGATGGGCATCAAAGAGGCTCCTTATGAAGTTGGTTAGCCATTTGGGCAAAAAACTGCTCTTGCATGGACTGATGCATAAACTGGGCACAAAGAACCCACAGAGAGAAGACTGCTGAACTTGCCTAACGTGAGATGGTCTTTCAGGGTTCCTGATTCATGAAAGTGTCTGCGAGACATTCTGCAGGACACAAAAAAAGTGACTAAATTGTCTTTAAAATTTCCTGCTTCATGGAAAAGTCTGCTGGATACTATGGGCCTGAAGACCAAAGATGGATGCCCCAATGGTACAGAGGAACTTTGGGTGACTGTACAGGCAGTGAGATGTCTCTGTCATTTCTAGAGTTTTGGACTTCTTGTTTGCTTAGATAATATTATATCCTTCTGGAGTCTTTGATGGAGTTAAAAAATGAATAGATAGCTGTAGTTTCCTTAGTTATGATAAAAGATAAAATAGATACAAATATTGTAACTGTAATTCTTACTTGACAACTGTTTTGTTACATGTAATTTTACTATGTTAAAGTCAAAGCCTTTCTTTTTTGTTTAACGAGAAAAAGGGGAAATGATGGAGGTGGGTCTTGTATTTATCTGTTGCTTTCATTGGTTAATTAATAAAAAAATTGCTTGGCCCTGATAAAACAGAAAATTAGGTATGCGGAGTAGACAGAACAGAATGCTGGGAGAAAGAAGCCGAGTCAATTATATTGTTGTATAGAAAATTATATTGTTGTATAGACATCTTTTTTAAAAATCTTTAATTATTTTTATTGTATAAATGTTCACCTGCTTGTATGTCTGTTTGCCATATGTGTACTTGGTGCCTGTGGCAGTCAGAGGAGGGCATCATATACCCTGGGACAGGGGTTACAGGAGCCTTGAGCCATTGTGTGGGTCCTGGGAATCAAACCCTGCGTCCTCTGAAAGAGTATCCAGTGCTCTTAACCACTGAGCCATCTCTCCAACCACCTAATATAGACACCTTAACTAGTTTTTCCATTTTACGAATGAGAGGTTTCCTACTCACCCACTGCCTCTGTCATTCAACAACATCACTGTTAGTATTCAGGCATCTGTACTGACCCCTGAGGTTCAGATGAGATATATTCTCAGTGCATCCACTAAGAGCACCTCCTATATATGTTTGCTATGTTCCCCTTTAAAAAGTGAACCCTGCTCATCTCCAGTCTCTTCCTTTCTCTCTCTCTTCTCTTCTGCAGCTCCTGTCTCAGAAGCTGGTCTCCCTTCACCCATCCTCTATTTTCCCATTGACTTTCCCTCATTAAAAACCCTCTCCATTTGAGCTCTGTCTCATGGTGTCTTTCTCTCTTGCACCGCTTTTTGTAAAAAAAAAATTACAACAGTTCCCCCACTGTGCTTTGGAGAAGTTATTTGGCTCCTTAGTTTAAACTTTTTCCCCTAGTGTTTTACATTATAGTTTTAGCTTTAAAGATTTATTTGTATGTGTGTGAGTGTATCTCTGTGTGAGAGATTGTATATGCCATCTGGGTTTCCAAGCCCAATGAGGCCTGAAGAGAACCCTGGACACCTGAAGCTAGAATTACAGGAGGTTGTGAGTGGTTCCCTAAGGGTGCTGGGAACTGAACTTGGGTCTCTGCAAGAGCAGCACCTGTTCCTAACTCCTGAACCATCTGTCTGTCTTTTCTCTTTTGACTTATAAATACATGTTTTGTTTTGTCTTGTTTTTTTGACAACTCTGTCAGATCCACACAGGCACTTCAAATATATTTCTGAGAGGCTCAGTCTACCCCTGTGCAAGTTTGAATGAAGAATCTTTGCCACAGGCTCACCTGTTTGTACCCTTGCTCATATTGGGGAGGTTATGGAGAATTTAGGAGGGGCAGCCTTCTGGAAGAGGTGTGTCACTGGGGGTGTGTTTTGAGAATGTGTTTTCCCACCTCACTGCTGTTTTCTGTGTTTTCTGCATGTGATTGAGATGCGACTGCTCAGTGTCCTGTTTCAGCTGCCCCACCATTATTAACCTTCCTTTGGAGATGCAAGCCAGAATGAACTCTTCCTTCCACAAGGTACTTTTGATCATGATGTTTTATCTCAACAGTGGAAAAGTACCCACCATTGCACACCCTCAGACAGACTTCCTCCTTCAGTCCCCATATGGCATGGTGGTTTCATCAAAGTGTTTTCCAACAAATGAGACTTGTTCCTGTTCTCTGGTACCAGTATCAGTCTAATCACTCACTTTTTGTTTGTTTGAGATCTTCTGCACCCAAGTATGACTTTGAATGTTGATCTTCCTGCCTGCACCTTCCACTTATAGACATGCCCTACCACACAGGGCTAATCACAGAGTCTGAAAGCTTTTGCCTCAAAATTTTCCTGGTCCTGGCCATTTGTCTCCATGTACATCCCCAGTGGTAAACGGATGCAGCCAGGCCCATGTCCAGTTTGTCCTCTACACCCTACGACTGCAAGGTTAGTGTCCAGCAGCTGCTCAGGCTGCAGCACTACCCTTCACGTCTCACAGATACACTACTGAGACACTGTGACTCTCCAGCTGACATACTTCCATCCAGGCCCAGGGTTTCTCAGCTGGGGAGTGACTTATGTCAGAGGGCATTAGTGGCCACACATCCTGCTCCCTTTCCTCCCTCCTTCCTGGTTTAGGCTTGTGCAGTGAAATTATCACTATCCTCAGAAGGATGCCATGTTGGTGGGGCCTGAAATCTCCTTATAGCCCCACTCCCATGCTGTGGTTTACCTTTCTGACTGTCTGTGGCATTGATAACTCTTAGTAAACACCTTTCTCCCCAGTAACCTGTCTCAGTGACACTCTTAAACCCTATCTGAGACCTTTCACACATGCTGAAGCCATCATAGCAGGTGCTGAGGTGGCTACTTCATTCTGCCAGTGGTATCAGAGGCTTGGGGACTTGACTTACAAGGTTCCCTCTTGTCATCTCCTGTCACCTTCACCAGCACCACACTTCTCAAGAGTTCCTGACATGGATTCCCTTTCCTGAAAGGCCAGAGAGAGTCCTCCATGACTTCCAGCACTTTCTTGGCTATTCTGTGGAAGGAAGAGAGTTTGAGATAAATTCTCATGTAATCAAGATGCCCCTGCCTCTCCTTCCCAGGTGCACAGACTGAGGTGTGGATCACAGTGACTGTTATTGTTTTAATTTTTAATTGTATTATATTTATTTATTCACCATGTGTGCGAGTGTCCACAGGCAACGGTGTGTGTGTGTGTGTGTGTGTGTGTGTGTGCATGTCAGAGAACAACATACAAGAGTCAGTTCTTTCCTTTGTCCCTATGTGTTCTAGCATTTCCAGTGTCTTGACCTCCTGAGCCATCTCACTGCATCTGGCTGTCATTACTTATTCTTTGACATTGTATGCAATTTTTCTTCCTCTGAGAGCTCCTCTACCAACCTGTCTCCCCTCTGACTGTGTCTGTCAACACCACAGCCCTCTCTGAAATGAACACTCAGCCCTTGGGATGCCTCCCCCATCACCCACAGTTACTGGGAAGCCAGACATTCATCTACTTGGAATTCTCCAGTTGCAAGTCAAACTTTGGGAAGTAGAGCAATACTTCTGAGCTGAGGGTACTTCCGGTCCCTTCTGCTTTTCCCTCCCCTGGCTTTCTCCTAGGCAGGCCATTTCTCCTCTGTAAAAGGGGTGGACTGATGATGAAATGACTGAGTCAACAGAGAAGAACTGAGATGTGACTGGACTGTGCGGTTCACAAACTGAACCCTCAGAGGTCTCACTTGGGGAACCGGCTTAGAGCAGATTTCCAGTGGAGTTAGCAGTGCATGACTCCAGCAAAACTAAACTGAAGCAACAGCAACAAAAGACCCCACCTACTCTAAGCAGAAGCCTCAGAACCCGACTCTGGACTCGAGAGGAGGCCATCAGGGATCTGCCTTGGGGAGGCCGAAAGCCACCCTTAGCTATTACTCCTCAAAAGCTGTCCACCTTGTTGTTTTTAAAGACAGGGTCTCTCACTGGGACCTGAGGCTCAACAATTAGGCTAGTATGAGTAGCCATCAGCTTTCGGGATGATCTTGTCTCCACCTGCTCAGCACTGGGATTACAAGGATTGTGGTGAAAGATACGCAAGCTTGCACGGCAAGCACATTACTGACTGAGCCATTACCTGAGTCCTAGGATCTGTGCTGTCCCAGTCTTAACAGGAAGTGTAAGCAAACGTGTGTGTGTGTGTAGGTGCATATATCTATACTTTTCACCTTCTTTCCCAGAATGTCCAAAAGAACAAATCAAACAAATGAAGTTGTTGGAAGCATAGTGGTTGAGTAATGACTGAGAAGGAAAGAGTCACTTCAGCCACTGTCATTGATAAAGTTAGAGTCACTAAGAAAGTGTAGTCCTGAGAGGAGAAAAGGCAGGTCAGCTACTGAGGGGGTGGCTCAGTGCAGAAAGCACTTGCCTTGTTAGTTATTTTGTCAATTTGACAAAGCTGTAGGTATCTGAGAAGGGGAACCTCAACTGAGAATATGCCTCTATCAGATTGCCCATAGGCAAGTCTGTAGAACATTTTCTTGATTTGATTGATGTGGGAGAACCCAGCTCACTGTGGGTGGTACCATATCTGGGCTGATGGTCCTGGATGCTATAATCAAAGCAGGCTGAGAAAGCCACAAAAAGCAAGCCAGGAAGCAGCTCTCCTCTATGGCTTCTGCTTCAGTTCCTCTTCCAGGTTCCTCCCTGGAATTCCTGCCCTGACCTCCATTGATGATGGATTGTGATTGGGATGTGTAAGTGAAATAAGCCTTTTCCTCCCTGAGTGCTTTGGTCATAGTGTTTATCATAGCAATAGGAACTCCAACTAGGACACCTTTTAAGCACAAAGGTCTGAGTCACATCCGGAGGGACTGGTGCCTGTCGCCATGCACTTGTAATCCCAGCACTACAGAGGGAAGATGGGTAGATTCCTGGGCTCACTGCCAGCTGGTATGGCCCACTTGGTGAGTTCCAGGACAGAGAAAGACCACAGAAAGAAAGAGAGAGAGAGAGAGAGAGAGAGAGAGAGAGAGAGAGAGAGAGAAGGCATAAAGGGTCAAGGAAAAGGTTTCCAAGGATGTTACCTGGCCTCCACATGTATGCCCACACAGACACTTTCTTGTAAATATGTAACCACACTGACAATAACATACACATAAATTAAAAATTAATAAAAATAAGGAACCAGAGTTAATAGATAAAAACATGTTCTGTGAGGTTTGATCCCTCAGAAGCAACATAAAAAGCCAGATGTTATGAGCATCTGCAACTGCAGCACTGCTTTGGGGAGACAGGAGGCAGAGGTGGGAGAATCACAGGGAGGCTGTCTCAGCAGCCATCTTGCACTCTGTGGTGAGAAGACACAACAGGGGGAGACCCTGCTTCAAAGCAAGTTGGAAGGAAAGAATTCAACTCTAAAAGTCCTCTGAGCATCCCATTGAGACACCCATGCCCACATGCCTGTGCACACCAAACAGTAAGTACAACTATTAATAAAGACAGTGGAGCAGGATGGGATAGATAGGCCAGAAATGCATGCTGTTCTAAAAACCAGATCTGGATTTGCATCAGGTCCCCTAAGTATACGTTAAGGCTGCTAGTTCGGTGTTTTTGTGGGACTCCTAACAGAGGGAGTGGTGTGTCTCTGACTCTTTAACTTGCTTTTGGGACTCTTCCTCCTATTGGGTTGTCTTGTCTAGCCTATAACGATAGAAGGGCTTTTGCCTTGTCTTATTGCGTCTCATTTTGTTCTTTTTGGCTGTGGTCTCTTGGAGGTCTGCTCTTTTCAGAAGACCAAATGGGAGTGGAGTGGGGTGGATCTGGTGGAAAGGAAAGATGGACAATGTAGGGGGGTGGAAGAAGAGAAGGAAGGGGAAACTGGTTGAGATTTATTGCATGAGAGAAGAATCTATTTTCATTGGGGGGGTCATCAGGGGTCTTTTTGCTTAGACATAAAAGAGAAAAATTGCAAAGGAAAGTATTATTGAATTTGACTACAAAAATAAAATTATGTGAAAAAAAATAAACCAACCGCAGGATTCTTTCTCAATACTTGTTGCAAATATTTCTCTGGTTGTGATTTCTCTACACTAAATGTGGGAATTTTGGTCAGATAAACACATTTCTTTTGGGGGTCTTTGGATGTAGCTCAGTTGGTAGAGTGCTTGCCTGGCATGCATGAGGCTCTGAGTCCCATTTTAAGCACTGCACACAGGAGTGGAGACACACCCTTGTGGTCCCAGCACTTGGGAAGTGGTGGCTGGAGAATTAGGAGTTCAAGATCATCCTCAGGCCGGGCGATGGTGGCGCACGCCTTTAATCCCAGCACTCGGGAGGCAAAGGCAGGCAGATCTCTGTGAGTTCGAGACCAGCCTGGTCTACAGAGCTAGTTCCAGGACAGGCTCCAAAGCCACAGGGAAACCCTGTCTCGAAAAACCAAAAAAAAAAGAAAAAAAGAAAAAAAAAGACCATCCTCAGCTACAGAGCAAGTTTGAGGTCAGCCTGGGCTATATGAGACTCATCTTTAAAAATGGAAAGAAAGTGTTTTTTATCATTGATTTTAACATTTTAAAAACAATGGGCAGGAATATTCAGTTAATGGATTAATTGTAAAAATATAATGGAAAGAAAATGTCTTTTTATCATTGATTTTAATATTTTTAAGACAATGGGCAGGAATATTCAGTTAATGAATTAATTTTAAAAATATAATGGAAAGAAAATGTCTTTTTATCATTGATTTTAACATTTTTAAAACAATGGGCAGGAATATTCAGTTAATGAATTAATTTTAAAAATACTGATGGAAGAACCCATGATGACTATGAGGTATAACTCAATGACAGAGCCCTGGTCTCACATGCATGTGGCCTTGGGGACCATCTGAAGTCCTTCTAAAGAAAAACAACATGGTGTGTCTGACTGAAGCAGAGACAGGCACGGCTGCTTTAAATTGATCATTCTGTCAAGCACCTAATAGGTTATCTCGAGGTCCAGGAGAAATTAGGAAAGAAGGGAGAGGGAAGAGGCTGAGAAGAACAGAAATCTCAGAAAACTTCACTTAGGGAAATATGTAGGGGGCACAGGAAACGCAAATGTAAGGTGGCCTGGCCAGTTCTGGCTGTGGACTTTATCCTGAACCAGCACGGGGGTTAAGATGAGGAGTGGTTGGCCAGGGAGAGGCAGGTGGCTCCAACTTGGAAGGCATGAACCCATTTATCACTGGCACCCTGAGAATTGACAATGCAATTAATGATAATTGATTATTATTTGGTTCTTAATTTTATATTTTATTTTCTAAATGTTTATTTTTTATTGATTTTTTGCAAACACATAATGGTACGTGTATGTGTATGTGTGTGTGTCACAGATTAACCTTTGTTGTTCCTTCCTCAGATATCATACACCTCATTTGTAAGACAGCATCCACCAGATGCTCAGGTACCCATATTGGATTGTCAGCATCCTGTGGGAAAACACAAATACCCCCTCTTCCCCACACCAGTACAGGATCTGGACCATACCAGGTGCCGTCTGATAGATTCTTCCATTTGACATGAGGCATCCTGAAAGAGTCTGCCCGCCAATGCCAGTCAGTAGCGGTATGAGATTGAACATCAACAGTCCAAAATTTTAAAATGTATAAAATAAAAGACAAATGGTCTCTGGGGGTGGAACCATATTCCCCCTTTTTTGTTTTATGCAAATAGGCTTTGAGCATACGATGTGCTCGCTCCACTATAGCTTGAAGATTATAGGGTATTTTTGTCTTATGAGAAATGGAGAATTCAGAGCAAAATTTAGCAAAGCCTGTGTTGGTGTAGGCTGGCCCATTATTAGATTTTACAGTTTTTGGAACTCCTATGTATGCAAAAGCCTGGAGACAGTGACTTCTAACAGCCCGTAATTTTTTTCTGTATGAGCCGAGGCAAAAATAAGATGAGAATATGTATTCACGGTTATGTGAACATATTGTATGTGCCCCAAAGAAGGAACATGGGTAACATCCATTTGTCATAAATGATTAGGAGCAAGCCCACGAGGATTAACTCCCAAATGGGGAACATTAAAAGTTCTGTACACAGAGAGCATATTTTAAACAATATCAGTGGCCTTCTCTTGAGATATCTTAAAATGAAGTCTTAAAGACCCAGCATTGAGATGAAAATGATAATGAGTTTTTTCTGCAGCTTCATAAGATTCTTGACTAACTGCACAAAATTGGTGATTAAGCTGATCAGACAATTCATTCCCCTCACTCAAGGGACCAGGGAGGTCAGAATGAGCCTGCAAATGTCCTACGTAAATGAAAACAGATCGGGCCCAAAGCGAAGTTTGAATAGCCAATCCTGCATCTGGACTCGAGATACAGAGGCAATGTAAGCTGCAGTTTCCAAAGGTGCAAGAATTTTGCTTATATACTGACTGTTAGCAAAAAGGTTAAATGGAATATCAGCATATTTCTCTAAGGCCATTTGTACAGCAATCAATTTAGCCACCTGAGCAGATTTAGCATTAACAGGCTGAATATCAAAATCAGGAGGGGAGGCTAGCACAGCTGTCCCAGTAAAAGACCCTTTAGTAAGCATACTGGATGATTTTTGAAAAAGGTGACCAACTTATAAAAACAAGGTCCAATCTTTAGCAAAATTCTGCAGTCAAGTTATTTCTGCCCGGGTATATGGTGTAATAACCTTACCAGGTAACATTTTAAAGATTGGTAAACTAAGTTTATATCCTTTCTGAATAACACATAGCACAGCTGATGGATATGAGATAACAATTTTTACAGGTGACACATGTTCATGTACCCATAGAATGGGTCCTTTCTTTCAAAAAACTCCAGTAGAACTATATTGAGAGGGAAAAATTATCAACAGCAGCGGCTGACTAAAGTCAATATAATGAATATGAGCAGAGGCAAGCTTTTCTTCAATCAAAGTAATACATTGGATTGCCTGAGGCACCAACTCTTGAAAGGAGGTTGGGTCTGGATTCCCCTGCAGAATGTCCATACAACTATTTACTGCTCTAAGATCTCACAGCAACTTCCATTTATGAGACTTTTTTTTAAATAACAAAGATAAGAGTATTCCAGGGAGAAGTGGATGCCACTATGTATCCTGCCTTTAGCTGTTCTAGGAGCTCACTCTGTAGACCAGGCTGGCCTTGAACTCAGTTTTGCCAGTCTCTGTCTCCAGAGCTGGGATAAAAGTGTGCACCATCACATCTGGCTTTTTTTCTGGACTGATTAACTGTCCCTTAACCTGCAGGGCAGTTTTATTTACGTGTCCTGACCTTTTGCATTGAAAACAATTTCTTGATCTAGCTCTACCTTTACCCCCCCCCATGCAGAAACAATTATCTGACCCATCACGTGTGTAACCGGATAAAGTCATTTAAATTTCCATTTCTATGGGGGTGTAAAACCTTTTGCCAAAATCTGTTAGTATTTTTAATAGGCCAATTGCTTTATGATTGGCATAGCTGAGTCCACGTCCCCAAAAATGCGACTTCCCATCGGGTCAACAAACTCAGAATAAGGTTCTTGAGGGCACTTGAAGGATCTTAGAAAGCTGTTCTCCTGCTCCTTTGTTAAGTAAAGCTGTCCAAGGTTTACCACAGCTGAGCATAAATAGCAGGATTGTAAGTGATCTGTGCTGCTAAACTAGCATACTGTCTTGCACCAGTTAACATATCAAGGCATTACAATCCTCCTGCATTTTACCTTCCCAACAATCTCGTCCCAAAAGACAGACTCTGCAAAGCTGCCTTTCTTCTTTTACTAACTTTTTTTCCCTTTTTTTATTGAAAAAAATATTTCCGCCTCCTCCCCGCCTCCCATTTCCCTCCCCCTCCTCCCGCCCCTCTCCCCCTTCCCCTACTCCTCTTCTCCTCCCTCTCCAGTCCCAGGAGCAGTCAGGGTTCCCTGCCCTGTTGAAAGTCCAAGGTCCTCCCCCCTCCATCCAGATCTAGGAAGGTGCAATCTTTTTTAAAAGTTTTTTCTTTCTCTTTTATATTTTTTAGTAATCTTAAACTTCCTGCTCCTCAAAACTCTTAATAGAACTCACAGATTCTGCATTCTGAATCTCCTCAAAGGTTTTGTTCAAATTCTCTAATTGCTCTTTTACTTTATATCATCACTGAGAAGAGCATCTCTGACTAAATGCCATAGTGAAAATATTGCTATGGAAAATTCTTCTGGCCCTCACTCTTTTAATACTTTTACCTTGCCTGCTCCCAATCAGTAATATTAAAGCCCCCTGTGTGTAGAAAGCAGGGACTAAACTCTCTCAAAAAAATGGCAACAAGCTACCTTACACAAAAGAAAATTTTCTTAAGGAACTCTTGTGCTATCTTATTTTAATACCGGTGCCTTTTTTGCCTTGCTTCTCTAAAAGCACTATCAATTGGCCCTTTAGTCAGCCATCAATACCAAAACAGAATTACTTGCACCCATTACCAATACACCCTCACCACTCAATTTTTTACCTGCTGGCCAGCCTTCTGAGGGTGACCTCTCAGGGATCCCTACTTCCCGATCTCGCAGAAGGGTCTTTGACTGTAGTTGTTGATGATCCCAGCAGGACCTCCAATTGTAACACCTGATTCTGTGTTACCCCCTAGTTACAGTTTGCGCACCAATGTACTGTATGCGAGTTGGGCAAGGGTCTGGTGAATGAAAGAACACACAAAGAGACCTGGGTCATTTGAAAGGAGATCAGCCAAATGCTATTTATTTAACCTTGGGGAAATCCTTATATACCTCGCTTCTGCACAAGGATTTCCACCCAGGAAGGTGGGAAATTACCACACCAAAGATGGAGTCAACAATGCCATAAAGCTAATCACCAGGCAGGGCAGAGGGAGCACAGAAACAAACAGAATGTTTTAGCTGGTTGACCAGAAACTGTCCTCAAGATGAACCCTGAGAACAAGGGTAGACCCAGGCCCTACCCCCACCAGAAAACCAATGCCCTGTGGACACTTTAGCCCTGAATGCTTGCTGCTACTGAGTCTGTAAACTCCCTGGGCTTCTTGGCTGATTGTCTCCCTCACCTTGTGGGTGACTTCATAGCTACTCCAGGTTCTGAAGGAACCTTTCTGCCTCCCACCAACCTTAACACACACTCAGAAAAAGAAACCAAGGATTAGAAGAGGAAACCAAGGATCAGAGATGCCCTGGCACATGTCACGTGACTGGCACATGGCAGGTAACTGCATTTCAGCAACATTGAGCTTTTGTATTCTTCCATTTCACACTGACTCCTGGCTGCCTGCTTGGTGCAGCCTCTGAACTCTCTTCAAAGGCCATGGATCTGCTGCTGGCCCCCTTGGAGGCTGTTCCCACAAAACACTTGAGTGGTTTCTTCTAGCTGTGGCTGTTTTAGAGCCTTCTTGGGATGAAGTGGGTAAAGAAGGCTCAGAACAGCAATGTGTCACTCATGACATATTGCCTGGGACATCTCTGAGAGTGGACACAGCTGGTCCACGATTAGAGTAGATTCATGAGAGATGGGGTGGTGACTGTGGTGGCCAAAGGGCTGGTTTTGTAGGAGGGTCATTCCTACCCTTTTCCATGACATGGTGCCATCAGTTCCCTGAAAGGGAGGAAAATGTGATTGTACCAGAGGAAGTGGCATCATTCTCTCTGAGTGACAAGGGCAGAGGTGGCTTCCCATTGCCTTAGATTTTCTGGCATTGATTGTCTTCTCCATGCTTCTCTGCAAGTGGCTATGCAGACTGCCCTCTGTCATATCTGCTTTCTCTAGCTTCCTCACAATTCCCATGGTCCTCATATCCCATGACCTGAGCTCTCATGGTCATGGGTCTCCTTCTCATGGCCTCACTGCCAGCTGCACATGGATGCACTTCTATATCCATCCATTGTGTCCTGGATGCAGAGCATAGAAACTTTGGGATGATTTATGCCCAAATGGTCCATCAGTCAGGAGAGGGGACAGGGCCTATTGTACCTTTCAGAAAGTCCCACTTTATTGGATGTGGTCTCATGTAGCCCAGGCTGGGCCTTGAACTTGTTATGTAGCCAAGGATGACTGAATTCCTACAGATCCTCCTCTCTGCTCTCCCATGTGCTGGGTGACAGGTGCACCCCATTGTGCCCCTTTGTCCCCTTTTGGAAATAGAACCTAGGGTTCTGTGCGTGTCAGGCAGGTAAGCGTGTCATCAGATGAGCCTTGTCTTTAGTCTTAGTAGGACTGAGAGGGGGCCCTCTTGTTCATGAGTACTCGCCTCTGGGTTTCACCTGACCTTGCTTTCCAGTCTAGGATCTGTAGGAAAGGTCACTTGATGGTTAAGTTTCTCAAGAAGGGGCTGCCCCCCCATGACCCTGCTTCATGTCAGTTGTTGGTCTCCAGCATTTTTTTTATTATTGAAAAAATTTCTGCCTCCTCCCTGCCTCCCATTTCCCTTCCCCTCCCCCACTACTTTCCCCTTTCCCTTTCTAGTGCGAAGAGCAGTCAGTGTTCCCTTCCCTGTGGGTAGTCCAAGGTCCTCCTCCCTCCATCCAAGTCTAGGAAGGTGAGCATCCAAACAGGCTAGGCTCCCACAAAGCCAGTACATGCAGTAGGATCAAAACCTAATGCCATTGTCCTTGGCTTCTCAGCAGCCCTCATTGTCCGCCATGTTCAGAGAGTCCGGTTTTATCCCGTGCTTTTTCAGTCACAGTCCAGCTGGCCTTGGTGAGCTCCAAATAGATCAGCCCCACTGTCTCAGTGGGTGGGTGCACCCCTCGCGGTCCTGACTTCCTTTCTCATGTTCTCCCTCCTTCTGTTCCTCATTTGGACCTTGGGAGCTCAGTCCAGTGCTCCAATGTGGGTCTCTGTCTCTATTTCCATCCATCACCAGATAAAGGTTCTATGGTGATAGGCAAGATATTCATTAGTATGGCTATAGGATAGGGCCATTTCAGGCTCCCTCTCTTCAGCTGCCCAAGGAACTAGCTGGGGACATCTCCCTGGACACCTGGGAACACCTCTAGAGTCAAGTCTCTTGCCAACCCTAAGATGGCTCCCTTAATTAAGATAAATACTTCCCTGCTCCCATACCCACCCTTCCTTTATCCCAACCATCCCATTCCTCCAAGCCCCTCCCCATCCTTGCCTTCTCACTTTTCTCTCGCCATATCCCCTTACCCCCATCCCACCCCACCCCTAAGTTCCCAATTTTTGCCCAGCAATCTTTTCTACTTCCAATATCCAGAAGGATGACTATATGTTTTTCTTTGGGTTCACATTCTTATTTAGCTTCTCTAGGATCACAAATTATAGGCTCAATGTCCTTTACCTATGACTAGAAACCAATTATGAGTGAGTACAATCCATGTTCATCTTTTTGGGTTGGGGTTACCTCACTTAGGATAGTGTTTTCTATTTCCATCCATTTGCATGCAAAATTCAAGATGGCATTGTTTTTTTGTTTTTGTTTTTTTTTTTTTACCACTGAGTACTACTCTAATATTTTTATATTCCACACTTTCTTCATCCATTCTTCCACTGACAGGCATCTAGGTTGTTTCCAGGTTCTGGCTATTACAAATAATGCTGCTATGAACATAGCTGAACAAACACTTTTATAATATGATAGGGCATCTATTGGGTATATTCCCAAGAGTGATATTGCTGGGTCCTGGGGTAGGTTGATCATGAATTTCCTGAGAAATCACCACACTGCTTTCCAAAGTGGTTGCACAAGTTTGCATTCCCACCAGCAATGGATGAGTGTCTGCTTACCCCACAACCTCTCCAGCAAAGGCTATCATTGGTGTTTTTGATTTCAGCCATTCTGACAGGAGTAAGATGATATCTCAAAGTTATTTTGATTTGCATTTCCCTGATCACTAAGGAGGTTAAGCATGACCTTAAGTGTCTTTTGGCCATTTAAACTTCTTTTGTTGAGAATTCTCTGTTTAGTTTAGTTCCCCATTTTTTGATTTGGTTAATTAGCATTTTAAATAAAATATATTGGGGTAACTCTAAACAAGGAAGTGAAAGATCTATTTGACAAGAACTTTAAGTCTTTGAAGAAAGAAATTGAAGAGGATACCAGAAAATGGAAGGATCTCCCTTGATCTCGGATTGGAAGGATCAACATAGTAAAAATGGCAATTCTACCAAAGGCAATTTATAGATTCATTGCAATCCCCATGAAGGTCCCATCAAAACTCTTCACAGATCTCGAGAGGACAATAATCAACTTTATATAGAAAAACAAAAAAACCAGGATAGCCAAAACAATCTTATACAATAAAGGAACTTCTGGAGGCATTACCATCCCTGACTTCAAACTCTATTACAGAGCTACAGTATTGAAAACAGCTTGGTATTGGCATAAAAACAGAGAAGTCAACCAATGGAATTGAATAGAAGACCCGGATTTTAACCTTCAGTCCTATGAACACCTGATTTTTGATAAAGGAGCTAAAAGTATACAATGGGAGAAAGAAAGCATCTTCAACAAATGGTGCTGGCATAACTGGATGTCAACCTGTAGAAGAATGAAAATAGATCTATCACCATGCACAAAACTCAAGTCCCAATGGATCAAAGACCTCAATATCGATCTGAACACACTGAACCTGATAGAAGAGAAAGTGGGAAGGACTCTACAACATATGGGCACAGGAGACCACTTCCTACATATAAGCCCAGCAGCACAGACATTAAGGGCAACATTGAATAAATGGGACCTCTTGAAACTGAGAAGCTTCTGTAAAGGAAAAGACATTGTCACTAAGACAAAAAGGCAACCTACTGACTGGGAGAAGATCATCGCCAACCCTGCAACAGACAAAGGTCTGATCTCCAAAATATATAAAGAACTCAAGAAATTAGACTTTAAAATGCTAAGGTCTCCAGCATTTTTATACAACAGGCTCTGGTTGGTTCTTCAGGAACCTAGCTTAGCCTTGTGTTCAGCCTCACTGCTGCCACCTGCTGACCCCTCAATCCCAAGTCATGGGCTCTGTTCAGTTTCAAGCCCTGGACTCAAGTGGATGCCAATAGGTCCACTGCTGTGGGATGTGATTTCTGTCCAGGATGCTGTAATCAGACTCCTGCAGTTAGAACCCCATTTCCCCTAATAGAAGTGGCTGGGCCCTGCAGTCATGATGCCTTCACAGGGGAGGGGCACTTTTGGTGGAAGAGCAGCCTCGGGCTGTAGTGTGCATACATGGGGCTTTTACATACATGCAACCATGGAGAGTGTCAGACTGCAGTGTTAGAACCTGACTGCTGCTCAGGCTATAGCACAAGTGTGCCCTGCACTCACAGAAGAAATAAGTGTAATTTTAAAAGTTAAAACAAAGTGAGTTAGGCATGGTTGTGCATGCCTTTCATTCCTTTGGGGAGGCAGAGGCAGAGGCAGAGGCAAACATGAGTAGATCTCAGTGAGTTAAAGGCTAGCCTAGTCTATATATCCAGTTCCAGGTCAGCAATGGCTATACAGATCTTGTCTCAAAAATATAAACCAACCAACCAAACAAACAAATCCAAGAGGAATATATCCTGAGTAGTAACACCTAAGGTTGTCCACTCACCTCCACATTGGTTTGCACACTCTTGCACACATATGCTCCTGAATACAGACACAGACATATGCAAGGAGACATCATAGCTGATGTGCCACCACATGTTTACCCAGACCTCATCCTGAGTAAGCATGGCCTCCCGAGGCCAGTCTCTGTGACTCTTCAGACTTCAGTTCCTGATGGTGTCCCCAACATTCAGACTCTAATTTTATACCCAACTATGATTTCCCATGACAGTGGTGGCAGAGAACAGGCACAACCCTTCCTATTTCTGTCTGACCCATCCAACTCCAAAAACTTCCCTCAAATAACACACAGTGAAGAGCAGATGGGCCCTGTCCCAGCAGATAGCGCATAGATGAAAACTGCCCATCTGTCCACCAATATGTCCCACCATCTAATCTCCCAGTCCTTGAATTCTTTTCCCCAGTGACAACTAAGACAGCCCAGAAGGAATCCAGAGTAGCTGCCCAGAGTGGGTCCTGAAGAGAGATGAGGAGATGCTTGAGTGGGTGGAAGGATGGAGTGTTGAAGTGTGAGCGGCAGGGCTGCGTCCCCGGCACCCGGCCGCCCGCATGGCTAGCTTATGCCCCGAAATAATTACACGGAAACTGTATTCTTTTAATCACTGCCTGGCCCATTAGTTCCAGCCTCTTATTGGCTAGCTCTTACATATTGATCTAACCCATTTCTAATATTCTGTGTAGTACCACGAGCTGGCTTACCAGGAAAGATCTTAACCTGCGTCTGTCTGGAGTGAGACAATCATGGCGACTCCTTCACTCGGCTTCTTTCTCCCAGCATTCTGTCTGTTTTCTCCACCCACCTAAGGGCTGGCCTATAAATGGGCCAAGGCAGTTTCTTTATTAAATGAAAGTAATTCCTCCATCATTTCCCCTTTTTCTGTTTAAACAAAAAAGAAAGGCTTTCACTTTAACATAGTAAGATTACATATAGCAAAACAGTTATCAAGCAAGAATTACAGTTATAATATTTATATCTATTTTATCATAACTAAGGAAAACTATAACTATCTATCCATTCTTCAACTCCATCAAAGACTCCAGAAGGATATAATATTACCTAAGTAAACAAGAAATAAGAAAACTCTAGAAATGACAGAGACATCTTACTGCCTGGACAGTTACCCAAAGTTCCTCTGTACCATTGGGGCATCCATCTTCAGCCTTCAGGCCCATGGTATCCAGCAGACATTTTCATGAAGCAGGAAATTCCAAAGACAGTTCAGTCATTTTTTGCTGTGACCTGCAGAATGTCTTGCAGACTCTTTCATAGGTCAGGAACCCCGAAAGACCATCTCACCTTTAGGCAAGTTCAGCAGTCCCCTTTCTGTGGGTTCTTTGTTTCCAGTTCATGCATCAGTCCAGGCAAAAGCAGTTTTGTGCCCAAATGGCTAACCAACTCCATAAGGAGCCTCTTCGATGCCCATCTTCCTCTTGAAGTAGATTGGTGCTGCCAGGAGCAGACATGTCTCATTGTCCTGAAAAGTCCTAAGTTATTAAAACATTTAAATGCCATATTCTGCAGTCTTTGAAAGATATGAAGAATGCCTATCTAACTGAAATATATCTCTATATATCTAGAAAATCTAACTAACATGACTACAAATTTGACTATTATTGATGATTATCCACTAGCAACCTATATTTCCTAATTATACATTACATTTTTAAATGAACTACACAATCACAATACCTTAATCAAGATCAGAAATACATATACATATAACAAAATTGACCTTAAAATCCATACCAATGCAAATTATTCATACCTATATCATATCCCCCTTTAAATATAAAAGAACATTTATAAACCTTATTTGAGAACATGGGCGCAGTTTTTCTCTCCAAACTGCTTCCTGCTGAATGGGGGCGCTGTTATTCAGATCTTTCATGGTGTAACCTGTGTGTCAGGGTCATCTCAGTTGGCAGTTGAGTGAAGTAATTTTCTGAAGGTGTTCACAGCAACCTCTCAGGAGGGCGTGGTCTATCATACCATATCGGGATAGACGCAATCCATAGAGTCTCATCCTCTGTGAAAACAAAAGAAGACCCTCTCCAAAGCATCATATCCTTAGACCCATATTCTGAAATCATAATACCCTTATATCCATTCTGGTTTAGCTTGGCAGCCCATATAATGAAATGTCTCTCTGTACTTAGCTCCTTTACAGTCAAAAATTTTAAAGAAAACACAATAATACAAAGTATCCAGATTCTCTGTGAATTTTCCATTTTTACGTGGCTTATTTTTCTTTATTTCTTTTAATCTATAACTATCTGTACTCTGTCTCTTTAAAGACTTTACCCATTTTTTAAGACATTAACTTTATTCTTTATATATATATTTTTTCTCTCTCTCAAGCCTACGTACATTCATCCAACAGTGTCTGAATCAGTTCTATTGTGAATCTGTAATTTTTTACTATCCAGGAGCATTTCTTAAAATGTTAAGCATTTCTTAAAAACTTAAGTTGCACCATGTACAGATAATACGGTACCGCCTGTGTCCTGCTCAGTCCAAACCTTAACTGCGCTGTTATTATAGTAATTATGGTAGTTCCTGCCTGAGACCATCACAGTTCAGCATGGCGGCGCTGAGCCTGCTCCTGCTTCAGAGCCATTTGGTGCCCCTGGCCACACACAGTTTCAGGCACACAGCAGTCCACATTGCCATCAAGCAAGCCGTAGCACTTTACTCCAAATGCTCCATTTAAAAGCTCTGTCTCCCGCAGGAGCCAGACAGAGATCGTGATGGCGGCACAGCCCAGAAAGCCGGCATTTTAAAACAGCCAGTTTTTTCCTGTTGCTGAGTCAGGACAATTTCTTTGCAGCACGTAACCCAGAAACAGCAAAAAGCTTTCTTAAATTCTCTCTCTCTCCTTTTTAAGCCCTCTCAGGTTTTACGTGGAGTTCATTAGCACGTTGGGTGCCACTCTGTTGTAATAAGAGCGGCGGGGCTGCGTCCCAGGCACCCGGCCGCCCACATGGCTTAGCTTATGCCCCGAAATAATTACACGGAAACTGTATTCTTTTAATCACTGCCTGGCCCATTAGTTCCAGCCTCTTATTGGCTAGCTCTTACATATTGATCTAACCCATTTCTAATATTCTGTGTAGTACCATGAGCTGGCTTACCAGGAAAGATCTTAACCTGCGTCTGTCTGGAGTGAGACAATCATGGCGACTCCTTCACTCGGCTTCTTTCTCCCAGCATTCTGTCTGTTTTCTCCACCCACATAAGGGCTGGCCTATAAATGGGCCAAGGCAGTTTCTTTATTAAATTAAAGTAATTCCTCCATCAATGGAGGCTAGTGGTAGTTGCCCTGGAGCCTTCTGAACCCTTCTTTCTCCCTTAGGATGACACAATCATCTTCATCTCTGTCATGTGCTGCCCAACCTCAGCAGGAGTATCTCCCTCCATCCCTGTAGAGGAAAGCCACCAGAGGAGACTCTCTGAGTCCAGTGAATGGCGGGGTAACCAGGTCTGTCATCTACTCCTGTGGTATGAAATCCCCCAGATTCTACAGATAGCCAAGGCAGAGGAAGGAAATCATATGTCATTGAGTTTGAGGTCACAGAAACTGAGAAACTCTCAATCTCCTCTTCAACTTTTTATACTGCTTAAATAAAACTATTAATAGTCACAAAATTTGTTTCAGTGATCTAAAGAAAAACTGGTTACATCTTTTTTTACAACTTTTGGTTGTCTTCAACCAAAGTGAACTAATGGATGACCTGCCTCCATAACCTCTTTACTGTTTGGAGTTTTGGTTAGCTTTGGTTTGTTGGTCTCAAGACTGAATCTCATGGAGCCCAGGTTGGTTTCAGACTCTACAGGTACCAATGAGAGTTTCCAATTCATAATCTTGCTATCTCTACCTGTCAGTCATTGCGATTACAAGCCTAGGGCACCATGCCCTGATTCCTGGCTGGGGAACACAAATCTTTAAGAGTGGCAGCCTGGCTAGACCCCATGTCTGCTCCCATTCAAACAGCCATGTTCCCTTCACCCTGAGGGAATTTGACCTAAATGTCATTGAGAATGTTGGTTCTGTTCAATGCTTTGTTATAGGCCCCTTTGTTGTTCCTCCCTTTTGAATAATGGAAACAGTTGACTGTTGGAGTACCATCCATGAGGCCTCTTCTCTGTTCCCAGCTACCTAGATGGAGGATATGGTGAACGGACCTTTCTTCAGATGACTGGACAGACAGTCATCATGGCAGTCTGCTTGTTTGAATACTTCATGGGTGCTCAGAGGAGTCAATACCCCAGCTACCAAGGTTGCGGTGACCACAGCTGATGCTAAGTTCAGCCTCAGAGGGTTGGATCCAGTTACAACATGACAGACATCTCGCAGCTGCCCCAGAAGACTCTACTTTAGTCAGGAGAAGCCTTGGTGACTTCTCCATCACTCCTATCTTCAGCTAGTCTGATCAGGATGGGACAATTTTCCACTGACTCAGCAAAGAACCCTGATTGTTATAAATTAGAGGCTTGTCATTGAGGGAATAAGAGCTGCATCTATGCAGGGCTATGATTGTTGAACCTGAATCCTGCATGTCTGTCTCAGGGTTTCTATTGCTTTCAAGAGACACCATGAGCATGGCAACTCTTAGAAAGGAAATAATTAATTTGGGGTGGCTTACAGTTTCATAGGTTTAGTCCATTATCTTCATGGTGGGATATAGTAGCATTGAGGCAGACATGGAGCTGGAGCAGGAGCTGAGTGTCATCCATCCGGTCCACAGGCATCAGGAAGTGAACTTTATCTACCATAAGTGTAGCCTGAGCATAAGAGACCTAAAAACAACCCCCATGATGATACTCTTCCTCCTACAAGGCCTCACTTATTCCAACAAAGCTATGCCTCCTAAGAGTGCCACTCCCTATGGGGGCCAACTACAGCCACACTGCCACATGCCCATGCACCACCTCTGGCTGTGAAAGCAGACTGGACTTCATCTTTATTGGTCAGTATGGATGCTGTCCTTATGTCCCAGTGGGCCCTTTGTGACCACATACACTCAAAATACATAACAGAAAATATATAATTTGATCATAATTGTCCAGTCCAGTACAGGGCAACACACATTCATCTTATCTTCAAACATCACTAAGGTCACTTTCCACATTTACCTATTTGGAAACACTAGACCAACAGGTCTCAACCTGGAGTTTGCTACCCCCATGGGGGTAGATTATAAGAAAACATGCAATCTGATATTTACAGTACAATTCATAACAGTAGCAAAATTACAGTTATGAAACAGCAATGAAAAAAATTTTATGGTGGGAGGAATCACCACAACATGAGGAACTGTATTAAAGAGTCTCTGCATTAGGAAAGTTGAGAAACACTGCTCTAGATCCAAGAAACAGCTCCTTTCTCTCCTTTCCCTGAGCACTGTCAGCTGCAGTTAGACATTACATCAGGTCAATATGGCAGCTGTAGAGAACTGTGCTGTGGGTGTCCTCCCACAGGTTGGCTTTAATCCAGTCAAAAGACACTGTTGGATGTGGTGGCACAGGCCTTTAATCTCAGCACTTGGGAGACAGAGCTAGACAGATTTCTTTGTGTTCTAGAAGAACCAGCACTAAATGGTGGGATCCTGTCTTATAAAAGCCAATATAGCATATGCCACTGAGCAAGGTTTTCATCACCAATGAAGCCTACAGAGATCCCAGCTTCTGCAGGATCATTTATTTTCCTTTTAAATTTTATTGAGCCCTACATTTTTCTCTGCTCCCCACCCTGTATCTCAACCATCCCCCATTGTCCCTATGCTCCCAATTTACTTCGGAGGTCTTGTCTTTTTCTACTTCCCATGTAGATTAGATGTATGTATGTCTCTCTTAGGGTCCTCATTATTGTCTGGCTTCTCTGGCACTGTGATTTGTGTTCTGGCTTTCTTTTCTTTATGTTTAAAAACTACTTATGAGTGAGTACATGTGATAATTGTCTTTCTGTATCTGGGTTACCTCACTCAAAATGATGTTTTCTAGCTCCAACCATTTGCCTGCAAAATTCAAGATGTTGTTATCTTTTCTTCTGTGTGGTACTCCATTGTGTAAATGTACCACATTTTCCTTATCCATTCTTTGGTTGAAGGGCATTTAGGTTGTTTCCAGGTTCTGGCTATGACAAACAATGCTGCTCTGAACACAGCTGAGCACATGTCTTTGTGGCATGATTGAGCATCCTTTGGATATGTACCCAAAAGTGGTATTACTGGGTCTTGAGGAAGGTGGTTTCATAATTTTCTGAGAAATCACCTCACTGACATCCAAAGGGGCTGTACTAGATTGCATTCTCATAGGCAATGCAGGAGTGTTCCCTTTAACCCCAAACCTCTCCAGCATAAGTTGTCATCGGTGTTTCTGATCTTGGCCATTCTTACAGGTGTAAGATGGAATCTCAGAGTTGTTTTGATTTGCATTTCTCTGGTGACTAAAGGTGTTGAACATTCCCTTAAGTGTCTTTCAGCCATTTTAGATTTCCTCTGTTGAGAGTTCTCTGTTTAGGTATGTGCTCTATTTTTTCATTGGCTTATTTGTTCGTTTGATGAGCAGTTTCTTGAGTGTTTGTGTATTTTGGAGATCAGACTTCTGTCTGATGTGGGGTTAGTGAAGATCTTTTCCCATTCTGTAGGCTATCATTTTGTCTTGTTGACCATGTCCTTTCCTTTACAGAAGCTTTTCAGTTTCAAGAGGTCCCATTTATTAATTGTTTCTCTCAGTGTCTGTGCTGCAGGGGTTATATTTAGGAAATGATCTCCTGTGCCAATGCATTCAAGTGTACTTCCCACTTTCTTTTCTATAAGGTTCAGTGTGGCTGTTTTTATGTTGAGGTCTTTCATCCATTTGGACCTGAGTTTTGTGCATGGTGATAGATATAGGTCTATTTTCTTTCTTTTACATGTTGATATCCAGTTAGGCCAGCATCCTTTTTAAAATATGCTTTCTTTTTTCCCATTTGATATTTTTTGCTTCTCTGTCAAAAATCAGGTGTTCAAGGTGTGTGGATTAATATCCATGTATTTGAATTGGTTCTATTGGTCCTCTTATCTATATTTATATCAGTCCCAGGCTGTTTTCAGTACTGTAGCTCTGTAGTAGAGTTTGAAGTCAGGGATTGTGATGCCTCCAGAAGTTCTTTTATCATACAGGATTGTTTTGGCTATCCTGGGTTTTTTGCTTTTCCTTATGAAGATAAGTACCATTCTTTCAAGGTCGGTGAAGAATTTGCTGAGATTTTGATAGGCATTGCATTGAACCTGTAGACTGCTTTTGGTAAGATTGCCATTTTGCTATGTTAATTCTACTGACCAAAGAGAACAGGAGATTGTTCTATCTTCTGATGTCTTATTCAATTTCTTTCTTCAAAGATTTAAAGTTCTTGCCATACAAGTCTTCCACTTGTTTGGTTAGAGTTACTCTAAGATATTTTATGCTATTTGTGGCTATTGTGAAGGGTAACTTTTTCTCTGCTTTTTTTCTAACCCCATTTATCATCTCTGTATGGGAGGGCTACTGATGTTTTTGAGTTTATCTTGTATCCTGCTACATTAATGTTGTAATGAAAATGTTTATGATTTGTAGAAGTTCCTTGGTAGAAAATTTTGGGTTGCTTATGTAAACTATCATATCATCAGCCAATAATGACAGTCTGACTTTTTCTGATATGCATCCCCTTGATCTCCTTTTGGTGTCTTATTGCTCTAGCTAAGACCTCAAAATCTATATATCATAGATATGAAGAAGGTGATGGAAAACCTTTTCTTGTTCCTAGTTTCAGTGGGATCACTCTGAGTTTCTCTCCATTTAGTTTGATGTTGGCTGTTGGCTTGCTGTGTATTACCTTTATTATGTTTAGGTATGTTCCTTGTATCCCTGCTCTCTCCAAGACATTTATCATGAAGGGATGTTGTATTTTGTTGAAAGCTTTTTCGGCATCTAATGAGATGGACATATGGTCTTTATTTGTCAGCTTGTTTATATGGTGGATTATATTGACAGATTTTCGTGTTAAACTATTCCTACATCTCTGGAATGAAGTTGACTTGAATGTGATGGATGATAATTCTGATGTGTTCTTAGATTCAATTTGCTAGTATTTTATTGAGTATTTTTGCATCAATGTTCATGAGTGAGATTCGTCTGTAATTCTATTTCTTAGTAATGTCTTTCTGTGGTTTGGGTATCAGGGTAGTTGTAGCCTCATAAAAAGAACATTTGGCAATGTTCCTTCTGTTTCTATTGTGTGGAATAATTTGAGGAGGATTGGTATTAGTTCTTCTTTGAAAATCTTGTAGAATTCTGAGCTAAAACCATCTGGTCCTGGGCTTTTTTTTTCTTTTTTGAGAGACTTTTGATGACTTTATATTTCTTCAGCAGTTATATGTCAGTTTAATTTGCTTTTCTGGTCTTGATTTAATTTTGGTATGTGATGTTTATCCAGAAAGTTGTTCATTTCCTTTAAGTTTTCAAATTTATTGGAGTATAGGTTTTCAAAATATGACCTGATGATTCTCTGTACTTTTTCCATGTCTGTTGTTATGTAACCCCCTTTCATTTCTGATTTTGTTAATTTGGATATTCTCTCTCTGCCTTTTGGTTATATTTGGATAAAGGTTTGTCTATTTTGTTGATTTTCTCAAAGAGCCATCTCTTTCTCTCATTGATTCTTTGTATTGTTTTCTTTGTATCTATTTTGTTGAGCCATCATTGGGGTGAGTTTGTGACCCATGACAGCAGCCCCGGACAGGGAACTCAGAAGTTCCTCACACCCCCCCTATCCCTCCTGGGCTCCCTGCAGAGACTCTACTCCCTGCAGACTGCCTCTCTCTTCCTACCCCACCCAGCTTGCATCCAGAACCCTTCTTCCTTCTGCCCCCTACCTTCTTCAGGCACATAACACCACCTAGCTCAGCATGTCTGGGCACTGGGGGCGAATCCTCAGGTCAAACAGGCGGGTGGGAGTTCCTTTGTTTCACTGGCCTGCCTGCACCAAGCAAGGTAGGTGCTTTGTTTACAAACTACCCAACCAGCACCGAGATCTGGTCTTGCCACCAGGAGAGCCATCATTGGGCAAGGAGAGCTAATCTTGGCACCAGGAGAGCCATCATTGGGCACGGAGATCTGATCTCGGCACCAGGAGAGCCATCACTGGAGCACCAGGAGAACCATCACTGGGGAGTACCATCACTGGGAAGGTACAACAGTAGGCAAGGAGACCTGATCCTGTAAAAGAAGATCCATAGGAGAGCATTCGGAGGAAGAGATGGGCAGGTGCCAATGCAAGAATTCACCCAACAATCTGAAAAATAATATGAAACCACCAGAACCCAGTGACCTCACAACAGGAGGACATGAACACCTTAATCATGAAGAAGTAGAAAAAATTGACTTTATGAAAGTGATTGACGCCCTTAAACAGCATGTAAAAAATGCCCTTATAGAATTGGATGAGAAGTATAACAGAAAGTTTGAAGAATTGAGTAAATCAGTGAATGATACCCTAGGAAACCAAGGAAAAACAATCAAACAGATAATGGAAACAGTTCAAGTCTTGAAAACTGAAATGGAGGCAAAGAAGAAAACACAAACAGAAGGCTGGCTGGACATGGAAAATCTAGGTAAACGAATAGAGACTACAGAAACAAGCATAACCAACAGAATACAAGAGATAGAAGAAAGAATCTGAGATTCTGAAGCTACCATAGAGAAAATAAACACGCTGATCAAAGAAAACAGCAAGGCCAACAAACTCTCGTCACAAAACATTCAGGAAATATGGGACACAATAAAAAGACCAAACCTAAGAATAATAGGAGTAGAAGAAGAGGAAGAAGCGCAGCTCAACGGTCCAAAAAATATATTTAATAAGATTATAGAAGAAAACTTTCCCAACCTAAAGAAAGTTATACCTATGAAGGTTCAAGAAGCGTACAGAACACCGAATAGGCTGGATCAAAAAAAAAATCCCCTCACCATATAATAATCAAAACACAAAACATACAGAACAAGGAAAGAATATTAAGAGCTGCAAAGGAAAAAGGCCAAGTTACTTATAAAGGTAAACCTATCAGACTTTCACCTGACTTCTCTATGGAAACCATGAAAGCCAGAAGGTCCTGGATAGATGTACTGCAGAAACTGAGAGACTGTGGATGCAAGCCCAGACTACTATACCCAGCCAAACTTTCATTCACTATAAATGGAGAAAACAAAATTTTCCAGGATAAAAACAAATTTAAACAATATGTAGCCACAAATCCAGCTTTACAGAAAGGAATAGAAGGAAAATCACTAATCAAGGAGTCCAACAATGACCACAATATCTCAGACAACTAGAGACCCTTCACCAGCGCACCTTGAAGAAGGGAAACACACAAAATTTAGTACTAAAAAAATGACCGGAGTTAACAACCACTGGTCATTAATATTACTTAATGTCAATGGACTCAACTCACCTATAAAAAGGCACAGACTAAGAGATTGGATACGAAAACAGGATCCAACATTCTGCTGTTTACAAGAAACACACCTCAACCACAAAGATAGACACCTACTCAGAGTAAAGGGTTGGGATAAAGCTTATCAAGTAAATGGACCTAAGAAACAAGCAGGTGTGGCAATACTAATTTCTAACAAAGTTGACTTCAAACTTAAATCAATCAGAAGAGATGGAGAGGGACATTTTCTACTCATAACAGGAACAATTCATCAGGATGAAGTCTCAATCCTGAATATCTATGCCCCTAATATAAAAGCACCCACGTATGTAAAAGAAACATTGCTAAAACTCAAGGCAGCAATGAAACTGCACACATTAATAGTAGGAGACTTTAACACTCCTCTCTCACCAATGGACAGGTCAATTAGACAGAAACCTAACAGAGAAATAAGAGAATTAATGGAGGTAATGAATCAAATGGACTTAACAGACATCTATAGAATATTCCACCCAAATAGGAAAGAATATACCTTCTTTTCTGCAGCTCATGGAACCTTCTCGAAAATTGACCACATACTCGGTAACAAAGCAAACATCCACAGTTACAAAAAAATATCTGTAACCACCTGTATCTTATCAGATCACCATGGATTAAAGCTAGAATTCAACAACAATGCTACCCACAGAAAGCCTACAAACTCATGGAAACTGAACAGTCAACTACTGAACCATACCTGGATTAAGGAAGAAATAAAGAAAGAAATTAGTCTTCCTTGAATTCAATGAAAATAAAGAAACAACATACTCAAACCTATGGGACACTATGAAAGCAGTCCTGAGAGGAAAGTTCATAGCACTAAGTGCCCACTTAAAGAAAACAGAGAAAGCACACATTGGAGACTTAACAGCCCACCTGAAAGCTCTAGAAAAAAAGAAGCAGACTCACCTAGAAGGAGTAGAAGACTGGAAATAATCAAACCAAGGGCTGAAATCAACAAAATAGAAACACAGAAAACAATTGAAAGAATCAATGAAACAAAAAGCTGGTTCCTGGACAAAATCAACAAGATTGATATACCCTTATCCAAACTAATCAAACGGCAGAGAGAGAATTTGAAAATTAATAAAATCAGAAATGAAAAGGGGGACATAACCACAGACACAGAGGAAATTCAGAGAATCATTAGATCTTACTACAAAAGCCTGTATGCCACAAAACTGGAAAATGTTAAAGAAATGGACACTTTTTTAGATGAATACCATATACCAAAGTTAAACCAAGACCAGGTAAACAACTTAAATAGACCTGTGAGTCACGAAGAATTAGAAGCTGTTATCAAAAACCTCCCTTCCAAAAAAAGTCCCGGACCAGATGGTTTCAATGCGGAATTCTACCAGAACTTTCAAGAAGACCTAATACCTATACTCCTAAATGTATTTCACAATATAGAAACAGAAGAGTCATTGCCAAATTCCTTTTATGAAGCTACAGTAACTCTGATACCAAAACCACACAAAGACTCAACCAAGAAAGAGAATTACAGGCCAATCTCAATCATGAACATCGACGCAAAAATCCTCAACAAAATACTGTCAAACCGAATCCAAGAACACATTAGAAAAATTATCCATTATGATCAAGTAGGCTTCATCCCAGAGATGCAGGGCTGGTTTAACATACGCAAATCTATCAATGTAAACCATCATATAAATAAACTGAAAGAAAAAAGCCATATGATAGTTTCATTAGATGCTGAAAAAGCATTTGACAAAACTCAACATCCCTTTATGATAAAAGTCTTGGAGAGATTAGGGATACAAGGGTCATACCTAAATATAATTAAAGCTATTTACAGAAAGCCGACAGCTAACATCTAATTAAACGGAGAGAAACTTAAAGCCATCCCACTAAAATCAGGAACACGCCAAGGCTGTCCACTCTCCCCATACCTCTTCAATATAGTTCTTGAAGTCTTAGCAATAGCAATAAGACAACATAAGGGGATCAAGGGGATTTGAATTGGAAAGGAAGAAGTTAAACTTGCGTTATTTGCAGATGATATGATAGTGTACTTAAGCGACCCCAAAAACTCCACCAAAGAACTTCTACAGCTGATAAATACCTTTAGTAATGTGGCAGGATACAAGATCAACTCCAAAAAATCAGTTGCCCTCTTATACACAAAGGATATGGAAGCAGAAAGGGAAATAAGAGAATCATCAACTTTCACGATAGCCACAAACAGCATAAAATATCTTGGGGTAACTCTAACCAAGGAAGTGAAGGATCTATTTGACAAGAACTTTAAGTCTTTGAAGAAAGAAATTGAAGAGGATACCAGAAAATGGAAGGATCTCCCTTGCTCTTGGATTGGGAGGATCAACATAGTAAAAATGGCAATTCTACCAAAGGCAATCTATAGATTCAATGCAATCCCCATCAAGGTCCCACCAAAATTCTTCACAGATCTTGAGAGGACAATAATCAACTTTATATGGAAAAACAAAAAACACAGGATAGCCAAAACAATCTTATACAATAAAGGAACTTCTGGAGGCATTACCATCCCTGATTTCAAACTCTATTACAGAGCTACAGTAATGAAAACAGCGTGGTACTGGCATAAAAACAGAGAAGTCGACCAATGGAATTGTATAGAAGACCCGGATTTTAACCAACAAACCTATGAACACCTCATTTTCGATAAAGGAGCTAAAAGTGTACAATGGAAGGAAGAAAGCATCTTCAACAAATGGTGCTGGCACAACTGGTTGTCAACCTGTAGAAGAATGAAAATAGACCCATATCTATCACCATGTACAAAACTCAAGTCCAAATGGATCAAAGACCTCAATATCAATCTGAACACACTCAACCTGATAGAAGAGAAAATGGGAAGTACCCTACAACACATGGGCACAGGAGATCGCTTCCTATGTATAACCCCAGCAGCACAGACATTAAGGGCAACATTGAATAAATGGGACCTCCTGAAACTGAGAAGCTTCTGTAAAGCAAAGGACACTGTCACTAAGACAAAAAGGCAGCCTACTGACTGGGAGAAGATCTTCACCAACCCCGCAACAGACAAAGGTCTGATCTCCAAAATATATAAAGAACTCAAGAAACTAGACGTTAAGATGATAATTAACCCAATTAAAAAATGGGGCACTGAACTGAATAGAGAATTCTCAACAGAAGAAGTTCAAATGGCCAAAAGATACTTAAGATCATGCTCAACCTCCTTAGCGATCAGAGAAATGCAAATCAAAACAACTTTGAGATATCATCTTACACCTGTCAGAATGTCTAAAATCAAAAACACCAACTATAGCCTTTGCTTTAGAGGTTGTGGAGAAAGGGGTTCCCTCATCCATTGCTGGTGGGACTGCAAACTTGTGCAACCACTTTGGAAATCAGTGTGGCGGTTTCTCAGAAAAATTGGGATCAACCTACCCCTGGACCCAGCAATACCACTCTTGGGAATATACCAAGAGATCCCTTATCATATGACAAAAGCATTTGTTCAACTATGTTCATAGCAGCATTATTTGTAATAGCCAGAACCTGGAAGCATCCTAGGTGTCCTTCAATGGAAGAATGGATGAAGAAAGTGTGGAATATATACACATTAGAGTACTACTCTGCGGTAAAAAAACAGTGACTTCTCGAATTTTGCATGCAAATGGATGGAAATAGAAAATACTTTCCTGAGTGAGGTAACCCAGACCCAAAAAGAAGATCATGGGATGTACTCACTCATAATTGGTTTCTAGCCATGGATGGGGGCCACTGAGTCTATAATTTGTGGTCCTAAAGAAGCTAAACAAGAGGGCAAACCCAAGGAAAAACATATAGTTATCCTCCTGGCTATGGGAAATAGACAAGATTGCCAGGCAAAAAATTGGAATCTTGGGGGTGGGGTGGGATGGGGGTAAGGGGAGATGGAGAGAGAAAAGTGTGAAGGAGAGGATGAGGGGAACTTGGGGAAACGGGATGATTGGGGATATAGGAAGGTTGGATAGGGGAACAGGGAAACTCATATCTTAGTTAAGGGAGCCACCTAAGGGTTGGCAAGAGACTTGAACTTGGAGTGGCTACCAGATGCCCAGGGCAATGCCCCCAGTTAGTTCCTTGGGCACCCGAGGATAGGGAACCCGAAATGACCCTATCCTATAGCCATACTGATGAATATCTTGCATATCACCATAGAACCTTCATCTAGCGATGGATGGAGATAGAGACAGAGACCCACACTGGAGCACCAGACTGAGCTCCCAAGGTCCTAATGAGGAGCAGAAGGAGGGAGAACATGTACAAAGAAGTCAGGACCACGAGGGGTGCACCCACCCACTGAGACAGTGGGACCGATCTATTGGGAGCTCACCAAGGCCAGCTGGACTGTGACTGAAAAAGCATGGGATAAAACCAGACTCTCTGAACATGGTGGACAATGAGAGCTGATGAGAGGCCAAGGACAAGGACACGGGGTTTTGATCCTACTTCAGGTTCTGGCTTTGTGGGAGCCTAGACAGTTTGGATGTTCACCTTCCTAGATCTGGATGGAGGGGGGAGGACCTTGGACTTTCCACAGGGCAGGGAACCCTGACTGCTCCTGGGACTGGAGAGGGAGGAGAAGAGGAGTGGGGGTTAGGGTTAGGGTTAGGGTTAGGGTTTAGGGTTAGGTTTAGGGTTAGGGTTAGGCACTGCTGCCAAGCCTGACAACCTGAGTTTAATCCCTAAGTCCTACATGCTAAAACAGAACCAACTCCCACAATTTGTCCTCTGACCTCCACATTTATGCTGTGGCACACATTCCCGCACACAAATAAGTAAATAGCAAACAAACAAATGTTCATAAATATAAAATGTTGATAATAAAGTACCTTGCAGTTCTGTAGAAGTTGTATGAGATGTTCAAAGCAATTACTGTTAAGGAAAATGGCCTGAAGAACAGGCCTGTCTAGGCAGTCTAACGTGGCTGTGATGGTATCTATAAATTAAAAACAAAAATGACTCATGTAAAATCAGTCTCCTAATTCTTTGTTGTCTTTAGAGTGACTTTAATGCTGCCATGACTCTGGTTTCTTACTCTACTGGAGATAGGCACTCTTTTGTCCATTATCAGTGATTCCTCTCCATCCTAACATTTCTTGTGGTAGTCTTTCCACTTTATGGTGGCTAGGCCTATTTTACCTTAGTCCTCATGGCACTGTGGAATGTCACTTGAAAACAGGCATTCTGTGCAATCCTACTCACGTCACATGAAGCTCCAGATCATTAACTGAATGACTACAGGACACAAACAACATTTTTATCTGTTGCTTGATTTGAATATTAAAATCTCACACAAGATTCCTACCTGGTTTTCCCCACAGAATCTTACAGATACAGAGTGCCACTTCACAAACCCACAAACTTGGAGAGAAAGATACTGTTGTGGTCAGGATGCTTCAAGAAGGAAAAAGAAATTCCGGAGACAATCTCATGAGTGCTGGCAGGGTTGTAGGCAGCCTGAGTTTCTCACTGGTCTCTGAAGGGGAAAGCAGGGTGTGTTTGAGCTCTGTTTGAAATCTTCTGACCAGATTTAGAAAGATTCTTTATTCTCTACATGTTTTCATGCTTGGCAATTACCCAGAACAATGACTGTTGGGAAACTCTTTAGTGTGTTACCTAGGGACTGGTGGACCTGTCCACTGCTGAAGTCAGCCGACATTTAGTTGCATCCCCTAGAAATGTGGTAAACAATAATATGTGTTGTTTTCATTTGTTTTTAAGCTTGGCACAATGATAATAATTACATGCTACAAAACCCTCCCAAAAGTCAGGCTTGGACGTGATAGTATTTTGATGCAGCAGCTTTAGTTTGGATCTTCAACATCCTCCAAAGCCCATCCATGGCTGCATTCAATTTAAGAGGTGAGGCCTTAGGCCTCAGCTAGGAGGTGATGGTGAATGCTATTAGTCCCAGCACTCAAGAGGCAGAAGAAGGCAGAGCTCTGTGTTTGAGACTAGCCTGATCTACAGAGTGAGTTCCAGGAAAGCCAGAGCTACATAGAGAAACCCTGTCTTGAAACTGCCCCTAAAGAAGTGAGACCTCATGGGATATCTTCAGAGATCCTCCTGATGCTCCTCATCTTCAGCTCTTTTGCTTCCTTCGAAGTAAGTGATCCCCATCCTCTCACACTTCGGCAGGCTGTTCCAATTCTATAAACTTCTCCCTCTTCATACACTGGTCACCTAAGGTTTCTCTTGCAACCAGGAAGGAATTTCTTCCTCCCCTGCCTCCTTAAGCAGATTCAGTTGGAACCATCTTTTTCAGAAATTCTAAGTGATATATACAGGTTTCTCTAAGCCAGGGTTTTGCTGCATTAGTTAGTACTGTTGACACTTTGGACTGGAATACTTTGGATTTTATGAACTGCCATGTACATGGAAGGATGCCTACAACATCCCTGGTCTCTACCCTCTAGATGCTAAGAGCACTCTCTCCAAGAGTATCCCTAGGTGATGTCACATGTCCCATGGGAGCAAATCTGTTTCAGGTGGAAGCAGTGTTCCATCTCCTGCTAAGGACCCTGACTGGCCAGCATGTGTTCAGAAGTGAAACTCTCTCCTTTGTGGGCATCCTCCTCAGAGAAAGGAAGTAAACGTCATGCATTTTCTGTCAGCAAGAAACTTCCTGTGCCTTCTAGCTCTGGTCTGAAGTCACACATAAAAAGGACCTAGGTTCAAGCAGCACATATTTTCCAGGGAGACGGGATGCATCTGCTTCCTGCTCATAGAGTCCTGCTGCCCCTGTTAGCTGAGTAAGAGAGCATATGTTGCCCCCATGTGACAGCGCCCTCTTCTGAGAAATGGAATGACCAAAAATAGTGTGTGTGTGACTGTGTGTGTGTGTGTGTGTGTGTGTGTGCATACCTTCTCTCCCTTGTCATTGGTTCCTAGATCTTCTCAGACCCAAAATACTACCTGGTGAGTCACTCTGGGAAGTTCTTCCCTGGACTTGTCTTCTTGATGCTTCTGAGGAGGCCCAGTTCTCTTGTCTTTCATTATTATCATTATCTGAGTAGTTCACACATACATATGTGTTTTGGTCTAATTCAGCCACCTATGTCCTTCCCTCCAATTTCTTTTCTTTTTATTTAAAAATTCTGTTTATTTATCTTACTTTTATAGTTGGGGATGAAACTTAGGGCCTCACATATACTAGGCAAGTGCTTTGCTGCTGTACTAGATTCCAGCTCTCAGGATCACTAATTACAGAAAACAAATCATGTCAAGAGGATTGGTCCATGGACTCCAGTGTGAGCAGTTGTGAATCTCAACATAAACAGTGCACAAGCCAGCCTTCTCAAAGTGTGGCCTGGATGCAAAACTCTGAAACTTAGAACTAAGAATGTCCATTCGAACAAGCATTGAAAACTTGAGAAAGCTGTTTACCCTATTTGCAGACTAGCAGACTGGCTGTCAATGAACCCAGAAGCTCATTAGAAAATGAGTTCAGGGCCCCACTCCAGACCACCCTAATCAGAGTCTGTCTTTCTCAAAGTCACTAGGAGCTTTACCCCCAGATCCACAAGCCCTGAAATACCTCATCCTCAGTTAGCTGGTGAGCCAGGAATCCCCTTAGAATGAGTCTAATTAGAAAATACTCCCGCAGGTGCCTGCTCATTCCTGTGTCCTTGACTGTGGAAAGGAGCCCTTTCCCACCAATTTCTACACTTCCCTCCCAACTTAATGTTTGTTTGTTTGTTTTTTAATCAAATTTGCTCCTTTTGAAATAAGTGGAAACTGTCATACCCATATGAAGCATATTTCCTTTATAAATGGTCTCCTGAGTGTAAACTATACCACTCTAGGAGGATCACAGACTTCAGCTGGAGACACTGATGCACATAAAATCTTGTTGTGCTAGTTACCCTTCGGTTGCTGTGATAAAACAGCATGACCAAGGCAACTTACAGAATAGAGTGTGCTCTGGGCTTGAAGTTGCAAAGGGTTAGGATCCTGCTGGTGGGGACAGCAGGCTGCAGACATAAGACAGGCGCAGTGAGCTCATATCTCAAACTGTAGGCAGGGAAAAGCATGTGGCTTTTGAGACCTCAGAGCCTGCCCACACTTTCATACTCCTCCAACCAGTCACACCTCCTAACCCTCCCAAACAGTGCCACTGGGAGCCAGGCTGATCCAAGGCTTTCTTAGAGGCCCTGATGAAAGGACAGGAAGGATGTTAGTTCTGTGTCCTTGCTCAGGTGTGTGCATGACAAGTCCTAGTCTGGGCCTGGGCCCAGGGCCTCAAAGGACTTAAGGTTTTGGTTCCTGGGACCCTGGATTTTCCCCTGAAGAAATTGGAATTATTAGTCTCCAGGCCACTGTATGCTTGACCTATGACACCCTTGGGCTATACTGTGTTTCTTCTGTGCAATATTGCTTGATTAGCTCCATCCCATTGTATGATAGCTTTCTACAGACTCTGCCCCACCCCTGCTGCAAACTGTCTATAATACATATTACTTCTTAATAAATTTGCTTTGGCATAAGCCATCAGCTTATACAAACCTCCTGGTCCCTACATTCCTGGTTTCATTATTTTTCTCATTCCCATTCTTCCCCTTAGGAACCTATCATTGAAGATGAGCCTGCTGGTCCAGATCAACTAAATATTCAAAGGCCCTAGACTATAGAAAGACATTTCCATTCCAGGTACCAACCAAGTTAAAATGGTTTGGGTTTTGTTGTTTTTATTTGTTTGTTTGGTTTGGTTTTTTTTTGTTTTTGTTTTTGTGGCTAGTGGGATTTCCATTGATTTTAGTTAAGCAGTTAAACAATTCACTATTTTTACAAGTTGTTCCTGGTTCCTACTGTCTTGCAGGCCCAGCTTTAGTGCCTTGGGAGCACAAATAGCCTTCTCTCTCATTTCATTTTAATTACATTTATTCAGTTAGTGTCTTGGGGTGGTGCTCATGACACAGCATCTGTGTAGATGTGTAAGCCATTGCTTTTAAAGGCTGCCATGGAAGATGCCCGGACAGAGAAGGACCCTAAACACATATACAGTGTGATGGAAGAGCTGGGACTCAGAAGGCAGATTGTGCTCCCAAGGCACTAAAGCTGGGCCTGCAGGACAGTAGGAACCAGGAACAACTTGTAAAAATAGTGAATTGTTTAACTGCTTAACTAAAATCAATGGAAATCCCACTAGCCACAAAAAAAAAAAAAACAAAACCAAACCAAACAAGCCATTGCTCTTAGGAACTCAGGACTGCGAGGGGTGCACCCACACACTGAGGCAATGGGGATGTTCTATCGGGAACTCACCAAGGCCAGCTGGCCAGGGACTGAAAAAGCATGGGACAAAACCGGTCTCACTGAACATAATGGACAATGAGGACTACTGAGAACTGAAGAACAATGGCAATGGGTTCTTGATCCTATTGCACGTAATGGCTTTGTGGGAGCCCAGGTAGTTTGGATGCTCACCTTAATAGACCTGGATGGAGGTGGGTGGTCCTTGGACCTCCCACAGGGCAGAGAAACCTGCTTGCTCTTTGGGCTGAGGAGGAAGGAAGACTTGATTGGGGGAGGGGGAGGGAATGGGAGGTGGTGGCGGGGAAGAGGCAGAAATCTTTAATAATTAAATAAATTAATTAATAAAAAAAATAAAAAAATAAAAAAAAAGAAAGCCATTGCTCTTGCTGATATTCAACAATACACATGCTAAACATTGGGAGAAGAGTGTAGAGAGCACTTCAATCCGATTATTTAGAGATAGTCACTTCCTGTGCACACCTACTGGGAATACCCCACTTGGACTCTATGTGTCCTGTCTTGCTCTTCTTGGTACCATGGTACAACCAAATCCCACTGTCTTCCTACAGAATCATGGACATAAATAGCCTTCTCTCTCATTTCATTTTAATTACATTTATTCAGTTAGTGTCTTGGGGTGGTGCTCATGACACAGCATCTGTGTAGAAGTAAGACACCTTACAGAAGTTTCTTCTACCATATAGGCCCTGGGAATTGAATTTAGTTCATCAGGCTTGGCTGCAAGCACCTTTACCTACTAAGCCATCTTGTATACCCAGCCTTTTCTTCAGACTCTTGCACATTATGCCTCTTCTCTTTTACCCAGGAAATTATCAGGGCATGTAGGTCATCAGTCAGAGGGCAGATTAGAAAGGCTATATTCTAAAAGCCCAAGTTCCAGCCCATTATCACTCAGTTTTAGCAAAGCCTTCATGACAAGATTAACATTAAGGCACCATTGTTTAAGGGATTATTTTGCTGGCTCAGGCAATCTCAAATCTGGTCCTGGTTCAAAACAGAGTCAAAAGCTAAAGTAGAGGCTAGAGAAAAATACCAATTTGCTTGCATTCCTTGAAATAAAGCCTAAGGCTTGTTTTGTGTTTATTTGCTTTGAGACAGGGTCTCTTTGTAGCCCTGGCTTTCCTGGAACTTGATATAGAGAATGGGTTGACCTTGAGCTCACAAAGATCCTCCTGCTTCTGTGCCACTATTCCCAGCAAGTGTAGGTTTTGTTATATAAAATGCACGTTTAGATGCATTAATAAAAATGAAAAGACTTTGAATTGATAACATAGTTTCTAATACCCCCCCATCAAAAATCAGAATATTCAGGGCTACAGAGATGACTTGGTGGTTCAGGGCACTGGTGGCTCTTCCAGAGAATGGAGGTTCAATTCCCAGAACCCACGTGTGGCTTATAACTTTCTGTATCATAGAGATCCAAATCCAACACCCTTATCTGGCCTCTGACTCAAACACTGCATGTACGTGTTTCACAGACATACTTTCTCACAAACCACCCATGTACATAAAGTTTAAATATGGGGGAGAAAACTGGATTTCACAAAGAATATTAACTTCTATGTTAGTTTGTTTTTCTGAACTATATTTTTGTTATAACTTGAGATCATAGCAGGACTTTTTGAGAAGGGAAGAATGAGTTCCAGGCTAGCCTGGACTATAAAGTAAGAAAGACCCAGACTCCAAAAATGAAAGAATTGTGAACTTGGCCCACACTCCTTGAGGTGCTATGAGGTCATAGGTCCTAGATGCTTTGTGTTTACAGATGTCACTGTACTTTTAAGTTGTGATGCTGCAGGTACAGAAAGAAAAGAGTTAATCAAGTTTGCTCATTCTATTGCTGGGTTTGAGATGTTTGATGCTAAAAAGAACAAGCTCTGGGTGAAGGTCAGCTATTTAATGATTGCTCTGACAATGGCAGAATTCATCTATATGGTTATTGAGGGCAAGAAGGTAAGAGCCGGCTCCTCTCTGTCTCTGTGTGCTTTCCCAAAGACGCCTCCTCAGTTTAGTCTGAGAAGGGAAAGAGCTAAGAAGAAGCCACTTTGTATCAATTTACTGACTAAATGCTCTTCTGAGTGGTGACCTCATTTGTACCTCATGACATCTTTGTTAGGTAGATGCTACCCTGAGATGAGGAAACCATAGCTTAGGAAGCTTCAGCAGTGGGCTGATGAGGGGACTCAGCAGGCAGAGGCACTTGCATCCCACAAGATGCCAGGAGAAAATCAACTCCTAGAAATTGTCTTGGCACTTCCACATGTACCCCAAAGAACATGTGTGCCTGCACACAGACAGTAAAACAATAATTTTTTGTTTGTTTGTTTGTTTTGGTTTGGTTTTTGAGGCAGGATTTCTCTGTGTATCAGTCTTGGCTGTCCTGGAACTCACTCTGTAGAACAGGCTGACCTCAAACTCACAGAGATCTGCCTATCTCTGCCTTCCAAATTCTGGGATTAAAGGTTACATTTGACCACTTCCTGGCAAAACAATAATTTTTAAAGCAAGTTTTGACAGCTTGCTCAAAGCTGTGCATCTCTCTAGTGACAGAAGTAATTTGAACCTAGACATAACTGAAGTAAGGGTGAGGTTGCTCCCCAGTCCTGAATGTTTGTTTACACAGCAACACCTGTTTAAAGTCAGTGGATGTGAGAGCCTGAGAGACTTTTCCATCACCATGCTTTATATGCAGTTTATAACATATGCACCATGCATTTTCCAAAACTCACATAGTAAGCGGAGAGATAAAAACTTAGATTTAAAAGAAATTAAAAGGAAAACAAAACTTCAGATCTGATTTTTCATGTTACTAAATGACCTATTAAACTACCTTGTTATTAATATATGGTTACTTTGGGGGCTGGGGAGATGGTTCAGTGGTTAGGAACATTTGGTTCTCCTGCAGTATACCCAGGCTCAATTCCCAGCACCCGCGTAGCAGCTCACACCAACTGTAACTCCAGTTCTAAGAGATCTGCTACCCTCTCTGGCCATCACAAGTACCAGGCACACACGTGGTTACATGTACATACATGCAAATATTTCTACCCATAAAATAAAAATAAGTAAATCTAAAGTATGTGTATATATGTGTGTGCTTTCAAATTCAAGAACACACCTTGACTATCATGTCTAATTCTGTGTCAGTTTTCACTTAGAGATATACTTTAGCTGTTGTTACAAAGTAAAAAGACTCTTCAGTCAGCTGGTAGTGCCTTTTAATCCCAGCACTCAGGAGACCCAGGCAGGTGTATCTCTGAGTTTCAGGCCAGTCTGGTTCCAGGACAGCCAAGCTACACGGAGAAACTCTATCTTGAAAACCCCCCCAAAAAAAGAAAAAAATAAAATGATTTATCCATGAACACACTTGTCAACTGATCTCCTTATCTTGAGCAATTCCAGAGTAAAGAGGACATAAATTCTTGACTCTCTGTGCCTTGCAGTCACATGAAAATTCTAGCCATCTAAATCCAGCCTCACAGGAGCACAAAGGGGCAAATATGCAGACCTGAGTGAAGTTTTTTGGAAATTAGCCTGGCCTACTTCCCTTTTCCTGTCTCCCCATTTGACCTCTCATTCATAATTCTCAGACTGAAATCTTCAAAAGCCTATGCATGTGGATTTCTAGAATTCTGAGAAATACTTGATGTTAAAAATCTCCAGAAGCAAATAATCCCCCTAGGGTGTTCTCCAGCACCTTCCAAGGGCATGTGCTAGAATGAAAACCTATAGAGCTAAAGGTCATTAGGAGAGATGAGTTAGTGATCATTATGCTTTGTCCTTACCATTGACATTCTTTCCCCATCCTTTCCTCCTCCCATCAGATGCTTCACATGTGCAATAACATGGGTGTCAGAAAATCCCAGTTTCTGTGGCTGCAAGATTCACAAATTTGAAATAAAAATGGGCCAGATTATATAAGATCCATAGAAATTTAATAGTTCACACTTAGGGAAGCAAGGAAAGTGATGTTTGAGGATAGATCGTTTTAGAAGTCATCACTGATAATATTTTGGTAAAGCCTGGGATTTCCAAAGCTAAATGTTTTTGTTAAAAGAGAAGAAAGGTGCCAGAAAGTACACTCACAAGTTAGGGAAGGAGACATGAAAACAGGGAGATGTGTTGTAATAAGAGCGGCGGGGCTGCGTCGCCGGCACCCAGCCGCCCACATGGCTAGCTTATGCCCCGAAATAATTACACGGAAACTGTATTCTTTTAATCACTGCCTGGCCCATTAGTTCCAGCCTCTTATTGGCTAGCTCTTACATATTGATCTAACCCATTTCTAATATTCTGTGTAGTACCATGAGCTGGCTTACCAGGAAAGATCTTAACCTGCGTCTGTCTGGAGTGGGAGAATCATGGCGACTCCTGACTCGGCTTCTTTCTCCCAGCATTCTGTTCTGTTTACTCCACCCACCTAAGGGCTGGCCTATAAATGGGCCAAGGCAGTTTCTTTATTAAATGAAAGTAACTCTCCATCATTTCCCCTTTTTTTGTTTAAACAAAACAGAAAGGCTTTAACTTTAACATAGTAAAATTACATATAACAAAATGGTTATCAAGCAAGAATTACAGTTACAATATTTATATCTATTTTATCTTTTATCATTACTAAGGAAAACTATAACTATAACTAACCATTCTTCAACTCCATCAAAGACTCCAGAAGGATATAATATTACCTAAGTAAACAAGAAATCCAAAACTCTAGAAATGACAGAGACATCTCGCTGCCTGGACAGTCACTCAAAGTTCCTCTGTACCGTTGGGGCATCCATCTTCAGCCTTCAGGCCCATAGTATCCAGCAGACATTTTCATCAAGCAGGAAATTCCAAAGACAGTTTAGTCACTTTTTGCTGTGTCCTGCAGAATGTCTCTTAGACTCTTTCATGAGTCAGGAACCCCGAAAGACCGTCTCACCTTTAGGCGAGTTCAGTAGTCCTCTCTCTGAGGGTTCTCTGTGTCCAGTTTATGCAACAGTCCAGGCAAGAGCAGTTTCTTGCCCAAATGGCTATCATACTCCATAAGGAGCCTCTTCGATGCCCATCTTCCTCTTGAAGTAGATTGGTGCTGCCAGGAGCAGATGTGTCTCATTGTCATAAAAAGCCCTAAATTATTAAAACACTTAAATGCCATATTCTGTAGCCTTTGAAAGATATGAAGAATGCCTATCTGAAATATATCTATGCATATCTAGAAAATCTAACTAACATGACTACAAGCTTTACTATTATCGATGATTATCCATTAACAACCTATATTTACATTACATTTTTTTTTCTTTTATATTTTTTATTTATTTCTTTTTTAATTAAAATTTCCACCTGCTCCCCGTTTCCCATTTCCCTCCCCTCCTCCCAAATATTGACCCCTCCCCCCACTTCCCTCCCCCTATCCCCACTCCTTTTCTCCTCCCCCAACTCCATTCCCCCTCCCTCTCGATACTGAAGAGCAGTCCAAATTCCGTGCCCTGCGGGAAGACCAAGGTCCTTCTATCTACGTCCAGAAAGGTGAGCGTCCAAACAGGCTAAGCTCCCACAAAGCCAGTTCATGCATTAGGATCGAAACCTAGTGCCATTGTCCTTGGCTTCTCATCAGCCTTCATTGACCGCCATGCTCAAATGAACTACATAATCACAATACCTTAAGAGCAGAAATACATATACATATAACAAAATTAACCTTAAAATCCATAGCAATGCAAATTATTCATATCTATATCATTTCCCCCTTTAAATGTAAAAGAACATTTATAAACAATATTTGGGAACATGGGCGCAGTTTTTTCTCTCCAAACTGCTTCCTGCTGAATGGGGGCGCTGTATTCAGATCTTTCATGGTGTAACCTGTGTGTCAGGGTCATCTCAGTCGGCAGTTGAGTGAAGTAATTTTCTGAAGGTGTTCACAGCAACCTTTCAGGAGGGCGTGGTCTATCATACCATATCGGGATAGATGCAATCCACAGAGTCTTATCCTCTGTGAAAACAAAAGAAGACCCTTTCCAAAGCATCATATCCTTAGACCCATATTCTGAAATCATAATACCCTTATATCCATTCTGGTTTAGCTTGGTAGCCCATATAATGAAATGTCTCTCTGTACTTAGCTCCTTCACAGTCAAAAATTTTAAAGAAAACACAATAATACAAAGAATCCAGACTCTCTGTGAATTTTCCATTTTTACGTGACTTATTTTTCTTTATTTCTTTTAATCTATAACTATCTGTACTCTGTCTCTTTAAGGACTTTACCCTTTTTTAAGACATTAACTTTATTCTTTATATATATTTTTTATCTCTCTCAAGCCTACGTACATTTATCCAACAGTGTCTGAATCAGTTCTATTGTGAATCTGTAATTTTTTTACTATCCAGGAGCATTTCTTAAAATGTTAAGCATTTTTTAAAAACTTAAGTTGCACCATGTACAGGTAATACGGTACCACCTATGTCCTTCTCAGTCTAAACCTTAACTGCCCTGTTGTTATGGTAATTACGGTAGTTCCTGCCTGAGACCAGCACAGTTCAGCATGGCGGAGCCGAGCTGCTCCTGCATCAGAACCTTTTGGTGCCCCTGAGCCACACACAGTTCCAGACACACAGCAGTCCACATTGCCATCAAGCAAGCCGTAGCACTTCACTCCAAATGCTCCATTCAAAAACTCTGTCTCCTGCAGGAGCCAGACAGAGATCGCAATGGTGGCACAGCCCAGAAAGCCGGCATTTTAAAACAGCCAGTTTTTTCCTATTGCTAAGTCAAGACAATTTCTTTGCGGTACACAACACACAAACAGCAAAAAGCTGTCTTAAATTCTCTTTCTGTTTTTTTTAAGCCCTCTCAGGTTTTACGTGGAGTTTATTAGCACGTTGGGTGCCACTCTGTTGTAATAAGAGCGGCGGGGCTGCGTCGCCGGCACCCAGCCGCCCACATGGCTAGCTTATGCCCCGAAATAATTACACGGAAACTGTATTCTTTTAATCACTGCCTGGCCCATTAGTTCCAGCCTCTTATTGGCTAGCTCTTACATATTGATCTAACCCATTTCTAATATTCTGTGTAGTACCACGAGCTGGCTTACCAGGAAAGATCTTAACCTGCGTCTGTCTGGAGTGGGAGAATCATGGCGACTCCTGACTCGGCTTCTTTCTCCCAGCATTCTGTTCTGTTTACTCCACCCACCTAAGGGCTGGCCTATAAATGGGCCAAGGCAGTTTCTTTATTAAATGAAAGTAACTCTCCATCAGAGATGGAGAGGAAATTGTGGCTCCCATTATAAATAAGAGTGAAGGATGGCCAGGCAGTGGTGGTGCACATCTTTAACCCCAGCACTGGGAGGCAGGGACAGGTTGATCTTTGTGAGTTCAAGGCCAGCCTGGTCTACAGAGTGAGTGCCAGGACAGGCTCCAAAGCTACAGAAAAACCCTGTCTCAAAAAGTCACAAAAGAAAACAAAAAAGAAAAAGAAAAAAAAGAGTGAAGGGTGTGGAGAAAAAGAGACAGGATTTGGAGAGAGAAGTCATTAAGGCAGAAAGGGAGAGCCATATACTTCTCTCCTTAGAGGGGTTGGGCACTCAAGTCAGAATAGAAGGTGTGTACAGGACTCTACTGTGCCCAGTGCCCAGACAGCTGACCACTTCTGGCCTGTGCTGCAGAGTCAGCCTGCTGATGTCAGCACAAGGGGGAGAATATCTTCTCCAACCTGGCATCATCATCTCTTCATTTTTTTTTCCTTTTAGGCAGTGAAAAGACACAAGTCTTTAACAAGCTTGAACCTGGAAAGGAAAGCCAGTCTGAGAGAGGAGGCAGCTATGAAGGCCAAAACAAAGTAGAATTATTTGAGCTGAATTTGGAAAACCTGGGAATGAGGTTGCAGTAACAAGTGTGTACTGGAAAGAATGTGATATGACACATGCTTTGCACAGATTTATTCCACTTCCCTACTTCTGCTGTGGGGGAACAAATACATTTTCTTGAAGAATGACTGTGTTTTTGGTTTTATCCAAGTAAAGCATTGCTTCCCCACGTTACAGAGAGTGAAAAAGAGGAAACTAATTTCAAACTTGATATAAACTCTGTGGAGCATCTGGTACCCACCTAACTTCTACTCACAGAGCAAGGTTGATATATCCTCTGAGGCCCAAAGAGTGCAGGTCTTCTCTGTTCTTTATACCATGTCTGAAGGGACAAGAAGAGTAGCTGGGTACACTGCCCAGATACATGTTGGGGAGCCAGCCTTCCAAATGCCAAGGTGCCTTTAGGGAGACTGGAAAGCAGCTGGACCACACACTGTATTGTCTAGGATGCCAGTAGGCAGGGGCATTTAGAAGAGCCTCTGAGAATGCCCTGACAAAGTCATAAGAGAGTCTGCCCAAGAGTTTTGAGGTGTTTATCATTCATAGAAGTGCTGGGGACCAGCTTCCACCTCCTAATTCATGGCTTGGCTCCCAACCATCCCCTTTCCTACTCCCAGGGAATTAAATTTTATACTTATGAAAATGCCATCCCCATTCTCATTTGTTTGTGTTGGAAAATAAGCACTTATACCCCTACCATGGTGTCTGGGACTCAGGTGGTTTCTGCTTTATAAGACTCCAGTGACTCTCACATGCCTTCCTAGTGCTACCAGAGGACACATCATTATAGCCACCCAATGCACTACTTCTCAGTGATTTTAAAAATATCATGTGCCAGCTGAGCAGTGGTGGCACACACTTGTAATCTTAGCACTTGGGAGGCAGAGGCAGGTGGATCACTGTGATTCAAGGCCAGCCTAATCTACAATGTTGCCAATAGCTCCATGATCTAATGTTCTTGATGTTGTCTGTACACTGTACTTTTGCCTTTGTTTTATTTTAGATATAAATGCCTCTATTTTATCACTTGCAATTTTATTATCAAAAGAAATTTTTTGCGCATTTTTAGGAAATTGATTTTTGCTGGGTGGGAGTGGCATACATTTAATCCCAGCACTTGAAAGGCAGAAACTGGCAGATCTCTGAGTTCAAGGTCAGAGTGAGTTCCAGGACAGCCAGGGCTTTGTTACACAGAGAAACCTTATCTCAGGAAAAAAAATGATTTTTTTCTTGAGTAATTTGGTACCCTTTTCTAAGCCCATGTTTTGAATATTGGTAAATCCTAATATAGAACTTCCTTTATACAGCAATGCTGTTTTCACTGAAGAGCAGTGAAAAGTCTATCTTAAAGTCTGTGATAAAGATACACCACTAATTTATGCAAAGCTATCTCACAAGCTGCATTTTTATTTAAAATTTATTTTTATACATTTAAAATAAAACATATTGCATCACTTTCCCCCTTCCTTGTCCTCTCCATCTGTTCACAAATTTTCCCCTTCTAATTCCTTCCTTGTTAAGTCTATGTGAATAAGTATGTGCAAATATATGAATATAACCTGCTGGGTCCATTTCTGTTTGTTTTGTGTTATGGTTTCAGAATTGAACATGCTGTTCCAGATACACAAATAGGGATCTCATCCATGCCTGAGATTCACCCAAGTGTAGGAGAATTTTAATTCATTATGTGCTCAATAATTGGGTTATTTTCTTTGTTTTATTAACTTTATGCATGCAAAAATGTTTAAACTCTGTTTGTGTATATACACCTGTGCCATGTGTATGTAGCACTGGAGGACAACCCACAGGTATCTATTATTTTCTTGCCCTATGTGAGCTTAATGATGAAACTTAGGAATTCATTTGACTACAATTGACCTCAATTGTACTTATTCAGGATTAAAAAATTATTTATGTATGTAGGAATGTGCATATGCCACTGCCCAAGTTTTGAAATAAAAGAAAAACACTTTTAGGAGCAAGATGTGTCACCCAGACATAGAATACAGGTCATCAGGCTTATCAGCAACCAATTTTAATTAATGAGGCAATTCTTTGGCATTCAATCATGGTTTTTGAGAAAGTGTTATAAACAAATGTTTAGTCCCCAGGAAAACAAATTAAAAAGATGTATAATCATATAACTATTTTCCTATGCAAAGAGGATTTATTATTCAAATTATACTATGTTCCTCTATCCTCATATGAAATTAAGTTTACAATCTTAAAAGGAGACAAGAGTTTACTATTACAACATTCCTAATAATCTTATTTGAGGAACAGTGAAATAGCTCCATGGGAAAGATCTGTGGTGTGCAAGGATGAAAAATTAACCTTGATCATCATATTAAGAGGACTAAAAGTAGAAAATGTGAAGTTGTCTTCTGATCTCCACATATCTGTATTGGTCCTACAAATCAATAATCATATTGCACACATGTAACATGAGGGCTTGCTTGTTGGGATTTCTTTTCTACCCAGTTACTACAGTCAGTAACCCCCAAAGAAAATTACACAGAGGTCTATATCAATTATAAACTGATTGGCCCATTATCTCAGGCTTCGTATTAGCTCTTTTAACTTATATTAGCACATTATTTTATTATATGTTAGCCACATGGCTCGGTACATCTTTCAGTAGGGCAGGTCACATCTTGCTCCTTCCTTGGTCTGGGCAGGACAGGCAAAAGAGCTTCCTTCTTCCCAGAATATTCCTGTTTTCATTGGCCCGCCTTTAATTCCTGTCTGGTTTTTTTTTTTTTGCCTAAACTTCCTGAATGCCTAATGGCCAATCAGCATTTATTTAAAACATGATTGACAGAACATAGACAATTCTCCCATACCACACACACACACACACACACACACACATACACTCTATAAATCTTTGTTACAAAAATAAATCTTAGTGCCATTACATTATCTGACATCTCTGGATAATTTCCTTAGAAAGCAATTCTTCAAGATAAAATGCCAAATGGTTACTAATTAGGATGAGGGAAGCATGGACCACCAATATATATGTATACACACACACACATACACACATAAAAAACATTAAGCTACAGTATGAGATATACACAGTTTAATGATGATTATCCTATTTTAATAAATCTCTACTAGATAAACAAAAACACTTTTTTTGAATACACACGAGATTATTAATGTTTCTTATATTCTCTTCTATTAAGCATTTTAACCTTAACATTGTTAAATTGTGTTGACAAAACAGCAAATGTTGGGAGTACATCATCTACACTTAGATTTGTACTCAAAGGTAGACACATGAGGATCATGAGTTCAAATGTTTCCCTGAATCATTACTAACATCTAAGCAAAACTGAATAAGAAATAAGAAAATCTCAAGGGAATTGAGAAGTTGTGAAAATATGAAAAACAAAACCAGGAGCAACAACCCACCACCATTTCATAGACACTCTTACTTGAAATGTATGATCACACACAGCCTGATATTTAAAGAAACAATGGACCACTCTACATATTATAGTAGGAAAATACCTATCAATAAGTAAAACCAAAATAGATTAACAAAAGTCACAGAAGAAATATAAGGATCACAAAATAAACTTTACTAAATGGATTTGTCACACATGTAGCACACTTTAATATCTACCTCAAATGTTTTGCAATAGAAACTACAATGCAGTGATCTGTACCATCAGTCTTCAGTGAACATGGTACTTTATTTCCATAAAGGCTATGATGAAAAATAAATAAAACATTACTTTTTTCTTGCAGCTCAAGACAACTGTGATGTCTAAAATCTTTAAAAAATCATTTTCAGGAATAGAGTTTTCTTCTGTGTGAGTTTATCCCTATTTCCTTACTTTGGTTTGAAACACAAAGGCTTTAAAACATTTAGAGCACTAGAAACATGGCTGGGAAGTAAATAAATGTTCACTTGCAGGACCAAGGTCTGACTTTTGACAATCTCCTGTAATTTCTGCTATAAAATCCTAGGATCTAATATTATCAGAAACCAGCATGCACATTCACAAACCCACACAAAAAACACACTGATACTATAATCACAATTAAAACAACTCTTTAAACATTTTCACTCATGAATGTTTTTCTCTTGTAAGAATTCATTCCTATAATACAGGTGTTAAGGTACCTAATGGCTTACAGAGTTTTTCTTCATCATGAAGCCATCAGGGAGGCTTGAAGTCTGAGAAATCAAGTCTAAGTTGACAGAATTATTTGGGAAGACTTATGAAATGCTGTCCTGCTGGAGGAAATAAGTCACTGGGAGTAGGCTTTTCTAGTTTACACTCTCTGCTTCATGCTATAGGTCAAGGATTTGAGTTCTTAGTTTCCTGTTTTAACTGTCCTGTTAGACACTTGTAACCATGATTCTTTTTTTTTTTGAGAAAGTGTTTCTCTGTAGCTTTGAAGTCTGTCCTAGAACTAGCTTTGTAGACCAGGCTGGCCTCAACCTCAGAGATCCAACTGCCTCTGCATCCTGGGTGTGGGATTAAAAGTATGCACCACTACTGCCCAGCCATGGTGTCACTCACTTTTATGATGATTCAGTATTCCTCTGGAATCAAAGGCAAAATTAATTTTTATAAGTTGACCTAGACATTATATCACAACAACAGAAAAGGAACTAATATAAATCAATAAAGTTTTACACATGAATCAATGATTCCATTTAGGTGAAGAGAAATAAAATGTAAAAGGGTTATTGCTTAAATGCATAGTGCAAGAGTTATAGCTCTGGAGGGAAAGTTATCCTGACTGTCAGAAGTCAGGCTATACCTACAACTATAAAAGGAATGTAGTCTGGATATCTACAGCTGTGTGGAGAAAGATATCCCGATTTGATGTGGGATTCCCCACTGTGTGTTGTGATTATCATTAACGAATAAAAAAACTGCATTGGCCTGTTGATAGGGCAGAATTTAAGTAGGCAGGGAAAACTGAACTGAATGCTAGGAAGAAGAACAGCAGAGGAAGCGAGATGACATGGAACAGCTGCAGACACATACTGGGATTTTTACCCAGAAAGTCACAGCCACGTGGCCATACACAGATTAATAGAAATGGGTTAAATTAATATGTAAAAGTTAGTCAATAAGAAGCCAGAGCTAATGGGCCAAGCAGTGATTTAATTAATACACTATTTGTGTCGTTATTTCAGATTTCATGAGAGCTGGGAACCAAACAAGCGACCTCTGTACAACACTGATTGTCAGAAGTCAGGTTATACCTACAGCTGTGAAGGGAAGGTGTCCTGTGATGTGGGATTCCCCTCTGTATTCTATGAACATGTTTTATTGTCATTAGTTAATAAAGAAGTTGCTTTGGTCTACAACAGGGCAGAAGATAGTCAGGCTGGAAGAGATCTATAGAGGGAGTAAATTGAGTAAAAGAGATGCAACTTAGTTGTTGAAGCAGAAAGATTCCAGAACAGAATCTTACTGATAAGCCACCAACCTTGTGTTGAGATTAACAGAAATTGGTTAATTTAAGATGTAAGAATTAGATAATAGAATCTTGAGGTAACAGGCCAAACAGTGTTGTAGTTAATATATTTTCTGTGTGACTATTTGGGTCAAGATAGTTACGGAAACTGCCTGAGCAGGATCCACAACAATCCTGGATATCTACACCTGATAGGAAAGCTACCCTGACTGTTATTAAGCCAGGCTATCCCTGAAAATGTGGAGAAAAGGCATCCTGAATACTTATAGCTCTGAAAAGAAAGGTACCCTGACTGTCATGTCAGGACATACCTACAGCTGTGAAAGCATACTGGATACCTATAGCAATAAAGAGAAAGGAATCCTGACTGTTGAGAAGTCTGGCTATAACGGAAGCTGTGGAGGGAAGGTAGCCTGATACCTAGGGCTCTGAATAAAAAGTACTCTGATCGTTAGAAGTCAGGCCATACCTACAGTTGAGGTATGAGAAGGGAAAGTGTACCTACAACTATGAGGTGAAAAGTTATCTTTGCAGAGGCCCAAAACCATGAGTCTATTTCCACCTTATCTGAAGGGCAGAGTTTGAGGTTGCTCAAAATTGTTAACAGGTGTGGCTACACACCTTGACCTAATGTGTGGTTGTTTTGTGTTTTGGACTTTAAGAGAGCCCATACAGGTAAATCCACTCCCCCTTGAGCAAAGGTGAAAGAATCCAAACATAGTTCTGCTACTTCTTTTGAATTAAGAGGTTTGACTTAGGGAATGACTGCCTTTAGGATACTTGTTCTAGGGATGCTTCACTGCCTGAACAACAGAATGTTTTTCTCAATAATTAAAGACTTGGTAGCTGAAAGTATTGAAGGAAGTAACTCTTCTAGTTGTCTTTTGCATTATGTTAAAGCAGTCTTTTGTCTTCTTTTCCCTGTTGTATTGGGGCATAAAACTATATGAAAAAATTGGGGTGGAGAGATGCCTCAGTGATTAAAGAGCACTGCCTGCTCATCTAAAGGTCCTGAGTTCAATTCCCAGCAACCACATGGTGGCTTACAACCATCTGTAATGAGGTCAGAAAATTTTTTCTGGCCTGCAGGCATGCATGTAGGCAGAAAAACATATATACAATAATTAAATCTTTTTTTAATTATGAAAAATTAAATGCAGGCAGATTTACAGTATTCACTGGAACTCCCTCCTTGTACTGTCCTATGCTTCTGTTTTATTATTTTCACTTGTGTCTTCATTCTCTTTACTATGTTCTAATCCCCATGTCCCTACCCTGGTAAGTGGTATACTTGTCAATGATGGTTCCTGACATATACTGACTATTGGGAAGTCCGTCTATACCCAAAGCTGTGTTCCAGTGGGAGATGTTCCCCTAAAGGGTGTAGCAATACTGCTCCCCTACAAAAGAGAGCCATCACAACTGGGCTCTGTTTCACTCTGCTAAGAGAGCTTGAAAGCAGAGACATCCATTGCTGTTCTGCTCCACTTCCCTAAGGGAATTTCCTAGTGGAGTTGTCCAATGCTCCTCAGTTCACTGAATTAGGGAGTTTCCTAAAAGAGATGTCAATTTTTTTTCTCAGCTTCAGCCCAATTTGTTACTTCTCTGCTTCACTGGAGTTGATGGGAAACTGTTGCAGAAATGTTGCAGTCTCTGGTGAAGAGTTGCTACTTCTGCTCTGCTCCTTTATGGGAGTTTGCCAACAGAGGTGACCAAAGCTTCTCTGTTCAGATACACTACAAAGTTTCTGAAACTCATTTGAGAAATTTATTTGGAAGGGAAGAATCCAGGAGAAGGACTGCCTCTGCCAGGGCAGAAATAGGCAGGTGCCAACTGAAGATGTACAGAACTTATATAAGATGTCTTAGGGGCAGAGATTTCCCAGGGAGAAGATTCTCAGGGTGAGAATTGGTTAGATGTCAATCCTTGATTTTAACAATGCAGAGATTGGATGGATTTCACGCTCAGGTGTCGGTAGATCTGGAGCTTAGGGATTAGCTGGTTTTATGCTCAGGTGGTCAAGGGTAGAGTGGTTTTTGGCTCTTGTTGAAGGGCCAAAGTGTGTTCTTTCACTGGCCCCTTATAACATTTTGAGTCTGGTTTCAGGGTCAGGTGTTTCTTTTATTGACTCTGTATTCAGGAACAAAGTGTGTTTCCTTGTCTTGGTTTCAGAGTCAGGATGCATTTCTTTGGCTCCAGTTTTAGAGTCAAAATTATGTATTTCACTGGCTCTGGTTTCAGGGTCAGGATGTGTTTCTTTAGCTGGCCCATTTACCCTACACATGGGGCTTCATAAATTCATTTTTCCATGAGTTTGTAAGTACAAACAGTATAAAAAGGGCATCATAATGCTTGAAAAGATTGTTAACATTGTCAAATTTATTTCTACAGAAGAAATAGTCTTGTGTTATAGGCAGAAGATTCTTGTTCATTCCTGGCTGGCCAGACCCTAAATAATCACACAGAAACTATACTAATTAACACTGCTTGGCCTATTGGTTCAGGATTCTTGTTAACTAACACTGACATCTTAAATCGCCTTATTCCTATTACTTTGTATTTTATCTCAAGACTCGTGATTTACCAGTAAGGTTCCAGGGCATCTGTCTCCTTCAGCAGATACATGGAGTCTGACTCCACTTTCTTTTCTCCTCTATCACTGCTTGGAATTTCTGCCTTGTTCTATTCTGCCCTGTTATAGGACCAAAACAGCTTCTTTATTAAATAATGGTAACAAAATACATTGACAGCATACAGAAAGGAAACCCAAATTGTTGTGTAGCTGATTATAAGTATTTTGGCTAAAGATCTTACCAAATACTTCATAATAAGAAGTCCTCAGTATCTTTTTCAGGTAGTCAATGTCCATTGTAATATACAAAGATTTTAAGAGATTGTTGCACACAAAAAGTTTTACTCCTATTTAAAGTACAAAACTTTATCACAATAAAAGCATTTACAGGATTTCTATGCAGTATGAAATTTCTCATGATTTAGATTATTCATTCATGCAAATGCTTTACCACACTGATTACATTCATAAAGTTTATTTCCAGTGAGTGATCTTTTATGCATTTGAAGAGTACTGTGAAGTGCAAAGGCTTTATCACACTCATTATATTCATAGAGTTTATCTCCAGCATATGTTAGTTTATGTCTTTGAAGTTGACTACAATAAACAAAGCCTTTACCACAATATATACGTAATGTTTCTCTCCAGTATGGGTTCTATGTTTTCAGAGATTACTATTCATGCAAAGGCTTTACCACATTGGTTATGTTCATAGGGTTTCTCTCCAGTATGTGTTCTTTCATGTGTTTGTAGAGTACTGTGACATACAAAGGCTTTAACACACTGATTACAGTCATAGGGTTTTCTCTCCAGCATGGCTAATTTCATGACTTTGTAGATGAATGTGCTATAAAAAGGCTTTACCACACTGATTACATTCACAGGGTTTCTCTCCAGTATGGCTTCTTTCATGAGTTTGAAGACAACTGTGCTGTGTAAATGCTTTACCACACTGGTTACATTCATAGGGTTTCTCTCCAGTATGGGTTCTTTTATGCATTTGGAGACTACTTGGATATGCAAAGGCTTTATGACACTGATTACATACATAGGGTTTCTCTCCAATATGGCTTCTTTCATGAGTTTAAAGATAACTGTGCTGTGCAAAGGCTTTACCACACTGATTACATACATAGGGTTTCTCTCCAGTATGGCTTCTTTCATGAGTTTGAAGATGACCTTGCTGTGCGAAGGCTTTACCACACTGATTAAATACATAGGGTTTCTCTCCAGTATGGGTTCTTTCATGAGTTTGAAGACCACTGTGCTGTGCAAAGGCTTTACCACTTTCATTACATACATAGGGTTTCTCTCCAGTATGGCTTCTTTTATGCTTTTGGAGAGAATTGGGACATGCAAAGGTTTTACCACACTGATTACATTCATAGGGTTTCTCTCCAGTATGGCTTTTTTCATGAATTTGAAGATGATTGTGCTGTGCAAAGGCTTTACCACACTGATTACATTCATATGGCTTCTTTCCAGTATGTGTTCTTTTATGCATTTGAAAAGTACTGGGAAGTGCAAAGGCTTTACCACACTGATTACATTCATATGGCTTATTTCCAGTATGTGTTCTTTTATGCATGTGAAGAGTACAGTGACATGCAAAGAGTTTACAACATTGATTACATTCATAGGGTTTCTCTTCAGTGTATGATCTTTTATGCATTTGAAGATGACTGTGATGTGAAAAGGCTTTACTGTACTCATTTTCTTCATAGGGTTCAATCTAGTATGTGTTTTTTCATGCCTGTGAAGATGACATGCAAAGGCTTTAACATTTTGAATATATACAGAAGTTTTCTCTCTAGTTTGACTTTTTTCATGCCTACAATGATAATGGTACTTGTGAAAGCATTCCTACATTTAATACATTGTTGAATATTTTTATCTGTATAATTTTACAATTTTGTCATATTTTAAAGAAGAATTTTATATAAGGTTTTATCACCATGTTTACAATCTTGTTTTTCCCCTTCATTAAGGCTTGTTTTTCATCTTTGAGGATAACTGATAACAGCCTTTATCATGGTTCACATTTACAGAATCTTTTTTTTTCTGTGTGAGAGTTTCATGTAGTTGAAGAGAACTAAAAAAACTCATAGCTTTACCACTCTTATTGCATTCATAAAATTTCCTATACTGTGAGTGATACTACATTTGTTAAGTGAACTAGGGCAAACAGAAGTTTTTACACAGTCCTAGTACTCATGGTGCTTTTCTGAAACGTGAGCTTGTTGCTATATTAACAATGAGACTAGAAAAACAATTACTTCTATACTTGTACATCAAATTCAACAAGTATACTCAACATTGGGACTGCTACATATCTTCTATTTGTTCTGAGAGAGAGGTATGTTATATTTCTTCACATCACTATACTCATGAGGCTTGTATCCAGAGGAACATATGATATACTTAGTAAAGGAAGAATAACAAATATAAGGCTTCCACAATGAGTTCACAGTTTGACTTTCTTTCTTCATAGACTTGTGGTATCTGGATTGAGGCCTCTCCACAACAGCTGCCCCTTGATTTGTGACTCTATCTACCCCTTCACTAAGTATATGTACCCCCTCACAATCACAAGTATATGGGTTAAACTGCCTTTTCTATGTACTATTAGTGTAATAGAGAGTTTCAGAGATATGCTTATCACCTTTTCAAAATGTATCTTTTGTAATATGAATAATATGAAATAAATGTATTGGCAATTTTATAGTATAGCTCATTTATTATGATTCAAATGGAAATATGAGTTAAGGCATATTGTTTCCTTGACTTCTTTTTTAAAAGAATGACTTTCAAATGTTATTCACTTATCTGAAATTTAGGTATATGATTTTGTGATAATTTAATAATCATCAAAGCACTTTATTATTTACATTGTTGTTTTGGTTTAAAACATAGAGGATACATTACAAATTCTTCAGGAGTACATATGTATCAGCTTATAGATGGAAATTACCTTTCATGTATTCTAGAACATTCACAATGTTCTTCAATATTATGGTCTTCCCAATTATATCCTAAAATATAGTGACAGAAAAATGTATGATATATATTAAAAAATTGTAAAAAAATTTGGTTACCATTTGAAGCAAAAGTTAAAACCATGCCTATTTTTTTTACCCATTCTTTTTCAATCATATTACAAAAGAGCATCATTAAACAATGAACAGTTGTCCCCTTATTTGAAACATAAAAGATAATTCAGTCTTACCTATAGTCGTGAGGTTTCTGTAGGTCTCCAGCATCACATCTTTGTAGAGACTTTTCTGGGAAGGATTCAGCAAAGTCCACTCTTCCCAAGTGAAGTTGACATGCACGTCATAATAGGTCACTGCATTCTAAAATGTCCCTTAAATATGTACAACAGAAAGTATGATTTTGACAACACTGTAAAAGTGTACTTCTTTGACAGTATAGTCATATAATTCTGGGGCTTCCCATATTTATTCCATGATATAGACATCATAATTTAATCACCAAGTCACGTTAGAAGCAAACTGATCCCGAAGTTCACCACTGTTATTTCTGAACTCTTTGAATGGGATATCACCTTGCAAGAGAAATGCCTACTAACCAACAATGGAAGATACATAAACAGATCAACAGTACAGAGTACAGATAAGAGAAATTGTATGAATGATTAATTTCTGACTACAAAAAAGAAACATGAGATGAAAAAGCTGGATATATTGAATCATGCCTCTAATCCTTGTACTCAGAAGACAGAAGCATGTATGTCTATCTACCTCTGAGTTGAATACCAGCCTTGTCCATGCAATCACTTCTAAAGCAACCAGAAATACATGTTACATGTTAAATACCTCTTGCCCCAATTTAAATTGCAACATAAATAAGATTTGACTAAAAGGTACCATGTGTTTATAAAGTTACAAATAGACAAATGAAAACAATAGCAATTAATGTGCTGATTACAAATAATCAACAGAGAGCAGGAAAGATGGCAAAACAGTAAAGAGTCATCCTGGTCTTGCATACAAGTGGGCTCAAGGACTTTCATGGGGGATTGTAACTATCCATTATTCCAAGTTCAATTTTCTAGTACCATCTTTTGATCAATGTAATGAAGGACCAGGTACTCACATGGTGCATATCCATGCATACAGGTAAAATATTCTTTTTAAAATAAAAATTCAAAACAAACTAAATAGGCAGAAAGAAGGTTATGCACCTGCAATCCTATGACTCAGAAGGCACAGCCGGTATTAATGTCATGAATACATACCATCCTGGAAAAGATAACGATACCATCTGTAAATTTAGTGATAGAGTTTATGATGGTGGGTAAGTAATGACAGAAAGCTGACTGATTAATTTCAACCATAACACAGTAGGCACATGGAACAGAAAATGGGTTGAGGCTATAAAAACTCATAGTGTGGCATTCCCCTTTGTATGCTGTGATTGTCATTGATTAATAAAGAAACTGCTTTGGGCCTATAACAGAGCTATAGGACAACTCTTAGGTGGGTTGGGAAAACTAAACTGAATGCTGGGAGGAAGAAGGCGGAGTCAGAGAGAAGTCACGTAGCCCTGCAGAAGACAGATGCAGAGAACTTTATCTTGTAAGCCACAGCCACATGGCAATACACAGATTAATAAAAATTTATTAAATTAATATGTAAGAGTTAGCCAATAAGAAGTTAGAGCCAATGAGCTAGGCAGTGATTTAATTAATACAGATTCTGTGTGATTGTTTTTCGGCTTAGCAGCTGGGAACTAACAAGCAGTTTCTCTTAACAAACATGACCAGGTGGCCAAATAAAATCCACTTAAAATCTTAGAGAGCTTGAAAAGGAATTCTAGACACTAAAATATGAAGTTTAGCCACATTTCTTTCGCCAAATGGGCTTTGCTTACTGGTCACATGCTTTGGCACCATTAAGAGAGGTTTTCCTGATTTAGAGGTAGCAGAAAAAAAAGATGCACCATTTTGAAATGCCAGCTTTCAGGGCTTTGCTGCGAGCGTGAACTCTGACTCTTTCTGGTGGACCAGTTATGGGGTCTGTGAGAAGATTGCTAATGGCAACTTAGACCCTGTGTATGCCTGAAAATGGGGCAATGTACATGGCTCTTGGAAGCAGCAAATATGCCTCTGCGATGTTGGACTTTGTGAATGAAACAGGCAGGCCGTATTTGCTCTACCAATGGCACAGCTTAAGTTTATAAGTGCTTAGCATTTTAAGAAGCACACTCCTGAACAGGAAAGAATAACAGATACACAGTAGGACAAATTTATACATAAAAGTCCTCTAAATGAGACAGAGTGTGTTAAAAATGTACATACAGCTGGGAGAGAAAAGGAAAAATAATATAGTTATAAAAAGATGTAAATGGTTTATAAAAAATGAAGTCTTTAAAGAGAAAGAGAACAGTCATAAATTCAAAGAGTAAAGACAATAAAATAAATATAAAAAAGTAATAGAATAAAAACAAATAACCCATGTAAAGATAGACTATGTACAGAGTGTCTGAATTATGTATATTATTTTGTTTTCTTTGAATTTTTGAGTGAGGAAATAAAAACATTTTCAAACCAAATGCAACTTTTTTTTAAAGAAACAGTGTATGATTTATATTATACACCTAAAGCAACTTGTTTGCCCTAATTGATTTATAAGCCGCAAGGATTTTAGAAGTTTATCCCTGATTTTGTAAATGTTTATGCGTGAGAAAGAATGTCTCCCATGTGTATACAGGTGACATATAAGAAAAGAGGGTGTGAGATCCCCTGAATCTGGAGTATGCAGTGGTTCAGAGCCTCCCAACTTGGATATTGGGATATGAACAGGCCTAATAATTTCAAGTCACTGAAAAACTCTTAAAATATAGACTGGTATGAGCTCAGCATCACTTCAGCTATATCACTCTGGTTATCTATGGGGGAAAACCTTTTACAAATTTATAAAGCTACTATGAAAATCAAAGTGGCAGTTCCTCAGAAATTTGAGAATAGATCTACCCCTGGATGTTGATATATAGTCTTGGGCATATACCCACAGATGAACCATCCTGTAGTTAGTTTTTTTTTTACTCTTTGGCTCTTTTGGAAGTCCACCATCTAGCTCCCAATTAAATCACATGGAGTATTATTCTTACCTATTAATGCCCAGCCTTAGCTTGGTTCTTGTCAGCTTTTCTTAATTTAAATTATTCTATCTAACTTTTGCCTTTGGGATTTTATCTTTATTCTCTATACCTTTCTTTACTTCTTTTTTAAAAAATATTTATTTATTTATTTATTTATTTATTTATTTATGTATACAATGTTCTGTGTGTATGCCTGCAGGCCAGAAGAGGGCACCAGGCCTCATTACAGATGGTTGTGAGCAACCATGTGGTTGCGGGGAATTGAATTCAGGACCTTTGGAAGAGCAGGCAATGCTCTTAACCACTGAGCCATCTCTCCAGCCCCCATTTTTACTACTTACTCTGTGGCTAACTGTGAAGCTAGGTGACTGATCCCCAACATTCTCCTCTTTCTCTTCTTGGTCCTCAATCCTCCTCTCTTTCCCCTTTTATTTATTCTCTCTGCCTGGCATCCCAACGTATCCCATTCCTGCCTAGCTATTGGCCATTCAGATCTTTATTAGACCAATCAGATGTTTTAGGCAGGCAAAGTAACACAGCTTCACAGAATTAAAAATGCAACATAAAGGAATGCAACACACTCTTGTGTCATTAAACTAACATTCCACAGCATAAATGGATGTAACACATCTTTAATCAATGTTCCACAACATTTTCCCTTTTGTCTAAATAAAAAATGAAAGGTTATAACTTTTAACTTTCTCCACAGCTGCCATTCCCTTTGCATTATCATTAAAAAATTGAAGTTGAGACTAAGGCTACCAACCCAGAGCAGTGAGTGCCTGACTAGAGGGCAGGCCTCAAGGTCCCTGCCAGGGAACGCGGGCCCCTGCTGCTGGGGCTGCAGGGTCTGCTGTGCTCTCCTGGACCCGCTCTGCCTGCCTCCTACTTCCCTTGGTCCCTGGCTCATTGGGGCTACCAGGAGTCCCTGTGTAGATGCTGAGAAGTTCCATCCAGACGGGTGAGTGTGGGCTATCCTGGGGCGGACTGTCCCGGTAGAGAGCACAAATGCCCCTCCCCCAGCTCCTGCTGCAGGGCTTTCTTTCCTACACATATGCCCCCACCCCCACCCCCAAGAATGCCTTGTCTGCAAGGTCCTTTGCTGTGGAACAGTTTCCTACTCTTTCACTAAGGCTACCAACCCAGATCAGTGAGTGCCTGACTAGAGGGCAGGCCTCAAGGTCCCCGACAGGGAACGCGGGCCCCTGCTGCTGGGGCTGCAGGGTCTGCTGCGCTCTCCTGGACCTGCTCTGCCTGCCTCCTACTTCCCTTGGTCCCTGGCTCTTTGGGGCTACCAGGAGTCCCTGTGTAGGTGCTGACAAGTTCCATCTGGACGGGTGAGTGTGTGCTACCCTGGAGCAGACTGTCCCAGTAGAGAGCACAAACCCCCCTATACTAAGGCTACCAACGAGAGCAGTGAGTGCCTGCCTAGCAGGCAGGCCTCAGCAACCCCCCGAAAGGGAGCACAGGCACCTCCAGCTTGTACTGCAGTGTCGCCTGTGTTCTATTCGACCCCGCTCTACCGCCTGCATTCGCCCTTTTTTCCGTGGGTCATTGGAATACCAGGCATCCCTGTTTTTGTGTTGAGGAGTTCATCAGGAAGGGAACGGTTCCTGCCCCTACACTGAGGAGATACACCCAGAGAGATAGTCACAGCAAAGACTGGTCCAAGACACCAGGCCTCTCCTGGCTCCATTTGAAGGAAGAGATGGGCAGGCGCCAATGCAAGAATTCCCCAACAACTTGAAAGGCAACGCGACATCACCAGAATCCAGGAATCCTGAAATAAGAAGTGCACACCCTAATCCAGAAGAATTAGAAGAATTCGACTCAAAAGTGAATTATATGAAAATAATAGAGGACCTTAAACAGGAGGTGAAAAACTGCCATAATCAATTAGAGATTACAAACAAAAAGGTAGAGGAAATGAATAAATCTCTCAAAGATACCCAAGAAAACCAAGAGAAACAAGAAAAAGTAATCAAACAGGTAAGGGAAACGGTTCAAGACTTGAAGAATGAAGTGGAAGTAATAAAGAAAACACAAACCGAGGGAAGGATGGAGATGGAAAATTTGGATAAACAAACAGGAACTACAGAGACAAGTACCACCAACAGATTACAAGAGATAGAAAAAAGAATCTCAGACACTGAAGATACCATAGAGAAAATAAACACTCTAATCAAAGAAAACAGCATAACCAACAAATTCTCATCACAAAACATTCAGGAAATCTGGGACACAATAAAAAGACCAAACCTAAGAATAATAGGGATAGAAGAAGGAGAAGAAGCACAGCTCAATGGTCCAGAAAATATATTTAATAAAATTATAGAAGAAAACTTTCCCAACCTTAAGAAAGATATTTCTTTGAAGGTCCAAGAAGCATACAGAACACCGAATCGACTGGATCAAAAAAAAAACATCTCCTTGTCATATAATAATCAAAACACAAAACATACAGAATAAAGAAATAATATTAAGAGCTGCAAAGGAAAAAGGTCAAGTTACCTATAAAGGTAAACCTATCAGACTTACACCTGATTTCTCTATGGAAACCATGAAAGCCAGAAGGTCCTGGATAGATGTACTGCAGAAACTAAGAGACCATGGATGCAAGCCCAGACTACTATACCCAGCCAAGCTTTCATTCACTATAAATGGAGAAAACAAAATTTTCCAAGATAAAAACAAATTTAAACAATACGTAGCCACAAATCCAGCCTTACAGAAAGCAATAGAAGGAAAATCACAAACCAAGGAGTCCAACAATATCCACAATAACTCAGATATCTAATGACCCTTCACCAGCACAACATGAAGAAGGGAAACACACAAACTCTACTACCAAAAGAAAGAAAGAAGAAAGAAAGAAAGAAAGAAAGAAAGAAAGAAAGAAAGAAAGAAAGAAAGAAAGAAAGGAAAAATGGCCAGAGTTAACAACCACTGGTCATTAATATCACTTAATATCAATGGACTCAACTCACCTATAAAGAGGCACAGACTAAGAGATTGGATACGAAAACAGGATCCAACATTCTGCTGTTTACAAGAAACACACCTCAACCACAAAGATAGACACCTACTCAGAGTAAAGGGCTGGGAAAATGTTTATCAAGCAAACGGACCTAAGAAACAAGCAGGTGTGGCCATACTAATTTCTAACAAAGTTGACTTCAAACTAAAATCAATCAAAAGAGATGGAGAGGGACATTTTTTACTCATAACAGGAACAATACACCAGGATGAAGTCTCAATCCTGAATATCTATGCCCCTAATATAAAAGCACCCATGTACGTAAAAGAAACATTGCTAAAACTCAAGGCAGCAATGAAACTGCACACATTAATAGTAGGAGACTTTAACACTCCTCTCTCACCAATGGACAGGTCAATCAGACAGAAACCTAACAGAGAAATAAGAGGATTAAGGGAGATAATGAATCAAATGGACTTAACAGACATCTATAGAACATTCCACTCAAATAGGAAAAATATACCTTCTTCTCTGCAGCTCATGGAACCTTCTCGAAAATAGACCACATACTCGGTAACAAAGCAAACTTACACAGTTACAAAAAAATATCGGTAACCACCTGTGTCTTATCAGATCACCATGGATTAAAGTTAGAATTCAACAACAATGCTATCCCCAGAAAGCCTATGAACTCATGGAAACTGGACAGTCAACTACTGAACCACACCTGGATAAGGAAGAAATAAAGAAAGAAATTAAAGTCTTTCTTGAATTCAATGAAAACGAAGACTCAACATACTCAAACCTATGGGACACTATGAAAGCAGTGCTAAGAGGAAAGTTCATAGCATTAAGTGCCCACTTAAAGAAAACGGAGAAAGCACACATTGGAGACTTAATAGCCCACCTGAAAGCTTTAGGAAAAAAAGAAGCAGACTCACCTAGGAGAAGTAGAAGACTGGAAATAATCAAATTGAGGGCTGAAATCAACAAAATAGAAACACAGAAAACAATCCAAAGAATCAATGAAACAAAAAGCTGGTTCTTGGAGAAAATCAATAAGATTGATAAACCCCTATCCAAACTAATCAAACGGTGGAGAGAGAATACGCAAATTAACAAAATCAGAAACGAAAAGGGAGACATAACCACAGACACAGAGGAAATTCAGAGAATCATTAGATCTTACTACAAAAACTTGTATGCCACAAAATTGGAAAATGTAAAAGAAATGGACACTTTTTTAGATAAGTACCATATACCAAAGTTAAACCAGGACCAGGTGAACAATCTAAATAGACCTGTTAGTCGCAAAGAATTAGAAGTTGTTATAAAAAACCTCCCCACCAAAAAAAGCCCAGGTCCAGATGGCTTCAATGCAGAATTCTACCAGAACTTCCAAGAAGACCTAATACCTATACTCCTTAATGTATTTCACAATATATAAACAGAGAAGTCATTGCCAAATTCCTTTTATGAAGCTGCAGTTACTCTGATACCAAAACCACACAAAGACACAACCAAGAAAGATAACTACAGGCCAATCTCACTCATGAACATCGATGCAAAAATACTCAATAAAATACTGGCAAACCGAATCCAAGAACACATTAGAAAAATTATCCATTATGATCAAGTGGGCTTCATCCCAGAGATGCAGGGCTGGTTCAACATACGAAAATCTATCAATGTAATCCATCATATAAATAAACTGAAAGCAAAAAACCATATGATCATTTCATTAGATGCTGAAAAAGCATTTGACAAAATTCAACATCCCCTTATGATAAAGGTCTGAGAGAGATTAGGAATACAAGGGTCATACCTAAGTATAATAAAAGCTATTTATAGCAAGCCGTCAGCTAACATCAAATTAAATGGAGAGAAACTCAAAGCTATTCCACTAAAATCAGGAACACGACAAGGTTGTCGACTCTCTCCATACCTCTTTAATATAGTGATTGAAATTCTAGCAATAGCAATAAGACAACATAAAGGGATCAAAGGGATTCAAATTGGAAAGGAAGAAGTTAAACTTTCATTATTTGCAGACGATATGATAGTGTACATAAGCGACCCCAAAAACTCCAGCAAAGAACTCCTTCAGCTGATAAACACCTTTAGTAGCATTGCAGGATACAAGATCAATTCCAAAAAATCAGTTGCCCTCCTATACACAAAGGATAAGGAAGCCGAGAGGGAAATCAGAGAAGCATCACCCTTCACGATAGCCACAAATAGCTTAAAATATCTTGGGGTAACTCTAACCAAGGAAGTGAAGGATCTATTTGACAAGAACTTTAAGTCTATGAAGAAAGAAACTGAGGAGGATACCATAAAATGGAAGGATCTCCCTTGCTCTTGGATTGGGAGGATCAACATAGTAAAAATGGCAATTCTACCAAGGGCAATTTATAGATTCAATGCAATCCCCATTAAAATCCCATCAAAATTCTTCACAGATCTTGAGAGGACAATAATCAACTTTATATGGAGAAACAAAAAACCCAGGATAGCCAAAACAATCTTATATAATAAAGGATCATCTGGAGGCATTACCATCCCTGACTTCAAACTCTATTACACAGCTTCAGTATTGAAAACAGCTTGGTATTGGCATAAAAACAGAGAAGTCGATCAATGGAACCGAGTAGAAGACTCTGATTTTAACCCACAAACATATGAACACCTAATTTTTGATAAAGGAGCTAAAAGTATTCAATGGAAAAAAGGGAGCATCTTCAACAAATGGTGCTGGCAGAACTGGTTGGCAACCTGTAGAAGAATGAAAATAGATCCATATCTATCGCCATGCACAAAACTCAAGTCCAAATGGATTAAAGACCTCAATATTAGTCTGAACACACTGAACCTGACAGAAGAAAAAGTAGGAAGTACTCTACAACATATGGGTACAGGAGATCACTTCCTACGTTTATCCCCAGCAGCACAGACATTAAGGACAACATTGAATAAATGGGACCTCCTGAAACTGAGTAGCTTCTGTAAAGCAAAGGACACTGTCACTAAGACAAAAAGGCAACCCACTGACTGGGAGAAGATCTTCATCAAACCTACAACAGATAAATGTCTGATCTCCAAAATATATAAAGAACTCAAGAAACAAGACTTTAAAATGCTAATTAACCCAATTAAAAAATGGGGCACTGAACTGAACAGAGAATTCTCAACAGAAGAAATTCAAATGGCCAAAAGACTCTTAAGGTCATGCTCAACCTCCTTAGCGATGAGGGAAATGCAAATTAAAACAACTTTGAGATACCATCTTACACCTGTCAGAATGGCTAAAATCAAAAACACCAATGATAGCCTTTGCTGGAGAGGTTGTGGAGAAAGGGGCACACTCATTCATTGCTGGTGGGAATACAAACTTGTGCAACCACTTTGGAAATCAGTGTGGTGATTTCTCAGGAAATTTGGGATCAACCTACCCCAAGATCCAGTAATACCACTATTGGGAATATACCCAAGAGATGCCCTATCAAATGACAAAAGTATCTGTTCAACTATGTTCATAGCAGCATTGTTTGTAATAGCCAAAACCTGGAAACAACCTAGATGCCCTTCAATGGAGGAATGGATGAAGAAAGTGTGGAATATATACATATTAGAGTACTACTCAGTGGTAAAAAACAATGACTTCTCGAATTTTGCATGCAAATGGATGGAAATAGAAAACACTACCCTGAGTGAGGTATCCCAGACCCAAAAAGAGGAACATGGGATGTACTCACTCATAATTGGTTTCTAGCCATAAATAAAGGACATTGAGCATATAATTTGTGATCCTAGAGAAGCTAAATAAGAAAGCGAACCCAAAGAAAATCGTATAGTCATCCACCTGGAGAGGGGAAGTAGACAAGATTGCAGGGCAAAAACTGGGAACTTGCGGGTGAGGTGGCATGGGGCAAAGGGGAAATGGGATGAGAAACGTGAGAAGGGGAGGATGGGAGGAGCTTAGGGGATTGGGATGGTTGGGATATAGGAAGGATATAGGATATAGGATTGGGATATAGGATACGGGAGCAGCGAAGTATATATCCTAACTAAGGGAGCCATCTTAGGGTTGGCAAGAGACTTGACTCTAGAGGGGTTCGCAGGTGTCCAGGGAGATGTCCCCAGCTGGTACCTTGGGCAACTGAGGAGAGGGAACCTGAAATGACCCTATGCTATACTGATGAATATCTTACATATCACCTTAGAATCTTCATCTGGCGATGGATCGAGGTAGAAACAGAGACTCAATTTGGAGCAACGGTCTGAGCTCTTAAGGTCCAAATGAGGAGCAGAAGGAGGGAGAACATGAGCAAGGAAATCAGGACCACGAGGCATGCACCCACCCACTGTGACAGTGGAACTGATTTATTGGGAGCCCACCAAGGCCAGCTGGTCTGGGACTGAATAAGCATGGGTTGAAACTGGACTCTCTGAGCATGGCGGACAATGAAGGCTGATGAGAAGCCAAGAACAATGGCACTAGGTTTCGATCCTAATACATGAACTGGCTTTGTGGAAGCTTACCCTGTTTAGATGCTCACCTTCCTTGACGTAGATAGAAGACCTTCGTCTTCCCGCAGGGCAGGGAATTTGGACTGCTCTTCAGTATCAAGAGGGAGGGGGAATGGTGTGGGGGGAGGAGAAGAGGATGAGGATAGGGGGAGGGAAGTGGGGGGAGGGGGCAATATTTGGGAGGAAGGGAGGGAAATGGGAAACGGGGACAGGTGTAAATTTTAATTAAAAAAGAAAAAAAATTGAAGTTGATAAACTACTGTGCAATTTATATCTAGGGGTCTTGATTACTCCTTTCTGTTTATTAAGCATAAATTTTATGGAAACAGATGAAACATTAGCTAATTAATCTTTATCAATAAAAATTGGGAGTCAAATATCAGGAATAAAAACTTGAAAGATCAGAGAAACAGTGGAAAAGCCCCCAGTGAATATCTCTTCCATTCCTCTATCCAAAAAAGGCCAAGATCCCCTCTCAGCTCAACCTTACTACTTCTTGTCTCCTATCTATCCACAGTCCTCCAAACCTCTATGACATCTTTGGTCAGTAAATAGCTAAGCTCTGTTCTCTGACCCTAAACCTGCTTTTATCAAAATATGATCAAAATATCACACAACACCCTGCAACCTCTCTTATATCTCACTCTTGCTGCTTCCACACTCCTATGCACTTCTTGATGGCAGATGTCCCATAGCTTGGGTATCTTGAAATGTGACCCAGCTTCATCTCCACCAATTCATGTAATGAATTCTCACAATCTCTTCTTCACTGGGGCTCTGACTCTGCCAAACATATATGAGCAAAATAGTGATGACCTGATCACAAAAGAAGAATCTATGACCTTTACATTTTGCATCTTTCTTGTTTTCTAAATCAGTATGATATAGGTAATCCTGCCAAGATTTGATGGACCCTACCAAGCTTAAACCAAATTTATTGCACGTTCTATATGATGTTTTTCCTGGGACAAGGAATCACTTTGTGTACTCCTTCCAGGAATTAAGGGCTTAGGTAAATGCAGTCTTACACATGAGGCTTGTGCCTAGGCTTCGAATGTACAGCCAGGCTCTTCCCTTTAATGGTGATAAAACCCTTGATAATCTCTGCATCTTTCTCATCACTAGACTGCCATCTGAAACTACCTAGTATTGTTTTTCTTAACAAAACACACTTTTCTGATGTGGGATGTCCCTCTGAATGCAGCAAATATGTGTTGCTTTTATTGGTTGATGAATAAAGCTGTTTTAGCCTATGACAGGGCAGAATATAGCTAGCTAGGAAATCCAAACAGATACAGAGAGAAAGAAGGTGAAGTCAAGGAGACTCCAAGAGCTTCAAGAGGAACAAGATGTGAGGGAACAAGTCGTGAATCAAGTAGCAAAGCACATATATACAAAATATTGGTTAATTTAATTGTAAGAGTTAGCTAGTAATAGTCTGAGTCATTGGACAAATATTTATAATTAATATAAGCCTAGGAATGATTATTTAAGAGCTGACAGATGAGAGAGAAACCTGCAGCTACACTTGTCATCTCTTTTTTCTTGTTTTTTTATCACTGTAGACCTGAATGAGTCATCAGTAATAACCATCCAATAGAAGGAGTATTTTGTATAGGAAATCAGTTTATACCTCTGTAATTCTGCCTAAGCTCTTTTTCAGGACATGGAGAGAATAAGAAAGATTAGGACAAAAATATCACACAAATGATCTGTAGATAATTTTTTTATGAAGTCTTCTAAGCACCTGTGCTTGTGTACCAAGCTAAGATCACCTGATCGTGCAACAAGGAATGAAGCCAGACTTGGGCTAGAAAGGCCACAACAAGACAAGGCTATGATTGTTTTATTGAGGACACTCAGACATTTTATTTATCAAATATAGAAGATAATGGCAATTTCTAGGATCAATACAGTTGTAGCTTCCAGGATGTTGTGGAATTCCCCTCTGTAAGCTGTGAATATGTTTTATTCCCATTGGTTAATACAAAAAAAAAAACTGCTTTGGGCCTATGACAGCACATAATAGAGCAAGGTGGGAATTCCAAGCAGAGATAGAGAAGAAAAGAAGGCAGAGTCAGGGAGATGCTATGTAGCCACTGAAGGAGACAGATGCTGGATGGAACCTTACTGGCAGGCCACCGCAATGTGGCGATACACAGATTGATCAAAATGGCTTAATTTAAGATGTGAAAATTATTTAATAAGCCTAAGCTATTGGATATGCAGTCTTATAATTAATACAATTTCTGTATAATTATTACAAATCTGGGCATTTGGAAAATGAACAAGCAATCTCTGTCTATACCAGGATATAATGAAGTTTACAAGCTATACAGCATACACAAGATTAATATCTAAGTTCAATTGTCCTGTTAAGCATTCATGATTCCTTGACTACTAGGGGATTATACAAAGAAGCACAAATCAGCCTAAATGCTTACTGCCTGAAGGAATGCAACAGTCTGTCAGGAACTCGAAGGTATATTGTGACCTAAGAACCATGGACTTTAACCTGAAAAACCTATGATACAGGTCTCTCAAGCCAACTGCATGGTTCCCTGAAGATCCTACTGCCCACTGAAATCCTATGACCTTGACCTCTACTGTTTGTCATTACTCTCAACATTCCCACCTTCTAGGTTCTACAAGAACAGCTGATTAAGCTCTTTGTCATCCAGTTTTCTGATATCTTGAGCATCCTTCTCAGAGTCAACATTCCCAGATCTTTTGCAGCAACAAAATCCCCTTTGAGTCCCATTTTTGTTCTGACTTTCTTCCCTGTTGCTGTTATTAAATTATGTAATCAAAAGCAACTCAGGTAATGAACATGTTTATTTGGTTGATAACCCTATTTCACAATTCCTCCTTATGACATCTTAGGATAGATTCTCAAGCTAATAACTAAAGGCAAAAATATGTGGAACCATTGTTTTTAGGCTTTCCCTCTTGCTTTGTCTCTGTCTTGTGCTCAGCTAGCTTTCCTATCTATTCCAGGACTGCTTGTTTAGAGATATTGTGAACTCAGTGGAACACCCTTTCTATATCAATCAAAATCAACACAATCTCTCTCAGATACCTTAATCAGGTATTCTGATCTAGTCATATTCTCAATTTGTATTTTCTCAGATCACTCTACACTATGTCATGCTGATAGCTGAGGCTAATTAGAAGAAAGAGATAAAAATATACAAGAAGTTTTTAAACATGATTACTACATTGCCTGTCAATCTTTAAGCAGCAACAACATAAGCATGAACATAGATATGCCAGGAAATGGAAAGAGACAAATATCTAACATAAAGAAGAGAAAATTAAAACTATCTCTTCACAGAAACTTCCCAAACCAACAAAAATCAAGGAACTCATAACATGAGAAACCTGAAAACAAAATTGGTGAAACCATTATTTTCCAGAAAATGAGCAATATACTTAAATAACAATTAATAAAAATCAATAACATAGAAGGGTAGCCCTGACAAACAACAACATAAAGACACACTATGGTCCTTTAAATAAAAACTACAAGATTCTAACCAAAATCAAACTCTAAGAAATCACTGACCATCACTCATCCTATACACTTTTGTTCTTTATCTTTTACCAATAACAGATAATGGCCAGGTGAGGAGGGTTGTTCCAGCAAAATTTGAGACATTCACTTGAAACCTTCTCATGTCTTAACTTTGTAGAAAATAATTTCGACTACTAAAAAATATGTCATTATCTTATAATAAAGAAAAGTATGTCTGTTAGGATCACTTAGACACCATTTTACTCCCGTTGATTGATGATTGCCTGTACGTCTGCAATCAGAGGCAGGAAATGAAAACATTTCAAAACAAAATGCAAGATAACTAATTTTTTTAAAGAACCAGTGCACACCTAAAACAACTTGTTTTACTCTAATTGTTTATAAGTCACAAGCACTTTTGAAATCAAGTTTATTGCTATTTTTTGCACATGTTTGAGCAAGAGTGAAAATGTTTTCCATATGTGTGGCCCGCCAAGACTCGACCAGCGATGAAATGATGACCACCGACACAGGACCCTTCTCTATCACGCTTTATTGAAGTGCACTCGGTTACAGTTGACTGGTGGAAGTAGGGGGCCCCGAGTGGTGGAAAGCGGCTGAATATATACAGGGAGAATGGGCGTGTTCAGAACGAAAGAGACGTGGCCGCATGGGATTGGAAGCAGCTGTTGCTGGGCAGATCAAGAGCAAGATCAGGCGGTAGAGACGTTGGTCTAACACGCCAAAACACACTTGTTCATCAGGCTCTTGGTGCCATCTTGTAATGGCGGCGATAGTTCGCCACATCTCCCCCTTTTTTGTTTGATTAGAGAAAGAGACCTCCAGTCATGGCTGAAATTAGAGGGTTCCCCCCTGGGCAAAAATGATAATCTCTGTTTTTCCAGGAACGGGAAAATTAGTCAGAGGAAACCCGTCTGCACGGAACCATGATTTCCAGGGTGGCTCACCCTGTGCACTCTGTGGTGCAAGCCACCCGGGTAAGGCAAGCCGTTCTTCCGAGTGCAAGGGGCAACAGGACCCGTCGGGTGCAAAGACACGGCTTAAGTCTCTTTAAACATAGTGAGCCAAGCTTGGGGGGATGTGCCAGCCTCAAGTGCAGCGAGTGCTCGGACAATTGCCATCTTCTCCCTTTTGCGTGCTCTCATCATCTTTATAATCAAGAACAGTGCCACCATCAACCCTGCACACATCAGCACACCAATCACACCAACCCCAGCCCACTCTTTAATATAAGAGAAGGTAGTAACCAGCCAGTCCGTAAACTCTCCAAGTGTAATCACTTCTGCTTTGGTAGCATTTAAACTTAAAATTTTCAAGCTTAAATTGGATTGTAATTGCTCAAACTCCAAGCTCCAATTACCTTTCAAGTAATTGGATAATCGTTTTGATTCATTAAATGATGGAAAATAAGGAGTAACACATAAGTATTCTTTGCGTAAAACACAACTCATAGCCATAACATCAAACATCTTATATAAATTTTCTTCCACTAAATCTATCCTCTTATTAAGTAATAAAATTCCTGAAGCCAAATGCTTATTTATAGCTTCTTGTTGTATCAGGGCTTCTGAGGTTTTCTGCACTACTTCATTAATGGTATTTGCTACATGTACCTGGTTGGCCATAGCTACCCCAGCTGTAACAGCCGCAGCTGCGGAAACAGCAATAGCTGCTACGATAGCTGCTGTGATACCGAAATCTCGCTTTTGCCGAATCAGGGACAAAACAGAAAATTCATTTGGGTCTGCCTTCACTGGTACCCACACAAAGGTAGGCACCTTCGCTAGCAGGCCGGTTGTGTGCCGAAAGGACCAGCATTGAGATAATACACAAGAAGTCTTTGAGCAGTTAAGCTGCTTGTCGGTAGAGTGATTGCTTAAAATCCATAAAAACGGGGCATCCACACAAACTGGATTTTTTGATTTGGAAATATTAGCCACCCCTTCACTCTCTTGGATCAACAACTTGGACCCATTTAACACTCCTGAACTATTTGTTAATATCCACTTGGAAGTGTTAAATAAAATAAAAGGTGACAGATCCACAAAACCTCCATAATGATTGGAATAAATCCAAGGTGAGGTAAGCAGACCCCTTTTTAATCCTTGTTTCGTTGACTTTGGTAGCTCTTTCCAAAGCCACCAGCCCGGAGAAGCTGGTTTGGGCTTGTCAAAGCGAGGGACACAATTTAAAAATGTAGGTGGCCATTGAAAATTTACCCTACGCTCACAGCGAGGTAAGGGTAGGTTGTAATTATGGGTATTGTCTTTTGTCCCGTTGGAATTACCTGTCTGAACAACAAATGGAAGGGCAGCGGTAACATTTAACGTATAGGTGGTAACATTAAAAACAGTCTGGTTGCTTATATCACCTGAGCCACTTGACTTGCCCCCATTCGCCTGCTTAAGAGTCTGAAATATGGCATCAAGCATCCACGATTCGTGAATGCCATTTAAAGGATCTAAATAACTAGCAAACATCTTAAAGTCTAACATCAAACAAGAGGGAAGGGAGGCGCTACTATTACTAGTCAGGCAAAGGGTTCCCTGTAAATCGTAGCTGGTTGCATTATAAGCTTCTTCTCTATAATCTACTTGTTGGCAGGACAAATCAAAAAGGCAATCTTTTATATACAAATGGGGCAAGATTCTAGAAACATTAGTAACCGGCATGGGAATGGGCCAGGTGCGGGTAACTGCCCAAAAATAATTGTCTTGGCTATTAACAGTCATCAGAAGGGGAGCAAGGGCAAGTATGATGTTCAGGGTCAGACGGTGCTTCCTCGAGAATTGGCTCGTCATCCTGGGGCTGTCCAACGTCTTCTTTGTCTGCCACTGTTCTGGTTAACCTCGAAGGTACCCACACCGGATCGGGCCGCTCCTGAGGAAAAACACAAACAGCTCCCCTGGATCTCTGTATTACAGGATCCGGTCCATGCCATTTGTTATCTAACACATCTTTCCATTTTACATATTCTGTGGATGTTATAATGTGGCCAGCATGTCTATCTGCCGGTGAACGGCCATGATTATCCAAGATTAAAAAATTCAAGGTAAAGAGGGCTAGTGATAAACGATCCTCGGGAGAGGCAGAGCCCTCAATACCCCCCTTTTGTTTTTGTAGCATCTCTTTGAGGGTTCGATTTGCACGTTCAACAATCCCTTGCCCTTGAGGGTTGTAGGGCAACCCAGTGAGATGAGCTACTTGCATTTGAGTGCAAAAGGATCTGAAGCCCTGGGCCACATAGGCAGGACCGTTATCTGTTTTTAAGGTTACAGGCTTTCCCCAAGCTGCCCAGGCCTCTAGACAGTGGGTTTTTACATTTCTCACTTTCTCACCCGTTAAGGCGGAAGCATGAATGACACCTGAATAGGTGTCCACAGAAACATGCACCCATTTCTGTTTGCCAAACTCAGGAACGTGGGTTACGTCCATTTGCCACAAGGTTAGGGGTTTCAATCCCCGAGGGTTAACCCCGGTGTGAGGCGGGTGATGAAACATCACACATGTCTGGCAGGATTTGACTATGTCTCTGGCTTGGTTCCTAGTGATATTAAAGCGGAGGCGTAACGTCTCGGCAGGTACATGAAAGTTGTGATGGAAGGATTGGGCTTGGAGTACTGGGTCGTATAATATCAGTCCAAGCTGTTCTCTTGTAAGAGCATCCACCGTGGCATTAGCACCAGCGAGTGGTCCAGGCAAGCCTGAATGTGCCTTTATGTGACCAATATAGAACGGCATGTCTCTTTTATAAATACACTGTTGTACTTGATAAAGGACTGCCGCAATCATACTTTGTTCTTTAATATGTGATGTAGCCTCCAAGTGTCGAACCGCATTAACAACATAGGAGGAATCTGATAACAAATTAAATGAGCATGAATGAAAAGCCTTGAAAACTTCCAAAACGACCAAACATTCAGTCACCTGGGGGGCTCCAGGGCGAAATTGTAACTGCACTGGCTCGCTCCCCATAACTTGATAAACTCCTAATCCTGTTTTTGATCCATCTGTAAAAATATGCAGTGCACCTGAAATCGGTGTTTGAGAGGTAATAATAGGAAAATATATAATATTATGGCACAAAAATTGTAACAATTTATCTTGGGGATAATGATTATCTATCAAATTTGAATAAGCTGTAACAAGAATGGCCCAACTATCTATTGTACCAGCAAGGACCTCTACCTGCTCTTTTGTATAGGGTATGATCAATTTATCTGGCGCATACCCAAAGGTAGAAATTGAAAACTTCAGCCCCAATAAGGCCAGAGAGGCAACAGCTTCAGGGTAATAAGTTAAAGTTTTTTGGCCTTGAGAATGGCTATGTATCCACCATACCGGAGCATCTTGCCAAAACACCCCCGTGGGGCTACCAGAAGTGTGAAGTATACAAAACGTTAATGGGCGCAAAGGATCAATGTGCATCACTTGTACTTTCTGAATTGTGGCCTCAACCAATTTGAGGGCTTCGCGTCCTTCTGCCGTTAAACTCCTTGGTGAATTAAGATCAGGATTACCTTCCAAAATCCTAAATAATGGTTTTAATTCTTCCCTCGTCATAGGGAGATATCCGCGCAACCAATTAATATCTCCTAAAAGCTTTTGAAAATCATTAAGGGTCTTTAGGTGTTGTGTGCCTATCTTAATTTTTTGTGGTCTGATTGTCTGTAATTCAATCTTAGATCCTAAAAATTCCACCGTTTCAGTCTTTTGCACCTTTTCTGGAGCTATATAAAGTCCTTTCTCTCCCAGGGCTGCCTCCAAGGCAATTAAGGCCTGATCTAACTTAACCTTCTCTGGGCTCGCTAGTAAGATATCATCCATGTAATGAATTATTCTTACATCAGGAAAACTCCTCCTAACAGGGGTAAGGGCCGCATCCACAAAGAGCTGGCACATAGTAGGACTATTTGCCATGCCCTGAGGCAGGATCCGCCATTGGTATCGTTTGTCGGGTTCCTCATGATTTAATGAAGGAATAGTAAAGGCAAAGCGCTCTTTATCAGCTGGATGCAAGGGGATGGAGAAAAAACAATCAACAATATCGATGGCATATACGTGCCATCCTTTAGGTAAAGCTGAAAGCACAGGAAGGCCCCTTTGAATCGGGCCCATTAAGGACATTTGTGCATTAATGGCTCTCAAATCATGCAATAAGCGCCATTTTCCTGATTTCTTCTTTATAACAAATATGGGAGCATTCCATGGCGACGTGGACGGCTCTATATGTCCTAGTTGTAATTGTTCTCTCACCAACTGCCATGCCGCATGGAGTTTTTCCTGAGAGAGGGGCCACTGGGGTATCCATACGGGCTTATTAGTCTTCCATGGAATTTTTATATAATCTTCAGTGGCCCCTAAGAAAAACCCAAACCCTTTCTATCATGTTTTCCCTCTGGGATAATAGGCTCAGGCCTACCTTGTAAATTACAGCCTAAACCTGCTCCGGGCATATATCCCTGCTTACTCATAAGTTCTTGGCTAGTACTTGAGTAACTTCCCTCATTGGTTAACATAAGTTTTAGTTGCTTTTGTACATCTCTTCCCCACAAATTTAATGGCAGATCTAGTACGAAAGGTTGAAAAAATCCTTCTTGGCCATCCACATTCCATTTTAAGCTCTTCGCACTCATGTCAGGTGTGTTCTGATATCCTAGCCCTTGGAGTGTTTGTGAAGCCTTTTGCAATGGCCAGCTCTTAGGCCAAAACTGACGGCTCATAACGCTCCTATCTGCCCCTGTATCTATCAGCCCTGTAAAGGACTTCCCTTCTATTTTTAATGTACACATCGGCCGATCATTCAACTCCAAGGAAAGGCAGGCCATATCTACTCCGGAAGACCCGAACCCTTTGTCTCCTCTCTCCGCGGTATGAGCCGGAAAGCGCTCATGCATGGATGGCACGACTATCATCTGAGCTATTCGATCTCCCGGAGCTATAGAAACAATTCCAAAAGGAGAGTGACACATGATCTTAATGGTCCCTTGATAATCTGGGTCAATAACTCCTGGGAGTACCAGCAGCCCTCTCATTGTACTAGAGGATCTACCGATAACAATTCCCACTGAATCTTTTGGAAGCGGTCCCTTCATGTCAGTGGGGATCGCTTGTACTCCCATACTTTGAGTTAAAACCAACCCGGAGGTGGCACGGAGGTCCATCCCTCCGGAGCCTGATGTGGCTCGTCGGGCGATTTGGGAGGATCCATGTTCCCCTCCTGTATTGCCCCATAGATTTTGGGGCCCTGGGGTCAAGGGCCCCTCTGCATGTTTTTTGACCTGGGAACATATGGGTTGTTTATGGGTTGACCATTAATATCTTTTGTTGACCTGCATTCATTGGCCCAGTGTTTCCCTTTCTTACACCTAGGACAGGTGCCCGGTTGTCTGCCTGCCGGTGGGCCATTGCTTGAGCTCCCTTTGTTTGGACAATCACGTTTCAAATGTCCCTGCCTACCACAGGCAAAACAGCCATTCTGGCGGCTCTTTTGTTTTGTGGCAGCTATCATGGCACGGGCTAGCCCTTCGTTTGTCAATGGGCCTCCAATCTCACGACAGGCCTTTAGCCAGGCATCTAGCCCTTTTCCCTTCCAGGGAGTAATGGCCCTTTGGCAATCTTTTGTACATTGTTCATACACTAACTGCTGCACCAGCGGCATGGCTTCCTGGGCGTCACCAAAAATTTTTCCCGCTGCTTCCACCATTCTAGCTACAAAATCTGAGAATGGCTCATTTGGGCCTTGTATTATCTTAGTCAGATTTCCTGACACTTCTCCTCTTTTTGGGATCATTTTCCATGCCCTTTTATAAATATCATGGATTTGTTGATAAACCTGAACTGGATAAGCTGTCTGGTTCACGGCCCATTGGCCTTGACCCAGAAGCATGTCAGCATTCCATGGCGCTGTATTTTGTGCTTGAGCATTGACTCTAGCCTGCGCGTGGGCTGCCTCTGTCACCACAGATCTATAATCTAGGTATTGCCCGGTGGTCAAGCAAGCCCACGCTATCTCCCACCAATCATTGGGTGTTAATGCTGAATTCAATATCCTGTCCAATAAGGTTATGGTATACTGTGCGTTGGGTCCCCAAGTCCGGGAGGCCTCGACTAAGTCTTTCAGCTGTTTATATGGAATTGGTTCATGATACCTCCGCTGGTCCTGATCCTCAAAAACAGGAAACGCCATAGACGGGATTGGGGTAAGTTCGGCTAGATATCTAAGAGTATTTCGAGAGAGTCTATGAGCTCCCCCTGCCGTACCACGCTTGTTCCGACCTGGGTATGGCGGTGGAGCATAGCTAGGCTGTGGTTCATATCGGCCCTCCTCATATCTAGCTGCCTCTTCCTCCAGCTCCTCCTCCTCCCACTCAGTTAGTTCCTCATCTCCCTCTAGTCCTTCATCCTCATACAAGTCTATGGTGGCAAACTCATCTAAAAATTCATCGAGGGGTGGGTAGAGGGGTGCACTTGGCACGGGTCTCTCACCCTCCTCCCCTTTTGCTCCCTGATCGGGATTTCCTTTTTTCTCTATCCCATGATCAGGGTCCCTTTTTTTCTTACTGGGTTTCTCCTTCTCTCCCAGTTTGGATCCATTTCTTTTGCTATCCTCATCTCCCTTCATTGAGCTTAACTCTGAGAGGCTATCCTGATGCTCTGTCAACGCGCGTCGCCCTCTTTTCACATGCTCCATATGCTTGCCTTCTTTTAAACAAGCACGAATTAATTTCCAGAGCGGGATTGTACCTGCTCTAAGTTGATGTCTTTCCTCTGCCTTGTCGAGGTCCTTCCCCAGTTTCTCCCAACAAGGGATATTTAAGTCCCCTGACACTACGAACCACGGCGCCTGTTGGTCAATGTCTTTTAATATGGTTTTAATAGTGCCATCAGAGACCTTCAATCCCCATTCTTTCAATAAAGCTTGTATTGGGCTAACAAAGTCGGGCGCTCGACCCTTGCTGCTGTCCGAGCCCATCACCTTCCTTCTTTACGAGAGTCTTACGATGGGACTGAAATACCGAGTTGTCTACCCCGGATTTTACTTTCAGTTTGACACGCAGCAGAGGCACTCCTCTCTGGGACGATCACACCGCAAGCACAGGCAGCAGAAAAAAATTATCAACCCAAAGACTACCGCAGCGATGCCAAACCACACAGGCTCAACCCCCCCCCACCAGCAAGCTCGACATACCTGAGGATACTTTACCGACGTTGACCATTTCGCGTGTAGAGTTCTGAATCCTCTTCGGCCCCCTACGGTGTCCGCCGAAGTTCCCGGGTTTCGGCACCAGCTGTGGCCCGCCAAGACTCGACCAGCGATGAAATGATGACCACCGACACAGGATCCTTCTCTATCACGCTTTATTGAAATGCACTCGGTTACAGTTGACTGGTGGAAGTAGGGGGCCCCGAGTGGCGGAAAGCGGCTGAATATATACAGGGAGAATGGGCGTGTTCAGAACGAAAGAGACGTGGCCGCATGGGATTGGAAGCAGCTGTTGCTGGGCAGATCAAGAGCAAGATCAGGCGGTAGAGACGTTGGTCTAACACGCCAAAACACACTTGTTCATCAGGCTCTCGGCGCCATCTTGTAATGGCGGCGATAGTTCGCCACACATATGTATACAAGTAACACAAAAAAAGAAGGGTTAAGATGTCCTGGATCTGAAATGGTAGACTTATGGGCTTCACAATTTAAGTGTAGGTATCTGAACTCAGGTCACCTCCAAAATGAATATGTGCTGAGCCACCTGTCAACATCCATAATACCTTTTATCCAATAAACCAAAAGTCTCTCACAGATTAACAACAAGAGCAACAAAACCTAAATAAATAAAGAAGTAAATAAATGACCATTGGAAACATGATGCATCAATGTTAAGATGATGAGTATGTTAAATTTACACCATAAATGAATACAGTACAATGACAATTCCCAACAATTTATAACAGAAAGGCTGATTACAAATCTACATTCGTATTGAAAGCACACAGAGTAATCAATGGGATTATGAAAAAATAGTACACAAACTGACATAATGTGACTTCTTTCTTGGTGGTGGTGGAACACACCTTAAACTCCAGCACTCAGGAGGCAGAGACCAGATGATCTCTATGAGTTTGAAGCCAGTCTGGTCTACAAAGTGAGTTCCAGGACAGGCTCAAAAGCTACAGAGAAACCCTGTCTCGGGAAAAAAAATTACCACAAACCTGATCAGTCAAAAATGTATATGATATTTGGGAAAGAATAAAGAGAATGGAGACAAAAAGCCAAGAACAAAAACAAGGAAATATAGTCAGCTATTAATCAAAAGACCAAAGGAAACTTAGTCAGGAAACGTGCGATCTTGACCAATGTTATCCAGCTACCTATGATTCTATATGTATAGAAATTAAATAAAGGGAGGGGGTGGGAAATGGGAGGCAGTGGCGGGGAGGAGGCAGAAATCTTTAATAAATAAATAAATAATCAAAAAAAGAAATTAAATAAAGACTTCACAATTTTCACAAAATTACCTCAAAGTGACCCTTAAATTGATGTTTCTGACCCTCTGGCTACTGGTGTTTCTTCCAGAGAGACTCCATGCTCTAGATCCCTCTCTGCAAAAACAGATTATATACTGCTATGGTTCTGCAGCCCCTTAGACCTCCTTGTGTTTTCAGGTGAACCCAGTCCCACTGATGCCAAATCCTAAAACAATAAAGAACAATTTCTGCTTCCTGTCTCATAGATTATAGCACAAGGTATAGATTTTGCCCTATCTTCCCAAAACCATACAAACCTAAGAAACCTCTTCAGCTCAGAAACTCCCTTTGTTCCCTGGAACTAAACATCAATGAATCACACCATTGCAGCTGGTGGTAACAGAAAGTTAGAGACATTTAAATCATGCATTGCTAAATCAACATCACTGTAGTTCTACCAGCTTATAAATTACTTGAAATATTATAAGACAAACTTGAAAGTAGGCTGCAATATTCAGAACTTCTAGGAACCAGATTATTAGTTTTCAAATCTATCTTTTTACTGTATACTAAAAGCAAGACCCTCTGTGTACACTGGACAGTGAGATTACAAGCATAATATCCTACCACACCAGCGCTGCAGAGTCTCCCTCTCCCCGGGAAATCCATACACAGCAAGGCTCAGAGGACAAGGAACACTGCCCAGGTCATTACATAGAGCAACATAACCACAGCCTGGCTAATGGTCTATCCAAATCCCAGCAGAAATGACAGCTCAACAGACCTTCTCTCAACACCCTACACTCACTATGGCATAGCTTGTGGTCTTCCTTACAACTCATTACAACAAAAGTAGAGAAGACTTTTGGAAAGCAACTGCCAGCTACCTGCCACTATTATTCCTGCTTGCTAAGACTTTCCAGAGTCCCTTACTGGCTAAGACCACCTTGATGGGCATCAGAATATTATCAGCTCCCCTTATGGGTGATTAGATATAAAATAACTCAGACAGCATAGTACTTCCTGCTCTGCCCTCCCAGCCCAGTAGACAGGGCCTTAGTCCAGAAAATTTGTATTTCAGTACACATTCATACAATTTCCTAGACCTTATCCTGTTCCTCATCCAAAGCACATGGTCCTTTGTATGTACATTCCATTACACACTCAATGTGCAGTGCAGCCAACCCATTACCTCATTCCTGGGAAATCCTGCAACCAAACACAAGTCACAATTACAACTGTTGTTAAAAAAAATGGGGCATGAATTAGAAGATATTAAGGGGTCATTGTAAGGCATGGGGACAAGAAAGAGAATGTGGATATGATATAGTTATAATCTCAAAAATTATTTTGAAAATTTGAAACAGGATATATGACCATGTGCTTCAGAAACAAGGGATTTATATTAGAGCACATCAAAGATTTCTCAAACCTTTTATCTCAGGGTATACATTTAAAACCAGTAAAATAACAGTCCTGTTAGGCAGGGCCACATTTTACTCAGATCTATTTTGTTTGAACTACTGTAACTATAGCAATTTGTTTCCTTATAAGTTCAGTTCTTTATCCAGATTCTTGATTGCCCGGTCTGTGGACATCACAAAATGACCATCATGATATTTGTGGAGCACCTAAAATTGATTACCTGCTTCGGCAATGCTAATCTCAACTACTGTTGGTGTAGGAAAGTTCTCAACCACTGTCCTTTCTCTCCCTTTCTGCACTATGAATCTACCAGCTTCAAGTTTGACCTATGTATTCACCCTCTTCATCTATAATCATACACTGAAAGTCAGAGCAACTGGAGGTCACTCATCACCTGGTTTATTTTTCCTTCTCACTGACCAGTCAAGGCCCAGTCTTGTAGAAGCTGAAGGACTATCTACCTAGCACTAAACAGCAGAGGCAGGATTAGGTTTTCAAAGCAATTCTCAATTACATAGTGTGAGGCAACAATATTACAAGCTCATAGTCTCCCCCACTCTCAACAAAGTTCAGAGGCCAAGGGCCACTACCCAGGTCACCATAAAGAACAATAAAACCTGTCTGGCTCATGGTTCATCCTTGTCCAAGCAGCTCTGACAGCTCAGTCAACCTGCTCTTCCTGGTCTGGGGACAGTCACTCCTACATTCATCATGGCATGGCTTGTGGTCCTCCTTACAGCTCTGTAGGGGCATGGTTGATAGGAAGTTGTAATTAACCAGACCAACTTAAAATAATATTCAGTTTTAATAAACAGAAGAAAGAAAACTTACAAACCAGGGTTCCAGTGATCCAGGAAGGCAGAGGGCAAAGAGGAAGAGCAAGTTCAACTGGATGTTTTTATTTGATTTGTGTGGCCCCAGGGGGACACACCTTAAACAGAATGTGATTGGCTGAAGTTCCCCATCAAAGCCCCTGAGAGCAGAACAAGAGAATCCTTGAAAGAACCTGTAAACTACCTCTGGTGCTGCTAATTGCCAACCAGAGTCCCTCTAGCTCCACACAGCTGGGCTTCAAGACATTAGCAGTTACCTTATTGGGCGAACAGAGATAGAATGTCTCAAAAAGCATCCTCCGGGTTTGTCCTTCTACACTATAGTCAGACAAGACCCTAATCTGGGAAATTTGTAGTTTAATAAATTCTTCCATTCTCCCAGAGCACTTCCTATTCCTCCTCCAAGGCACTGAATCCTGTGTGTGGTCTGTGAACCCATGAAATGGCCAGATGGGACATTTAAGGAACATCTAAAATTGATCACCTCACTACTCACAGCTAATGTCAACTACAGTCACAGCAGGAAAGCTTTCACCCTCCTTCTTGCCCATCTTGTCTGTTGTGACTACACTGGCTTTACAGTTAGTCCGTGAACTCAATTCTTACCTGGGTCCCACTTCACTTGTAAATTCACAATAAAACATACAGAAATTGGAGGATACTCATTCACTGATCTATTTCTCCTTCACACAGACCAGTCAAGGTCCAGCCTGGTAGGCATTGCAAGACTGTCTTTCCAGCACTACGTGGCAGAGGCAGGATTAGGTGTTCACAGCAATTCTCAGTTACATAGTATGATGCAAGCCTGAGCTACAGGAGACATTAATCTAAACCAGTTGTTCTCAATCTTCCTAGTGCTGTTACTCTTTAATACAGTTACTCATGATGTAGTGATCTCCCTGCCTATAAAATGATTTTTAATGCTACTTCATAACTATATTTTTGCTACTGTTATGATTGATAATATAATATCCAAACTTTCTGGTGGTCTTAGCTCAGTCCTGTGATAGGTTCATTTGATCTCCCAAAAGGAGTCATGGCCCACCAGGTTGAGAATCACTGCTATCAACTGATATAAATAAATAGATGAATAAATAAACAACACTTAAAATAGAATGAAATTAAAAAACTGGGAAACATTGGAAAAAATAGAAACAAAAAGATTATAGCAGTCATGCCATTGAAGAAAATAAAATCTAAAAAATAATAATCAATAATTGACTTCTTAAAATGATAAAAAATAATTGAACACTTAGTTATACTGACTTTGAAACAGAGTAAGCACTTCCCTGGTAGGGATAATGCCATTAATAAGAGAATGCATGACTTTGTCCCATGTAAAATGTTAGCTGCTGAGTGCTGTAAGCTGACACATGGAGTTACAGCCAATGGCCTGTGTTGCAAACACCTGAGCTGACTTCACTGTGTCAACCAGGATTGAACATATCTGCATGGGAGAGTTCAATAATTGGAAACTAAATACTTAGGAGTTCAAGCTCTCCTCTCTAAACTGTATACTCACTAGTGTCTGTCTTCATTCACAAGGAAGGAATTAATGTATGATGGGAATTACACATTAAGTCACTCAGTGTGCCCCATCACTGTGTCCTTCCTTGTAATGGACACCGCTGCAGCCCATGGCCTTAAACTTCAGTCTAAGATCTAACTATTGTCCAGTATGTTTATTCCCTCCAGTATACACAATACACCATTCCTACTTTTCTGGTCTGAAGGGAGAAGCCATGCTCCACATGCAAATCCTTTTATTGTTACTGCAATGGACAGTCCCACTGTATGACTCAAACTGGTAATTTTAGAGCTCGGTGGAGCAGCATACTTGTAATCTAAGAATGTATGATGGTTAGCCAAGAGGATAGCAAGGGCAATGCCCTATGGGGCTGTAGACAGGATTCAAGTCCACCTCAATCAGCACAGGGGACACTGCGTCACAACTGCTTTCCTAAGAGCTGAAAAATACAGCTGTTGTAGAATTGTTATACTCTCCTGGCACACAAGGTTGTGACCCCATAACGGCCCCTGAGTAGCAGGTCAGAGGCCTTCGATGGAGAAGTGGCTTTAAGGGCTGGTTGCAAATCATGGTTGTCTCATGTGTTATAGGAATGTACCTTAATGACTGATTAATCCTGGTGAACAACATTTTCAAATCCTGATACTAATCTCTAACAGGCATAGTGTGAATGCTACTCATCTTTGGATATTTGGCATTGCAACCCTCTCTCACTTAAATTCTACTTTGTGTGACTTAATGTCTCCTAAGAACCAGTAAATCCTTATACCATTAATTCTATTATCAACTATACTCATCTACATCACAGTTTAGAAGTGGAGCGCTATTTTACACAGGAGAAACCATTTACAAGTCACACAAAGTTAACTACAGATGGATCCCAAACCTAAATGTTAAAAGTGCAGAACTTCTGAAGACACAGGAGACACCAGGAGTCTACGCGTTTGGAGAATGTGAAGATCTCTCTCCACATAGGATGATATAAGCATGACAGACACCACCATCTGTGGCTCCCGACACTCTGCTCCATGCAGACACAGCCCAGGCAGTGAAGTGATTCAGAGGCTGCCAGCAGAGAGCTGCAAGATTAGGACTACTGAGGCAGGAAGACGCTAAACTCTGTATATGTCTGCTGGCTCCCATCTGGCTAGTGGAGGACCCACCACACTGTTCACGAGCCTCAGCGGCTGCTCCACCTAGGTTAGGAACACAGGCCCCTAGCTCACCAAGCTCGGCCACTCCTACCATCTGTGGAGAGCAACCCCTCACTCACCATGGTGCACCCGCCAAGCAGACATGCTCTCTGCCCACAAGAGAGCCCTAGAGGCAGTGCGTGAGAAAGCTGAACAGGAACAGAAGTCAGCTCCCGGAAGAGCCCTCCCATCTGACTGGCGGGTCTGTTGGAGGCTCTGATTGGCTGGTGAGGTCTGAGTGATGGGACCAGGGGAGCAGAAGGGATTCAGCATGGTGAATTAACTGGCTTTTAATCTAAACAAAGACCTGTCCCAGATTGGCTGGAATTTTATACCAAATTCAACAGTAAGTCACTACCAGATTCCAGCTATCCTACTACTGCAAGCCCTGAATATTCCAACACAGTTGAAGCACCTTTAAGACCAATTTATGAAAATGACAGAAGTTCTTAAAGAAGAAGTAAATGAGTCCCTTAAAAAAAGCAGAGAAAGGATAAATGAAGTATTGGAGAAAATTAATAAATCTCTTAAAGAAAGCCAAAAAATAAATGAAGAAACAGTTGACAGAAATGAATGAATCTGTTCAAGTCCTTAAAATGGAAATAGGAGCAATTAAAAAATATGAACTGAAGTAATTATGAAAATGAAAATCTAAGTAATCAAATAAGACCAACAGAGGCATGCTTCACTAAAAGAATACAAGACATTGAACAGGGAATTTCAGCCTTTTAAAGCATGATCAAAGAAATGGACATATTGATCAAAGAAAATGTTAAACCTAAAATTTCCTGAAACATAACCTCCAAGAAATATGAAACACTAGGAAAAGACCAATCCTAATAATAACAGGAAATGGAGAAGAATCTCACCCCAAAGGCACAGAAAAAAAAATTTCAAAAAAATTTATAGTCAAAATCTTTCCCAACTAAAATGACACAGGAGAACACAGGCCCCAGAATCAACTAAGTAGGGCTCACAGGAGCTCACAGAGACTGAAATAGCAATCATGGAGCATGTAGGACTTTGCACCAGGTCCTCTCTATATTATATTATCTTTGTGTAGCTTGCTGTTTTTGTGCAACTGATAACAGTGGGAGTGGGGGATGTCTCTGACTCTTTTGCCTGCTCTTGGAACCCTTTTTCTTCTACTAGGTTGACTCATCCAGCCTTTGATATGTGCCTAGTCTTATTTGAATTCTCTGGGATATTTGCTCTATTCTGAAGGGAAATGAAGATTGAGTGGATCTTGTGGAGAAGGGAGTAGTGGAGAGGACTGAGAGAAATGGAGAGCAGAAAAACTGCAGTTGGGATATATTATAAGAAAAGTGATGTGTGGTGTCCTCTTATAAGTGTTGCTTTTATTGGGTAATGAATAAAGCTGCTTTGGCCTATGGCAAGGCAGAATATAGCCAGGTTGGATGAGATATATAGAGAGAGTAGGAAGAATCTAAGAGATGTCATGTAGCTGCCAAAGCAGAAAGTCACCCCCAGAAACTCATGGTGACATGGAGATTAATAGACATTGGTTAAGATGAAAGAGTGAGTTAATAAAAAGCCTGAGCTAGTAGGCCAAATGGTGCTGTAATTAATATAGTTTCTGTTTGATTATTCAGGTCTGGGTGCCCGGGAAATGAATAAGCAGTCTCTGTTTACAAGAAGAATAAATTTTGAAAAGAGAGAGAGAGAAACGTGGACACAGTGAGGGAAGATTGGTTCATGATAACACTAAAACTCAGTTGGGCAAACAACAAACCCTTTAGCTCTTTACCAGACAGGTGGGGATTCATTTTCAAAGAGCTTAGATAGCACTATCCATGAAAAAAAAACAAACATATATATATAACCTTTGCTGCTTATACTTCCTGTATGTAGTTCTCCATGGCAGATACCTCATAGCTTGGGTATCTCAACATCCTGTCATCTAAAAATACATCTCTGTTTTCATCTTCACAGCTTCATGCAATAAAGTCTCAATCTCCTCAGTGGTTTTCTGACTGCCAAACATAGATGGATGCAACAGTGCTAAACTAAAACTAAAGAGGAAAATCTATGAACTATAAATTTTGCTTCTTTCTTTTTTCCAGAAAAACATCAACATGCCCCCCCCAACACACAATTTGGCTTCTAAGTTGTTATGGATGCTACCATGCTTGGTTCAGAGTTCCAGCAGCTTCTGCATGAAGTTGCTTTCTCAGATTAGGAATCAAGTTGAATCCTTTGAGAAATTGAAGACTTAGATAGATAAAAACCTTCCTAGGCTTCAAATAATAAGGGCCTTCTTTTTAATGGTTCCAAACTTCTTGAAATTTTGTCATCTTTTTCATGACAGGACTGCCATTTGAATCTTCCTAGTGTTGTTTTTCTCCACAAAACTGACTTTTCATTTCTATCCACAGCACTCATTTTTTTCCTACTGTAGACCTAAATAAATCATCAGTAATAAACAGCCAACAGAATCAATGCTTTGTCCAAGAAATTACCCACTTACTTTTTAATTTTCCCTTACACAACTTCTCAGGGAATGGAGAAAATTGGAATGATTTGGGAAAAAAATATTATACAAATGACCCATAGATAAATTTTTCATGAAGTCTATTTCCCACTGAAATCCTATAAACTCAAGCTCCACTGTGTACATTACTTTCAACACCTCCATATTCCCAGTCCTACAAGAATAGTTAATTAAGCTCTGTGTACAGTTTTCTATGGCTTTTGACATCTAAATTCCTAATATCTTCCACATTCCTCCAAAAGACAACATTCCCACATTCTACCCAGCAACAAAATCACTTTTTGTGTATCACATTTTGAACTAATTTGTTCCTTTCTTGCTGTTATTGAATTCTCTAAATAAAAGCATCTGAGGTAATAAACAAGTTTAACTGATATTTCCAGATCACAACCCACAACTGTGGAAGCTTAGGATAGAAACTCCAGTTAGGAACTGAAGGCAAGAGACATGTTTACTGGCTTTCTCTCTTGCTTAGTCACTCTCTCTTGTTTAGTTAACCTTCTTATCCCTCTCAGTCCCACTTGCTTAGGGTATTGAAACCATCAGTGGAAGAGAAGAGTCTTCCCACATCAATCATCAATTAACAAAATTTTCCCAAACATAGTAAGTACCAATTTTGATCTGGGCAAAGCCTTAATAGATGGTCTCTCAAGATGACTCTAATCTACATCATGTTGACAGCTGAAGCTAACTAAGGTAGACATGATCTTTTAAACACAAAAACAATATATTAACCATATCAAACATGAAAAACTAGAAAACACAGATAGGCCAAGAAATGAGGAAAAGTAAGCCTCTAAGATCAAGAAGAGAAAACTAAAACTGTTTCTCTACAGAAAATTCCTAAACCAAGAAATGCTCAGGGACCTCATAATATAGTAAATTTTCTGGAAAAGAATGATGAAGATCTATAATTTTATAGAGAAACCAATAAATTTAGATGATAATTAATAAAATCAACAATATAGATGGTATCATAGGCAAAACAAGACACAAAGACAGGCCTACATATACATATTATAGTTCCTTAAACAAGAATCACAAGATACTAACCAAAATTAAATAACAAGAAATCACTGGCCAGCATTCATCCTGTGCACTCTAGTTCTCTCCTTCACTGATAATAGAAAATGGATTGGGTGAGGAGAGCTGTTCCACCAAAATTGTAGAAATTTCCATAAGACTTTCTGATGATTTAACTTTATAAAGAGTTTTGATTACTAAAAGGATCCCATTCTCTTATAAAAATAAAATTATATGATTAACATCACTTAGGCACAATTTTATTTCCTATGACTGAAGATTGCCTGTAAGTTTGCATAAGAGTGAGGAAATAAAACTTTTTCAAACCAAATGCAAGAAAACAAATTTTTAAAGAAACGGTGTATGATTTGTATTATATACTTAAAACAACCTGTTTTGCTATAATTGTTTTATGAGTCACAAGAATTTTTGAAAAGAAGTTTATCCCCACATTTTGTATATGTTTATTTGTGAGAAAGAATGTCTTCCATGTATATACAGGTGACATATAGGAAAAGAGGGTATCAGATCCCCTGAATCTAGAGTAGCAGGTGGTTCTGAGAATCCCAACTCAGATATTGGGATATAAACAGGCCTAATAATTTCAAGTCACCAAAATCTCTTAAAATATAGACTGATATGAGCTGAGCAGCACTTTAGCTATAACGCTCTGGTTATCTATGGGGAAAAACCTTTACAAACTTATATAGCTACTATGGAAATCAAAATGGCAGTTCCTCAGAAAATTGGGAATAGATCCACCCTAGGATTCTGTTGTACAAGTCTTGGGTATATACCCACATATGATCCATCCTGTAGTTAGTTTTTTACTGTTTGGCTCTTTTGGGAGCCCACCACCCAGCTCCCAAATAAATCACATGGAGGATTATTCTTACCTATGAATGCCCAGCCTTAGCTTGGTTCTAGTCAACTTTTCTTAGTTTAAATTATTCTATCTACCTTTGCCTTTGGGATTTTACTTTTATTCTATATACCTTTCTTTACTTCTTAATCTGTGGCTAACTGTGAAGCTGAGTGGCTGGTCCCTGACATTCTCCTCCTTCTCTTCTTGGTCCTCAATCCTTCTCTCTTTCTCCTTTTATTTATTCTCTCTGTCTGGCATCCCAACCTATCCCTCTCTTGTCTAGCTATTGGCCATTCAGATCTTTGTTAGACCAATCAGTTGTTTTAGGCAGGCAAAGTAACACAGCTTCACAGAGTCAAAAAATGTAACATAAAAGAATGCAACACACTCTTGCATCATTAAACAAATATTCCACAGCATAAATAAATGTAACACACCTTCAATTAATGTTGTACAACATTTCCCATTTTGTCTAAATAAAAAATGAAAGGTTATAACTTTTAACTTTCTCCACAGCTGCCATTTCCTTTTCATTATCATTAAAAAATTAAAGTTAAAAAACTACTATGCAATGTAAATCTAGATGTCTTAATTACCCCTTTCTGTTTATTAAGCATACATTTTAGGGGGTCAGATGAATTAATCAACTAATTAATCTTTATCAATAAAAATTGGGAGTCAGATATCAGGGGTAAAAACCTGAAAGATCAGAGAAACAGTGGAAGTCTATGGATATAAATTTAAGGTCAATTTTGTTAAATGAATCTCTGCTCTTGTTTAAGGTATTATATTTGTTCAGTTCATTTATGATAATGTATAGTTAAGAAATACAAATTAATAGATAGTCATTAATAATACTTAAACTTGTATTCATGTGAGTTAGGTTTTCTAAATGTACAGAGATATATTTCATATGGATAGATATTCTTCAAATCTTTCAAAGACATATAGAATATGGCATTTTAAATGTTTTTCAAACTTATGCCTTTTCATGACAATGAGACATGTCTCCTTCTGGTAGCCCCAATTATTTCAGAGGGGTTGATGGGCATTGAGGGAAGTTATTGTGGAATTTGCCTTCAATGTGACTAGGTTAGCCATTTGGGCAAGAAACTGCACTTGACTGGATTGCTTGATGGTATGTTGTATAAACTGAACATGCAGGACCTACAAAAAAATGACTGATAAAGTTGCCTAAAAAAGGTGAGATAGTTCCTGCTTCATGAAAGAGTCTGTTAGACAGTCTGCAGGACACAGAAAAAAGATGCCAATATAGGTAGAACTGTCTTTGAAATTTTCTGCTTCATGGAAAAATCTACCAGACACTATGGGCCTCTAGACTGAAGATGGATACCCTAATGTTACAGAAGAACTTTGGGAGATTGTCCAGGTAGCAAAATGTCTTTGTCAATTCTAGAGTTTTGGAAGTGCTTATAATTACTTAAGTAATATATATCCTTCTAAAGTCTTTGATGGAGTTGAAGCAAGACCATTTTACTATCATAAAAGATAGATTAGATATAAAAACTTTAGACTCACAAAGATAGAATACATGATAAAGTATTTTTCTTAATTTGCCAAATGTAAATGGACTAAATATTATAACTATAATTCTTGCTTGATAATTGTTTCGTTATATGTAATCTTGCTATATCAAAGTTAAAACCTTTCTTTTTATTTAGACCAAATTCCCCTCTGTATGCTGTGAATATGTTTTATTCCCATTGGTTAATAAAGAAACCGCTTTGGGCCTATGGTAGCACAGAATAAAAAAAGGTGAGAATTCCAAGCAGAGATAGAGGAGAAAGGAAGACAGAGTCAGGGAGATGCCATGTAGCCACTGAAGGAGACAGATGCTGGATGGAACCTTACTGGTAGGTCACAACCATGTGACAATACACAGATTAATAAAAAGGGGGTAATTTAAGATGTAAAAGTTACTTAATAAGAACTGTAAGCTATTGGATATGCAGTTTTATAATTAATACAAGTTCTGTATAATTATTATGGGTCTGGGTAGTGGGAAAATGACCAAGCAACCTCTGTCTATACCAGTATATAATGAAGTTTGCAAGCTATACAGCATACACATGATTAATGTCTAAGTTCAAATGTCATGTTAAGTGTTCATGATTCCTTGACTACTAAGGGATCTTACAAAGGAGCACAAATCAGCCTGAATGCTTCACTGCCTGAGGGAATCCAACAGTCTGTCAGGAACTGGAAGGTATATTGTGATCCAGGAACCATGGACTTTAACCTAAAAAACTTATGACACAGGCCTCTCAAGGCAGTTAGGTCAGGGCAACTCCATGGTTCCCTGAAAAGCCTATTGCCCACTAAAATCCTATGACCTTGACCTCCACTGACTGCCATTACTCTCAACATTCCCATCTTCTAAGTCCTACAAGAACAGCTGATTAAGCTTTTTGTCCAGTTTTCTGATATCTTCAGCATTATTATAAGACTCAACATTCCCAAGTCCTTTGCAGCAACAAAATCCCCTTTGAGTCCCATTTTTGTTCCAACTTTCTTCTCTGTCACTGTTATTAAATTATGGTATCAAAAGCAGCTCAGGTAATGAACATGTTTATTTCGTTGTTAACCCTATTTCACAATTCCTTTTTATAAGAGCTTAGGATAGATACTCAAGCTAATAACTAAAGGCAAAACACATGGAATCTGGCTTTCACTCTTACTTTGTCACTGTCTTGTACTCAGCTAGTTCTCCTATCTATTCCTGGGTTGCTTGCTCAGAGATACTACCAACTCAGTGGAACAGCCTTCCTATATTAATCAAAATAAACACAATCTCTCTCAGGTACCTTAATCAGATATTCTGATCTAGGCATACTCTCCTTTGGTATTTTCTCAGATCACTCTATGCTATGTCATGCTGATAGCTGAGGCTAATTAGAAGAAAGAGACAATAATATACAAGAAGTTTTTTTATCATGATTAGTACATTGCCTTTGAATCTTTAAGCAGCAAAAACACAAACATGAAGCTAGATATGCCAGGAAATGGAAAGAGGCAAATGTTTAAAATAAAGAAGAGAAAACTAAAGCTGTCTCTCCACAGAACCTTTCCAAACCAACAAGAACTCAAGAAACTCATAACATGAAAAATCTGAATACAAAATTGGTGAGACCATTATTTTCCAGAAAATAAACAATATACTTAGAAAACAATGAATAAAATTAACAACATAGATGGGTAGCACAGACAAACAAAGACAAATTATGCTCCTTTAAATAAAAACTACAAGATTCTAACCAAAATCAAATTCTAAGAAATCACTGACCAGCACTCATCCTATACACTTCAGTTCTTCATTCTTTACCAAAAATAGAAAACGGCTTGGGTGAGGAGGGCCATTCCACCAAAACTGGAGAGATTCATTTGACACCTTCTCATGTCTTACCTTCATAGAAAATAGTTTTGACTACTAAAGAAAAACCTCATTTTTTTTCTTAGAGTAAAGAAAAGGATGTCTGTTGAGATTACTTAGACACCGTATTGCTCCCCCTGATTGATGATTGCCTGTAAGTCTGCAATCAGAGTGAGGAAATAAAAACATTTTAAAACAAAATGCAAGATAACAGATTTTTAAAGAAACAGTGGACACCTAGAGGAACTTGTTTTACTCTAATTGTTTTATAAGCCTCAAGCACTTTGAAAACAATTTATTGCTATTTTTTTTGCATATGTTTGTGCATGAGTGAAAATGTCTTCCATATATACACAAGTAACACAAAAAAGAGGGGTTCAGATGCCCTGGATCTAAAATGGTAGAGTTATGAGCCTCACAACTTGAGTGTAGGTATCTGAACTCAGGTCACCTCCAAAATGAATATGTGCTGAGCCACCTGCCAACATTCATAATACCTTTTATCCAATAAACCAAAAGTCTCTCACAGATTAACAACAAGAGCAACAAAACCTAAATAATGAAAGAAGTAAATAAATGATCCTTGAAAACATGATGTATCAAAACTAAGATGACGTGTATGGTAAATTTGCACCATATATGAATACAGTACAATGACAATTCCTAACAATTTATAACAGGAAAACTGATTACAAAGCTACATTCATATTGGAAGCACTCAGAGTAATCAATGGGATTATGAAAAAATAGTACACAGATTGGCATACTATGACTTCTTTCTGGGTGGTGGTGGTACATACCTTTAATCCCAGCACTCAAAAGGCAGAGACAGGATGATCTCTGTGAGTTTGAAGCCAGCCTGGTCTACAGCATGAGTTCTAGGACAGGCTCCAAAGCTACAGAGAAGCCCTGTCTCGGGAAAAAAATTACCACAAAGCTGATCAATCAAGAATGTGTATGATATTTGGGAAAGAATAAAGAGGATGGAGAGAAAAAGCCAAGAACAAAGTCAGGAAAATATAGTCAGCTATTAATCAAAAGACCAAAGGAAACTTAGTCAGAAAACATGTGATCTTGACCAATGTTACCCAGCTACCTATGATTCTATGTGTATAGAAATGAAATAAATAAAGACTTCACAATTTTTACAAAATTACTTCGAAGTGACCCTTAAACTGCTGTTTCTGAGTTTCCAGCTACTGATATTTCTTCTATATAGGCCCCATATTCTAGAGCCCTCTCTGCAAAAAGAGATGATCTCCTGTTATGGTTCTGCAGCCCCTTAGACCTCTTTGTTTTTTTGTTTTGTTTTGTTTTTGTTTTTTTTTTTGGTTTTTCGAGACAGGGTTTCTCTGTGGCTTTGGAGCCTGTCCTGGAACTAGCTCTTGTAGACCAGGCTGGTCTCGAACTCACAGAGTTCCGCCTGCCTCTGCCTCCCGAGTGCTGGGATTAAAGGCGTGCGCCACCACTGCCCGGCCCCTTAGACCTCTTTGTGTTTTCAGGTAAACCCAGACACATTGATGCTGAATCCCAAAACAAAATAGAATAACTTCTGCTTCCTGACAAATGGATTATAGCACAAGATATAGATTCTGACCTATCTACCTGCCCAACACCATAAAAAACCTAAGAAACCTCTGTAGCGCAGAAAATCCCTTTGTCCCCTGGAACTAAACATCACTGAATCACATCATTGCAGCTGCTGGTAGTAGAAAGTTAGAAGAATTTTAATCATGTATTGCTAAAAGACAACCAACATCACCATAGTTCTACCAGCTTTTAAACCATTTGAGACATTTATCAGACAAACTAGAAAGTAGACTGCAATATTCAGAACTTCTAGAAATCAGATTATCAGTTTTCAAATCTGTCTTCTCACTGCACACCAAAAGCATGACTCTGTACACTGGACAGTGATATTACAAGCATAACATCCTACCATGCAAGGGCTGCAGAGTCTTCCTCTCCCCAGGAAATCCATACATAGGGAGGCTCAGAGGACAAGGAGCACTGCCCAGGTCATTACACAGAGCAACAAAGCCACAACCTGGCTCATGGTCCATCCAAATCCAAATCCCAGCAGAAATGACAATTCAACACACCTTCTCTGAACACCCTACACTCCTTATGCCATAGCTTGTGGTCTTCCTTACACCTCATTACAACAAAAGCAGAGAAGAATCCTGGAAAGAACGTGCAACCTACCTGCGACTATTAGTCCTGCTTGCTAAGATTTCCAGAGTCCCTCATTGGCTAAGGCCACCCTGCTGGGCCTCAGAATATTATGAGCTCCCCTAATAAGTGATCAGAAATGACCAGACAGCAAAGTACTTCCTGTTCTGCCCTTCCAACTCAGTAGACAGGGCCCTAGTCCAGAAAGTTTGTATTTTAGTAGAGCTTCATCCACATTCCTAGACCATACCCTATTCCTCATCCAAAGCCCAGGGTCCTTTGTGTGCACATTCCATTACATACTCAATGTGCAGTGCAGCCAACCCATCACCTCATACCTGGGAAATCCTGCAGCCAAACAGAGGTCACATTCACAACTGTTGTTAAAGAAAAATGGGCCATGAATGAGAAGATAATAAGGGGTCATGGTAAAGCTTTGGGACAAGAAAGAGAATGTGAATATGATATAGTTATAATCTCAAAAAATTATTTTGAAACGTTGAAATAGGATTTATGGCCATGTGCTTCAGAAACTAGAGATTTATATTAGAGCACATCAAAGATTTCTCAAACCTTTTATTTCAGGATGTATATTTAAAACCAGTAAAATAACAGTCCTGTTAGGCAGGGCCACATTTTACTCAGATTTATTTTGGTTGAATTACTGTAACTATAGCAATTTGGTTTCATGAAAAGGTCAGTTGTTTATTTAGATTCTTGATAGCCCTGGCCTGTGGACAACAAGAAATGGCCACCAGGACATTTATGGAACATCTAAAATTGATTACCTAATTCCTAATTAGGTAATTAGTAAATAGCTAAACATTGCTAATGTCAACTACTGTTGAAGTAGGAAAGTTCTCAACCACTGTCCTGTCTCTCCCTTTCTGCACTGTGAATCTACCAACTTCAAGCTTGACCTGTGTACTCAGTTCTTGCACAGATCCCTCTTCAAAAAGACAGAGATACTGGAGGTCACTCACTAGCTGGTCTATTTTTCCTTCTCACAGACCAGTCAAGGCCCTGTCCTGAAGGAGTTTCAGAACTGTCTACCCAGCACTGGGCAGCAGAGGCAGGATTGGGTGTTTAAAGAAATTTCAATTACATAGCATGAGACAACAATATTATAAGCTCATAGTCTCCCACACCAGTATGGCAGAACCTCCCCCACCCCCAGGGAATCTACACTCAACTAAGCTCAGAGGCCAAGGGACATCACCCAAACTAACAGAACCTGTCTGGATCATGGTTCATTCCTTTCCAAGCAGCTAATAGCTCATCAAACCTGCTCTTCCTGGTCTGGGGACAGTGGCCCCTACATTTACCATGGCATGGCTTTGTGGTCCTCCTTACAGCTCCATTCAGCAGAATAAGAGAATCCTGGGCTTCAAGACATTAGCAGCTAACCTACTGGGTGAACAGAGATCAAATGTCTCAGAGAGCAAAACCCCTCCAGGTTTGTCCTTCCACATTATGGTGAGACAAGACCCTAATCTAGGAAATTTGTAGGTTAGTAAAATCTTCTATTCCCCCAGAGCACTTCCTGTTCCTCCTCCAAGGCACATGGTCCTATGTGTGCATATTCTATTACGCACTCAATGTCCAGTGTAGTCAACCCTTTACTTCATAGCTGGGAGGTCTTGTAACCAAACACAGGTCACATTCAACAGTAATTGTTAAACAAAAAGAGTCCATGGATTAGAACACAATAAATGGTCCTTGGGAACAGTTGGAAGCAAGAGAGAGATGGTGAAAAAAATGTAATTACCATATCAAAATAATACAGTTAAAAAGTAGAAACAAGCTTCATGGTCATGTGCTCCAGAGACTAAGGATCTGTATTAGAGCACACCAAGTACAATTCACATCATTTCTCTCAGGGTATACAGTCATGTTAGGCAGGACCACACCCTTTTACCCAGTTCTTCTAGTTTGCTTGAACTACTGTAACTACAGTAATTTGGTTTAATTATAAGTTTTTATATAGATTCTTGAATGCAGGGTTTGCTAATGACAACTACTGTCCCAGCAGAAAATCTTTCACACTCTTTCTTGCCCATCCCTTTTTCCATTGTAACTATGCTTGCTTTACAGTTGGTCAGTGAACTAAATTCTTACACCAGTCCTACTCCACTTGTAAATTCACAATAAAATCTAGAGAAGTTGGAGGGTACTCATTCACTGATCTATTTCTCCTTTCCACAGACCAGTCAAGGTCCATCCTGGTTGGAGTTGCAGGATTGTCTTTCCAGCACTGGGTAGCAGAGGCAGGATTAGGTGTTCAAAGCAATTCTCAGTTACATAGTGTGAGGAAAGCCTGAGCTACAGGAGACACTGATATAAACCAGTTGCTCTCAATCTTCCTAATGTTGTGATCATTTAAAACAGTTCCTCTTGATGTGTTGAACCCCCAACTATAAAATTATTTTCACTGCTACTTCATAACTATATTTTTGCTGCTGTTATGAATTATAATATAAAATCTGTACTTTCTGATGGTCTTAGTCCAGTCCTGTGATAGGATCATTTGATCCCCCAAAGGAAGCTGTGACCAACAAGGTTAAGAAACCCTGCTCTAAACTGATATAAATAAATAAACAGCACTTAAGAAAGAATAGAATGAAATTCTTAAACTAGGGAACATTGAAAAATATAGCAGTAATGCATCTAAAGAAAATGAATGTTAAAAATGATACCAATAATTGATGCTTTAAAATGATAAAAAAAAAAGTAGAACACTTATCTATCTTAAATTTGAAATGGGGTAGTCCCTTCCCTGAGAGATAGAATGCCATTAATAAGAGACTGTATGACTTGTTCCATGTAAAATGTTGGCTACTGAGTGCTGTAATGTGATGGTGTTATAGTCAATTGTTTCTCAAACCTTTCAGCTGACTTAACTATGACAACTAAGATTGTACATATCTGCATAGGAGAGTTCTCTAATTGGAAACTGATAGTAGTTCAAGCTATCCTGCCTAAATTGTTCACCCATCAACTCTGTCTGTCTTCAATCATATGGAAGGAATTAATACATGCAGGGAAATTACAAAGAAAGTCACTCACCATGCCCCATCCGTCCTTCTTTGTAATGGAGACCCCTGCAGTGCAATCTGTGACCTAGCCATTATCTAGTCTGTTTCCTCCTGCAGTGAACACAGAACAATGTTCCTCCTCTTCTGGTCTGAAGGGAGAAGCCATGCTCCATACACAAATCCTTTCCCTATACTGCCATGGACAGTCCACTATATGACGCAAACACAATTTTAGAACTGTGTGGTACAGCAGACATGTAATCAAGGTTTAGAGTGTTTAGTCAAGAGGAGAACAAGGACAATGCCTTGTGGGGCTACTGAGAGGGTTCAAGCACATCTCAATCAAATTAGAAGACCTTGACTCAAAATCACTTTTCAAAGAGAATGGAAATTAATTATTGAATTAATATATGTTTATGGGGGCTGGAGAGATGGCTCAGTGGTTAAGAGCATTGCCTGCTCTTCCAAAGGTCATGAGTTCAATTCCCGGCAACCACATGGTGGCTCACAACCATCTGTAATGAGGTCCGGTGCCCTCTTATGGCCTGTAGACATACACACAGACAGAATATTGTATACATAATAAATAAATATTTTTTTAAAAAAATATATATGTTTATGGCACAACAGGACTTAATGTTAGTTGTGACCCTGTAATGGCCCCTTGAGCAGCATTTAGAAGCCAGTTTTTTAATGGACGCATGGGCATTCGTGCTGGTTGTAAATCAGGCTTGTCTCCTTTGTGATGGGAATGTAGCTGGTTAATCCTGGGGAACAAACTTTTATATTTTATCATACTAATCTCTAACAGGTTAGAATACCATTGCCTTTGGGGTATTTGGGGTGCAGCTCTTCCTTACCTAAATTCTATTTTGTGACTTAATATCTCCTAAGAACTGGTAATTCCATTACCATCAATTCTACTCTTCTATAGTTTAGCAGTGGAGTGCTACTCTATACAGGAAATACTTTTTACAAGCTCCACAGAATTAACTCCAGATGGATCATAAACCTAAATATTAAATGTTCCAAGTGAAGAACTTCTGGAAGATACTAGAGGGAACAAAGCTATCTGACTTTGACAAATCTGTGTTTCATTGGGACAATGCAAGCACTAAGGGAACCCACATTTCACAGTGAAGTCAACAACAAGGGTATTTCAAAACACAGTCCCAAATCTCTGAACAGACGCAGTAAGGATAGTAAGTTACTCAGAGCTTCCAGCCAGCTCAGGAATTTCAAAGATCATGCAGAATCACACAGGATCATGCAGACCCTGCTGGGGCATGTAGGACCAGCAGGACCAGGCAGAAACATGATGAACTCTGCATCTGGTCAATGGCTCCTACCCGGCCAGAGGAGGATGCACCACATTGTCTCCCATGGCTAAACTAGTCGCTTTTCCCAGTCTGGGGATAGCTCCAAGCTCACCTCATTGTGATTTTTCAGCTTGCCCATGCTTCCTGCTCAGCTCCCTGCACTCACAGCAGAACATACAAAGCCACTGATGCCATCTTCTCTTCAAAGTCAAGCTTGAAAGTGGCCAATGCTGGAAGAATCCTGCACAACTTCTGACTGGCAGGTCACCTGGAGGGCCTGATTGGCTAGTGCGGCCTGAGTGACAAAAGCACCTCCCATACAGTTATACTGTGCTTAAAGACAAGCTCAGCCATGTGATGATGGTTGCTGCGCATGCCTTTAATCTCAGCACTTGGGAAGCAGAGGTAGGCGAATCTCTTTGATTTCTAAACCAGCCTGCTCTAAAAGAGCTAGTTACAGGAAAGGCTCCAAAGCTACAGAGAAACCCTGTCTTGAAAGACAATAGATGATAGATAGATAGATAGATAGATAGATAGATAGATAGATAGATAGATAGATAGATGATAGATAGATAGATATAGATGATTAGATAGATAGATAGATAGATAGATAGATAGATAGATAGATAGATAGATAGATAGATAGATAGATAGATAGATAGATGATAGATAGATAGATAGATAGATAGATAGATAGATAGATATAGATGATTAGATAGATAGATAGATAGATAGATAGATAGATAGATAGATAGATAGATAGATAGATATAGATAAATCTACAAGAGCTAGTTTCAGGACAGGCTCCAAAGATGCAGAGAAACCCTGCCTCAAAAAACTAAAACTAAATTAAAAAAGAAAGAAAGAAAGAAAGAAAGAAAGAAAGAAAGAAGAAAAAAAGGAAGGAAGAAAAAAATCTGCAAAAGCTACTTCCAAGAAAGGCTGCAAAGCTACAGAGAAATCCTGTCTTGAAAAACAATAAATTAATTAATTAACTAATGAAATAAAAAAATTATTATTTTATTTATTTATTTATTTATTTATTAAAGATGTCAGCCTTCTTCCCATCACCACCTTCCATTTCCCTATCAAGTCCCCCTCCCTCATCATCCCTAAGAGTAATCTGGGTTCCCTGCCCTGTGGGAAGTCCAAGGACCACCCACCTCCATCCTCTAGTAAGGTGAGCATCCAAACTGCCTAGGCTCCCACAAAGCCAGTACGTGCAGTAGGATCAAAAACCCATTGCCATTGTTCTTGAGTTCTCAGTAGTCCTCATTGTCCATTATGTTCAGCAAGTCCAGTTTTATCCCATGCTTTTTCAGACCCAGGCCAGCTGGCCTTGGTGAGTTCCTGATAGAACATCCCCATTGTCTCAGTGTGTGGGTTCACCCCTCGCGGTCCTGAGTTCCTTGCTCGTGCTCTGTCTCCTGCTCTTGATTTGGACCTTGAGATTTCAGTAACCCACTGACTGGAAGAAGATCTTCACCAACCCCACAACAGACAAAGGTCTGATCTCCAAAATATATAGAGAACTCAAGAAAGTAGACCGTAAAGGGCTAATCAACCCAATTAAAAAATGGGGCACTGAACTGAACAGAGAATTCTCAACAGAAGTAGTTCGAATGGCCAAAAGACATTTAAGGTCATGCTCAACTTCCCTAGCGATCAGGGAAATGCAAATCAAGACAACTTTACGATACCATCTTACACCTGTCAGAATGGCTAAAATAAAAAACACCAAGGATAGCCTTTGCTGGAGAGGTTGTGGAGAAAGGGGTACCCTCATCCATTGCTGGTGGGACTGCAAACTTGTGCAACCACTTTGGAAAACAGTGTGGCGGTTTCTCAGGAATTTCGGGATCCACCTACCCCTGGACCCAGCAATACCACTCTTGGGAATATACCCAAGAAATGCCCTATCATACAACAAAAGTATATGCTCAACTATGTTCATAGCAGCATTGTTTGTAATAGCCAGAACCTGGAAACAACCTAGATGCCCTTCAATGGAAGAATGGATGAAGAAAGTGTGGAATATATACATATTAGAGTACTACTCAGCAGTAAAAAACAATGACTTCCTGAATTTTGCAGGAAAATGGACAGAAATAGAAAACACTATCCTGAGTGAGGTGAGCCAGACCCAAAAAGAGGAACATGGGATGTACTCACTCATATTTGGTTTCTAGCCTTGAATAGGGGACGTTGAGCCTATTATGCGTGATCCTAGAGAAGCTAATTAAGAAGGTGAACCCAAAGAATAACATTTAGGCGATGAAAGGAGACAGAGACAAAGATCCACATTGGAGTACTAAAAATGAAAATTAAAGACACAGCTCAGTGGTTCCTGACCCTGCCTTTCATCCCAAAGACCTTTTCTAGATCAGTAGAGATGCGTTTCCATAGCATGTGCCCCTGGCTCCAATAGCAGACCCTGCTATGTTCCTGCTCTCCACAGGCACTGCCCCATTCTTCTCCTTGACACAATGTGGCTAGCTAGCTTGTGCGGGCCACTATAATATACTATGTCCCTGTAATGAGCATGGAAACAGATTCCTCTGAATAAATACATAAAGGGGAATCTGTAGTGTAGATAGAGCAGGAAATTTATAGAATAGGAGTGAATGTAACTTGGTGTAATGTAAAAGCATTTCTTCTTGTGTGTGGTATGGAAAATTACTAAGGTGAAATATTAAGAGAACATTTGCCCACTTGAAGGCTACCACACCCATCTGGCCCTGCCAGATATGGGGGTTGCACCCAGAAACCATGGTAATGAAATAGTCTTGCCACACAAGAGGGACCCCCACCCCTCTGTGACCAGTCAATACTGATAACCTAAAACACCTGGTTATTGGAAGGATCAAACGAGGGGCAATTTTGAACTGACTTAAAAGAGGTGGCTGAAGCAGGATGGTTATCTCACTTCTCACAATGGCTCTGACACCAGGCCCCCATGGAAAGAGAGATTCTCCTGGCCTACCTCCCAAAAAGCAGCATTATTAAATGCCTTGCCTAAACATTTAATGCTCTGTCTCCTGAATACAGAGCTTCGTCTCTCGAAAAAAGACATTTAACGCCTTACATCCCGAATGCAAATCCTCATTCCTTGAGAGTGGATATTGAAGGTCTGTCTCCTGAGAACAGACTAGATACTCTGCCTTTCAGAATGCTTTGCTATCCCGAGAGCAAAACTTCGTCTTCTGAGCAGACAGAACACTTTGCCATCCCGAGAGCAAATCCTCATCTTCAAGAGTAGAGAACTAAAAGCCTTGTCTCCCGAGACTCGGTCACTCAAATAGCTGAGTCTAAGACCCTACCAGATACCAGCCTGAATCATCAGAACCTTATCTCCCGAGCACAGACTACAAGGTCAAGAGTCGATCTTCGCTACCCAGCCCCCAGTGCGGATAAGAACCCAGCCTGAAGAAATTCAAAAATCCCTTTTGAAGGCAGGGAATACCAGGTCGTATGATGCTATTTCATGTGTGTATGAGAGGTTAAGAGAAGAGCATAGATATGTTAATACATATGTTTAGTGTGTGAAATGTTAAGAGATATTTTATGGATAATTGATAAGTTAGGAAATATTAATGGATAAGTTAAGGTTAAGAAGCATTTTGTAGATAATTAATGGATAAGTTAAGGTTAAGGAATGTTTTTTTTATTTATTTATTTTTTTTTCTTGCTGATTTTTTTATTAATTAATTAATTTAATTATTAAAGATTTCTGCCTCTTCCCCGCCACCACCTCCCATTCCCTCCCCCTCCCCCAATCAAGTCTTCCTTCCTCCTCAGCCCAAAGAGCAAGCAGGTTTCTCTGCCCTGTGGGAGGTCCAAGGACCACCCACCTCCATCCAGGTCTATTAAGGTGAGCATCCAAACTACCTGGGCTCCCACAAAGCCATTACGTGCAATAGGATCAAGAACCCATTGCCATTGTTCTTCAGATCTCAGTAGTCCTCATTGTCCATTATGTTCAGCGAGACAGGTTTTGTCCCATGCTTTTTCAGTCCCCGGCCAGCTGGCCTTGGTGAGTTCCCGATAGATCATCCCCATTGCCTCAGTGTGTGGGTGCACCCCTCGCCGTCCTGAGTTCCTTGCTCGTGCTCACTCTCCTTCTGCTCCCCCTTTGGATCGTGAGACTTCAGTCCAGTGCTCCAATGTTGGTCTCTGTCTCTGTCTTCTTTCATCGCCTGATGAAGGTTAATATTCAGGGGGATGCTTATATGTTTTTCTTTGGGTTCACCTTCTTATTTAGCTTCTCTAGAGTCACGAATTATAGTCTCAATGTCCTTTATTTATGGCTAGAAACCAAATATGAGTGAGTACATCCCATGTTCCTCTTTTTGGGTCTGGCTTACCTCACTCAGGATAGTGTTTTCAATTTCCATCCATTTGTATGCAAAATTCAAGAAGTCATTGTTTTTTACTGCTGAGTAGTACTCTAATATGTATATATTCCATACTTTCTTCATCCATTCTTCCATTGAAGGACATCTAGGTTGTTTCCAGGTTCTGGCTATTACAAACAATGCTGCTATGAACATAGTTGAGCATATACTTTTGTTGTATGTTTGGGCATCTCTTGGGTATATTCCCAATAGTGGTATTGCTGGGTCAAGAGGTAGGTTGAACCCGACTTTCCTGAGAAACCGCCACACTGCTTTCCAAAGTGGTTGCACAAGTTTGCATTCCCACCAGCAATGGATGAGAGTGCCCCTTTCTCCACAACCTCTCCAGCAGAGGCTATCATTGGTGTTTTTGATTTTAGCCATTCTGACCGGTGTAAGATGGTATCTTAATGTTGTCTTGATTTGCATTTCCCTGATTGCTAAGGAAGTTGAGCATGATCTTAAGTGACTTTTGGCCATTTGAACTTCTTCTGTTGAAAAGTCTCTGTTCAGCTCAGTGCCCCATTTTATAATTGGATTGATTAACCTTTTACGGTCTAATTTCTTGAGTTCTTTGTATATTTTGGATATCAGACCTTTGTCAGTTGCGGGGTTTGTGAAGATCTTCTCCCAGTCAGTGGGTTGCCTTTCTGTCTTAGTGACAGTGTCCTTTGCTTTACAGAAGCTTCTCAGTCTAAGGAGGTCCCATTTATTCAATGATGTCCTTAGTGTTTGTGCTGCTGGGGTTATACGTAGGAAGTGTTCTCCTGTGCCCATGTGTTGTAGAGTACTTCCCACTTTCTCTTCTATCAGGTTCAGTGTGTTTGGACTGATATTGAGGTCTTTAATCCATTTGGACTTGAGTTTTGTGCATGGTGATATATATGGATCTATTTTCATTCTTCTACAGATTGACTTCCAGTTTTGCCAGCACAATTTGTTGAAGATGCTCTCTTTTTTCCATTGTATACTTTTAGCTCCTTTATCGAAAATCAGGTGTTCATAGGTTTGTGGGCTAAAGTCAGGGTCTTCTATTCTATTCCATTGGTCGACTTCTCTGTTTTTATGCCAGTACCAAGCCGTTTTCAGTACTGTAGCTCTGTAATAGAGTTTGAAGTCAGGGATGGTAATGCCTCCAGACAATCCTTTATTGTATAAGATTGTTTTGGCTATCCTGGGTTTTTTGTTTTTCCATATAAAGTTGATTATTGTCTTCTCCAGATCTGTGAAGAATTTTGATGGGATTTTGATGGGGATTGCGTTGAATCTATAGATTGCTTTTGGTAGAATTGCCATTTTTACTATGTTGATCCTCCCAATCCAAGAGCAAGGGAGGTCCTTCCATTTTCTGGTGTCCTCTTCAATTTCTTTCTTCAAAGACTTAAAGTTCTTGCCAAATAGATCTTTCACTTCCTTGGTCAGAGTTACCCCAAGGTATTTTATGCTATTTGTGGCTATCGTGAAAGATGATGCTTCTCTGATTTCCCTCTCTGCTTCCTTATCGTTAGTGTATAGGAAGGCAACTGATTTTTTGGAGTTGATTTTGTATCCTGCCACATTACCAAAGGTGTTTATCAGCTGTAGGAGTTCTTTGGTAGAGTTTTTGGGGTCGGTTATGTATACTATCATATCATCTGCAAATAATGAAAGCTTAACTTCTTCCTTTCCAATATGGATCCCCTTGATCCCCTTATGTTGTCTTATTGCTATTGCTAGAACTTCAAGCACTATATTGAAGAGGTATGGAGAGAGTGGACATCCTTGTCGTGTTCCTGATTTTAGTGGGATGGCTTTGAGTTTTTCTCCATTTAATTTAATGTTAGCTGTCGGCTTGCTGTAAATAGCTTTTATTATATTTAGGTATGCCCCTTGTATCCCTAATCTCTCCAAGACCTTTATCATAAAGGAGTGTTGAATTTTGTCGAATGCTTTTTCAGCATCTAATGAAATGATCATATGGTTTTTTTCTTTCAGTTTATTTATATGGTTGATTACATTGATAGATTTGCGTATGTTGAACCAGCCCTGCATCTCTGGAATGAAGCCTACTTGATCATAATGGATAACTTTTCTAATGTGTTCTTGGATTCGGTTTGCCAGTATTTTATTGAGAATTTTTGCGTCTATGTTCATGAGTGAGATAGGCCTGTAATTCTCTTTCTTGGTTGGGTCTTTGTGTGGTTTTGGTATCAGGGTAACTGTAGCTTCATAAAAGGAATTTGGCAATGACTCTTCTGTTTCTATATTGTGAAATACATTAAGAAGTATAGGTATTAGCTCTTCTTGGAAGTTCTGGTAGAATTCTGCATTGAAACCATCTGGCCCTGGGCTTTTTTTGGAAGGGAGATTTTTGATAACTGTTTCTAATTCTTCGCGACTAACAGGTCTATTCAGATCATTCACCTGGTCTTGGTTTAGGTTTGGTATATGGTACTTATCTAAAAAAGTGTCCATTTCTTTTGCATTTTCCAGTTTTGTGGCATACAGGCTTTTGTAGTAAGATCTAATGATTCTCTGAATTTCCTCTGTGTCTGTGGTTATGTCCCCCTTTTCATTTCTGATCTTACTTATTTGCGTGTTCTCTCTCCGTCGTTTAATTAGTTTGGATAGGGGTTTGTCAATCTTGTTGATTTTCTCCAAGAACCAACTTTTTGTTTCATTGATTCTTTGGACTGTTTTCTGTGTTTCTATTTTGTTGATTTCTGCCCTCAGTTTAATTATTTCCAGTCTTCTACTCCTCCTGGGCGCGTCTGCTTCTTTTTTTTCTAGAGCTTTCAGGTGTGCTGTTAAGTCCCCAATGTATGCTTTCTCCGTTTTCTTTAAGTGGGCACTTAGTGCTATGAACTTTCCTCTTAGCACTGCTTTCATCGTGTCCCATAGGTTTGAGTGTGTTGTCTCTTTGTTTTCATTAAATTCAAGGAAGACTTTAATTTCTTTCTTAATTTCTTCCTTGACCCAGGTGTGGTTCAGTAGTTGACTGTTCAGTTTCCATGAGTTTGTCAGCTTTCTGGGGGTAGCTTTGTTGGTGGCTTCTAACTTTAATCCGTGGTGATCTGATAAGACACAGGTGGACACTGATATTTTTTTGTATCTGTGGAGGTTTCCTTTGTTTCCAAGTATGTGGTCAATTTTCGAGAAGGTTCCATGAGCTGCAGAGAAGAAGGTGTATTCTTTCCTATTTGGGTGGAGTGTTCTATAGATGTCTGTTAAGTCCATTTGATTCATTACCTCCAACAATTCTCTTAATTCTCTATTAGTTTTCTGTCTGATTGACCTGTCCATTGGTGAGAGAGGTGTGTTGAAGTCTCCTACTACTAGTGTGTGTGATTTGATGTCTGCCTTGAGTTTTAGCAATATTTCTTTTACATAAGTGGGTGCTTTTATATTAGGGGCATAGATATTCAGGATTGAGACTTCATCCTGCTGAATCGTTCCTGTTATGAGTATAAAGTGTCCCTGTCGATCTCTTCTGATTGATTTTAGTTTGAAGTCACTTTTGTTAGAAATTAGTATGGCCACACCTGCTTTTTTCTTAGGACCATTTGCTTGAAAAACCTTTTCCCAACCCTTTACTCTGAGTAGATGCCTGTCTTTGTGGTTGCGATGAGTTTCTTGCAAACAGCAGACTGTTGGATCCTGTTTTCGTATCCAATCTCTTAGCCTGTGCCTTTTTATTGGTGAATTGAGACCATTAATATTAAGTGATATTAATGACCAGTGGTTGTTAACTCCGGTTATTCTTACTGCTTTTGGTAGAAGAGTTTGTGTGTCTCCCTTCTTTGAGTTGTGCTGTTGAAGGGTCGCTAGATGCCTGGGTTATTGTAGGCAGTGTTGGCAATGTTGGATTCGGTTAAGGAATGTTTTATAGACAAGTAATGGATAAGTTGTATTAAGGTTATAGATAAGTAATGGATAAGTTGTATTAAGGTTAAGAAGTATTTTATAGATAAGTGATAAGTTAGATTAAAGTTATGAATTGGTTTTATGTATTAAGGTTTAGTAGGAGTAATAATTGTGATATTGAATTGCCTGTGTGTTGCCAATCATCAATCCCCCATGCCTATTAAGATTGTAAACTCCATTGATGTATTGGATATTGAAGTTGCTAGTAAAGAATCATCATGAAAACAATTCTCTTGCTTGGTCTGGTTACTCATCACTCTCTGGGGAGAAGGGCACAGAGTTCTCATAGATATTACTTGAAAAGAACCTGGAGCTGAAATCCCCCAGCTCGTAACAGTCCCTGTCTCACAGGTAGAAGGATGCCTAGAATATTAACAACTAAAGGGAGATTTAAAGATACAAAAGGAGATATTTGTTATGTGACACTGAGGCCAGATGAACTGAAGATAATTTTTACCTGGTTGTCACAGGGAATTCAGATAACCAGGAAAGAAAAGCAAGAAATAGATCACAGATTGAAAACAGATAATAAGTCTTTCTCCCACCAGAAAGCTGCATGATGGTTCCATTCCTTTGGAGTTTCATTCATGAAATTCAGAACAAACTGTTGTCAAATGGATAAAAATAAAGAGTAGTCTTCAGGAAAAGTTGAATGCTTAGAGAATAATGAGATAGGAAAAATAGTGTTTATGAGCACTAATGCCATCACATCTTCCTCAATGGGCAGGTGAAAAAACCCACAGCAGCATTATTCAAAGTTGTCTACATGAATTGGACTGGTAGACTGAATCTCTCCATGTATATAGAAAGTGGATTTATTAGAATGTCTTACAAGCTGTGGTCCAGGTAATCCAAAAAATGTCTGCCAAGCATAGGAATTTGAAGAGTCTAGTAGTTGTTAAGTTCATGAGGCTGCATATCTCAGCTGGTCTTCAGTAGATACCAAAATTTTAAGGAAGTAGGCTCTAATGCTGGTAAAGAAATGAGCTTGGTAGCCAGAGGTAGGGCAAGCAGACAAAGAGACAGCTTCCTTCTTCAGTAATAAAAAGTACAGGAATAAGATATAGAAATTAAGGGTCCAGTCCAGAAATGCAAAAATATAAAGTTGTAAGCTAAAACACATTTTGGAGAGAGAGAGAGAGAGAGAGAGAGAGAGAGAGAGAGACCTGCCAGCCACTGTTAACCTCTACCAAACACTTTCTGCCTTAAGAGCAGATATCCTGGCAGCCACTGTGTACAGAGATAAACTTTTAACAATCATTTCCTGCCTCCCAGCTTTCCAGATAGGCAGGTACTGGCGAAAAAAGTTAGCTTCCAGCTATTGCCTCTATGGGACCCTCTGCTTTGTTCTAATTTTTAACTGTCCCCTTATGTAACTCTACTCTCTGCCTTACATTCTTTCAGGTGCAATGAAAAGTGGCTGTGCCAGTCACTAACTTTCACCAACACTCTAAGTTAACATTCTAATGCTCTATAAACAAAAGTTGTAAAACTAATAATGTAATGTGACTTTAAGCCTGACCTCAAGGTTGTAAAAGCCCTTTGACACACACCTGGTGCTAGATTTTACTGTAGGAAGAGGCTCCAAACCAGCCCCCAGGGCCACAGTTTCAGAAACCAGGCTCTGGCTGTGATCACAGTTATAGGTGTCAAGCTTTGTGTGCCCGTGATGGGTTTTTTTATCTGGAATAAAGCTTGCTTCTGGTTTAATAGATTTGGGGGGTCTATCCCACCATTATTGTGTGACCACTGAACACAACATATATTCCTTATATATGTAGGTGACTACCAAAAGTGTGATCCAGATTTAAGACAGATCTTATTCTTTAATTGTTTTTTTTTTCTTTTTTCTTTTTTTGGTGTTTTTGAGACAGGGATTTTCTCTGTAGCCCTGGAATTCATTCTGTAGATAAGGCTGGTCTCAAACCTAGAAAATCTGACTGCTTTAGCCTCCTGAGTGCTGGGGTTAGAGGTGAGCACAGCAACCAAGCATTTGAACATGGAAATCACTTCAAATGATCCAGATTAAAGACAGGTCTTTAATTTCAAAACCTTTAGAAAGATCCCTCATTGGTATACCCATTGGGTTTTAGTTAATTCCAGATGTAGTCAATTTGACTTCCAAGATTAGCATAACAATAGTCAAGACAGAAGAAATAAGAAAAATTGTTACCTGCAGGAGGCAGGGAAAGCATGAGAGTTATTTCCAAAACAATGCTTTTCCAAAACAAAGGAAGCATGTGGATTTTACTAAGGGAGTCTCTACACATTTATGTAGAGTTCTGTCTTTTCTTAAGCAGGTTCAGTTAACAAATCCATTTCTGAATATGATGACAATATAAAAGTGGAGATGTTTAGGGACATTCTCACTTCAAAGTCATGTAGAAACATATAAATTATAATGATGATGGAAAGAAATGCCTCTGACATGTTTATCTTGTACCACAACTGTTAGTATTCAGGCATCTGTACTGGTCTGCCCTTGGGGTTCTGACAGGATATGTCCTTAGCTTCAGTCACTAAAATCACCACTTGTGCATATTAGAGGTGGGCCTTGCCCACTTCCTCTTTTTCCCTCTCCCTCTCCCTCCATTTCTACCTTTCTCCCTTTTTCTCTTTCTCTTTCTACTTCTTTGCCTGTCTCTGTCTCTTCCCCCATCTCTCTGCCTCTCTCTTCTCTTCTGCTTCTGCTGCTCCTTTACTTAAAGACTTTACCTAAAGACCCACCCTTTTCACATTCCCTTTATCCTAATAAAAAAAATCCTTCTTTGTGAGCTCTCTTTTTGTGACACTTTTAAAATTTACAACAACAAGGTCTTAGCTGAAAATCAGGTAAACCACACAGTGAAAGAAGATTGCTATGGAGCCTGTGACCTGTCAATCTTTTTTTTTTATTCTTTTTTAATTAAAATTTCCAACTGCTCCCTGTTTCCCATTTCCCTCCCCCTCCTCCCACATATTGCCCCCTCCCCCCGCTCCCCTCCCCCTATCCCCACTCCACTTCTCCTCCCACCAGTCCACTTCCCCTCCCTCTCGATACTGAAGAGCAGTCCAAATTCCCTGCTCTACAGGAAGACCAAGGTCCTCCCACTTCTATCTAGGTCCAGGAAGGTGAGCATCCAAACAGGCTACGCTCCCACAAAGCCAGATCATGTATTAGGATCGAAACCTAGTGCCATTGTCCTTGGCTTCTCATCAGCCTTCATTGTCCGCCTTGTTCAGAGAGTCCAGTTTCAACCCATGCTTATTCAGTCCCAGTCCAGCTGGCCTTGGAGAGCTCCCAATAGATCAGTTCCACTGTCACAGTGGGTGGGTGCACGCCTCGTGGTTCTGATTTCCTTGCTCATGTTCTCCCTCCTTCTGCTCCTCATTTGGACCTTAAGAGCTCAGACGGTTGCTCCAAATTGGGTCTCTGTCTCTCTCTCGATCCATCGCCAGATGAAAGTTCCTGTGCCATTCTCCTTGGCCTCTCGTCAGCTCTCATTGTCTGCCACATTCAGAGAGTCCGGTTTTATCCCATGTTTTTTTCAGTAGCAGTCCAGCTGGCCTTGGTGAGCTCCCAATAGATCGGCCCCCCTGTCTCAGTGGTTGGGTGCACCCCTCATGGTCCTGACTTCCTTGTTCATGTTCTCTCTCCTTTTGCTCCTCATTATAACCTTGGGAGCTCAGTCCGGTGCTCCAGTGTGGGTCTCTGTCTCTATCTCCATCCATCGCTAGATGAAGGTTCCCGCTGCTGTCTCTCCTGGTGCCGAGATCAGATCTCCGTGCAGGTTGGGTAGTTCCTAAACAAAGCCCTTACCTTGCTTGGTGCAGGCAGGCTAGTGAAACAAAGGAAGTCTCGCCTGCCTACTTGCCCTGAGGATTTGCCCCCAGCACCAGACAGACTGAGCTGGATGGTGTTATGTGCCCAAAGAGGAAAGGGGCGTGACCTGTCAATCTTGATGTTTGATCTAAAAGATAACTGTACCAATGTCACAATTCTCACAGATACAAAAGATAGAGAACATAAATACAAAATACTTCAAGGAAAGGTCACTTAACAGCACTGTTTACTCTGCTCTTAGATGGACGGTTATGATGAACTCTATTAACCTCAGAATAAAGCTGCTTTCACCTCTGAGCAGGCTGCCTCAGCAGAGGACCACAACTGTTTCCATGCAAGATCAGGAGTTCATTTTAACTAGCCCTGGCTGCTGTCTCAGGACTGTGACATCACTGTAGAGAATTCTATTCTTTCCTTTTCTAACTTTAAAAGATAAATAGTTGTATGGGTGTTTTGCCAGCATACATCTGTGCACAGTACCTACAGAGGCCAGAAGAAAATAGAAGATGCCTGGGACTGGAGTTACAGCAAATGGTTAGCTACCATGTAGGTTCTGGGAATGGAACCTTGGGATCTGTAACAACACCCAGTGCTCTTAATTGCTGAGTCATCTCTCTAGTCCCTCTTTTTATTTAAAACTTATTTCAATAATGGTGAGGGAGGTTCTTTCTGTCTATGTGCTGATTTTATTGGTTAATGAATGAAGAAAACTGGCTTGGTCTATAGCATGGGAGGAGGAAGGCAGAGTTAGGGGTAGCCATGGAGCTGCCAGAAACAGACACTGGCTGGAATCTAGCTGGTAAGCCACAGTCATGTGGTGATACACAAATTAATAGAAATGGGTTAAATTAACATGTAAGTGCTAGCCAATAAAAAGCTAGAGCTAGTGAGTCAAGCAGTGATTTAATTAATACAGTTTGGTGTAATTATTTTGGGTCTAAGCTAGCCAGGTGGCCAGGAACCAAGTAGCAGACTCCATACAATACCATAAAATGATAATTAAAAGATATTGTATCACTTTCCCTTTTATCTCTTCATTCCCTCCTTTCCCAATCCCTTCCAATTTCTTCCTTGTTAAGTTTGAGTGAATAAGAATGCTGAAACACATGAATGCAAACTGAAGAATCCATTTTGTTGATTGTGCATATATGAATAATTGGCTGATCATGTTGTATTGGATAAACAGTTAGGGAGCTCATCCCTGCCTGAGACTTATTTTCCCAAATAGAGGAGAATTTTTACTTTTTAATCAGCATCAGGTATCTGAGCCTAACTAGGCTGCCTTGGATAGTAAAATCAAAAATAGAAAACACCTTACCTGTTAAGAGCACTGAACATTCTGTCAGAGCATCCAGATTCTATTCCTGGTACATATAGAAGTCCACTTCTATCTGTAACTCTAGTACCAGGAGTTCTGACACCATCTTCTGGCCTCCTTGGCCTTGATAAGAACAGTCAATGTAGACCATAAAAATTATTTTCAAACTATATGTGGTAGTGCATTATTTTAGTGCCAGCAATCTGGACACCAGAGGTAGGAAGATCACTGTGAGTTTTAAAGCCTGTGCTACATAGTCTACACACACACACACACACACACACATACACACACACATGCACACACACAAGCACAAATATGGCCAATAAGATGAGCACATGCCATTTATCCCAGGCACTGGAAGAATCTGAACATTTGACAGTGAGCCACTAACTTAATATGAGACCTGAACTGCCCATCATGAGTTGTGTGTTACTGGGCCCACCAAGTCATAAAGTAGGACATGCATAGTATGTTTCCGTGTTATTATAATGGGAGTCTGGGCAGCTGGAAAACAAACAAGTGGCCTTCCTACAACAGTTAGCCATAGAGGCCAGGCAGTGGTGGCACACACATTTAATCCCATCACTTGGGAGGAGGAACAGGTAGAACAGGAGTTCAAGGCCACACTGGGCTACACGAGATTGAATCAGTCTAAAAGAGAAACAGAGCCAGGTGGTGGTGGCCCAAACCTTTAATCCCAGGACTAGGAGACAGGAATATAATGCAGGTGGAAACAGGATCTCGGCTGCCCATTCAATCTGATGACTTGTAGAGACAGGATCTGCCCTATTCAGTCTGAGATTTCATAGAGGTAAGAAGTCTCTGATAACTGGCTGCTCTGCTTCTCTGCTCTTTCAGCTTTCACCCTGGATATAGGACTCTGGGTTTCTTTTTTTTATATATTTTTTATTTTTTTTTTGTTTTGTTTTTTTAGGACTCTGGGTTTCATTGATTAAGACTAATAAGGATTCATACTTCATACTGTTGAAGGGAAATTTGTGGAGCAATTGTCCACCCTTTTTGAGGTACTGAGTTCAGTTCCCAGCAGTGGGAAAAACATTCTGTTTTACTAGTAAAGCTTTTACTTTGATGAAATAACATTTTCTTTGATTATTGTGTAGTAATTGCATTTTCTAACACTGATACTATAACTGGTTTTACTCCCTTATGAGTGATTTTAAGAAAATAATAGTCCTTATGTAAAATGTTGATTTTATAAAGTGTTACTGTGATCTGCTGGCATCTCTTTTGAAAGAATTATGAGGGAATGAAAATATTCAACTTATTAATGAATAGCTCTTTCACAGGCAGTCTGGGCCCTTGGCAGCATTGCTGGAGATAAGACCATGTGCAGAGACTATGTCTTAGACTGCAATATCTTCTCCCCTCTTCTGCTGTAGGTTTCTTTTCTCTTTCTGAGTAATGTTGTATACATAAGAAGCATTACACCTTGGGAAGCCACGTTGTGTTTTCCGTGTGTTCTTTAGATTCCATCTATATTCTTGTTACCTTGTTAGGGTGATGTCTCTTATTGAAATTATAAAATACTGCATTAGAATTAATGTTTATCTTCAAAGACTGAATAATTTAAGAAAAGAATGAATATTTATTTTGGAGAATAAAGACATTTCTTATTGGTAGTATTATTTTCTTTATAGAGAAATAGGATCTTTTATAATTTACAGTGGGTTCATTATACTTGTAGGTTATTTTCAAAGCAAAACTGCTTGAATATGACTCAGAATTGCAGTATGAGCTTTATCTAATCTCCGTAGAGGGAAGAGTCTCCCTCCAAAATTTGCTAACATAAACAATTTGCTTGTTGGAAATCATTAGGAAACAAAATGCTCTTAAAGTAATATAGTAACCAATATTAATGTTTATAGAAAGATGATTTTTGTTTAAAATATTTAGTGTTAGAAAATGTGTTTGGGGACAGAAGAGATGGCTTAGTGTTTAAGAGCACTGCCTGCTCTTCCAGAGGTCCTGAGTTTAATTACCAGCATCCACATGGTAGTTTACAACCATCTGTAATGAGATGTGGTGCCCTCTTCTGGTCTCTAGGCATACATTCAGGCAGAACACTGTATACATAACAAATAAATAAATAAAATATTTTTTAAAAAAGAAATTGTATTTGTCTGTAGAAACTACGCTTTGGTAGTTTTTCCTTTAATTTAGGGTAATTTCTAACTGCCAGTATGAAGCTCGATATTACTCTTAGAACCACAGCAGTTTTTGTTGATAACAGAGTTCTGTAACAGAATGTCTCTGCTGTAATATCTTTGAAAGTTCTTTTACTTTTTTTACTTTCTGTAAGTGTGTACTGTAACAAAGAATTCTAATTTAAGGATTAATACACAGCATTTTTTTTCCTGAAATCATTTTCATTGGGTTCTGACTACCTCAGCTCAGAAAACTGATTAAGTACTGGTCACATTGCTAGAGATCAAAATGTCCTTCAATTGCTTGAAGTGTAAACCACTCTGTAACCCACCGAGTGTCTGCCTGATAGGCTTCTTTGCCGCGCCAGCACAGGCTGGAACCAAGAGTCTCGGCGGAGGGTGTCCTGGTTGAATGAATACACAGAGCAGGAGGTTGAGGTGGAACAGCTTTCTTTATTGTCTGCTGGGCTGGTTTTATAACATGGCACCAAATGAGGAGGGGGCTGCGAAGGGACTGTAACCTGACCCTGGCAGGGATCAAGGACCGGTCATCATGCACTCAAAATTCCTTCCTTCCCCACTCCAGGAGCAGAGGGAATTTATTATGTTTTCCTTGCAGATAAGCACCTCAAATGGGGAAAGGGATATCAACTCGGGGCTGCAATTCCCACAATTCCCCCTACTTTATTTTATAATGAGGGGTCCTGTCTTAGGTCCTGTGAGAGAAGTACCTTCCCTTACCCGTCTTAGGGCCCCCGATGCCCTGTCTTAGGTGGGGGGTCTCCCCACAGGTTGCCCGTCCTTGGAGGCCCTCATTTTTTCAACATCTGTAGCCACACCTCATGACTTCCGGGAGAGTCATGCGCCAGACTGAGTAACACCTGATGGTGGGCAAGCTCAGTCAGAGTGAAGATGTTTAAGACTCGTTTTAAGAGGAGCAGGCCTACTGCCACCCCTATTAGTCCCAAGATCCCCAGGGATAAGGCACCTCCCCATCGCTGTGCCCAACCCCCAGTCTGGGCCATGGTATTAAACCATCCCTCAGCAGATACAGGTTCAACACGAGTTTCATTAATTGCAATAATTTGATGTACCAAAGAGTGGGTAAAGTTTACAAAGGAATCATTCCAAGGTCCCCTAAGGTAAGCATTAAGGCGTTGCACCTCAAAGGACATATTTTTCACTTCCATAAGGGTCACACAGGCAGAATGATAAAAATGAGAACAAGAAGCTTGTTGCACCATCCACAACACATTAATCTGTTACTGTAATAAGGCCATTTGATGGTTTAAATTTAACATCCCCAACTGAATATGTGAGTTAATAGTATTTTGAGTTTCTAAGGCCTGGGTAACACGGGCAGCAAGAGTGTTAACAGTCTATGCAGTAGCTGCACTCTGGGACACGGTGATTCCTGCAACGGTGGCAGCTGTGGCTGATATGGCGATAGCTGCGATGACTGCGGCGGTGATCCCAAAGTCTCTTCTTTCTCTATACAAGATAAGCTCTCGTCCATCATGTGGGTCTTCTACCACCAGGGGAACCAGGGCAGGAATCCTCACCATCAGCACAGACTCATCCATCGGGGACCAGCAGTTGCTCAAAAAGCAGGAGCTGGAAGAACAATTAAGGACACCATCCTCCCCGACCGACCCATTAAAGGAGACAAACATAAAGGGAGGTAGAACACAAGCTAGGCTGACAATAGAGAAATTCATTCCCGCTGCATAATTAATCTGGAGGGAGGTTTCAAAGATGTCTGATGTGTTCCATCGGGCTGTGGCATTGAAGGCCAAGCCCCTTTGAAGGGCTAAAGGTCTAATATCTGTACATGCACGAGGGCCACAGAGAAACATGCCTGCGAACGTAGGAGAAACTCTTGCCATATTTGGATTTCTATAGGAATAATCAAAGGCTCCTCCTAAGGAGTTTTTAAAGGTAGGTCGGTGACCAAACCACCATAAATATTTATCTCCCTCCAATTTCCATGGTTCCTTAGGAGCACAATTTCCCCAAGGCAATGGTAAATATAATTTGAAGGATTGTGGCATCTTCCATCATAAGGGAGCTGGTCTCAGAGGGGTAGGGAGTCCAGAAACATTTCTTTTAAAATTTATTGGGTAAAAGATATCTCTCAATCCAAAACAGGGATGCCCAGAAGAATTAGAAGAAAAGTCTCCCAGAGAATAATTACTAAGGACCACACATGGCCCAGAAAGGGAGACACTAGGCATCTCTGAAATATTGTTAATCCTCCGGAAGCAGAGGGCATGAGATATATCAAACGTTAAATTACCCAGTGAGGATCTTTCTAATGCTGTATTTGCTGCAGGAACTCCCAAGGTATAATTGGTGGAGTAAAAGGATGGAAAAACAGAGCTTATTTTACTTACTGGCATCAGTATGGGTGGATTCCTCACCAGTGCCCATCTCAGGCCTCCCTCGATGTTCTTCACTTGAACCCATATTATCAGGGCCAGTACAACCCGACTCCACAGGCTGAACATTCCGCTCTGGCACCCAGATGGGTTTTTTGGTTCCTGGAGGGAAGACACAAATGGTTCCCCTCACCCTAGCCAGCATAGGTGTGGGTGATTGCCATTGTCCCGTGATACTATCCTTCCATATAACCCAGCCCAGAGATTGGGAGGGTTTCTGCCAATGTCTTTCTATTGCTGATAGACCTTGTTTATCTACTGTTAGAAAATTTAAAATGTATAAATTTGTAGATAATTGGGTATTTGGGGAGGTGATATACTCCCCCTTCTTTATTTTACAAAAGAACTGTTTAAGGGTAGCATGCGTGTGCTCCACTATGGCCTGTCCTGTGGGATTATGTGGAATTCCAAAGGTATGTGTAATTTGTTGTCCTTGGCAAAATTTTGCAAACCGTTGGCTGGTATAAGCCGGTCCGTTGTCTGTTTTGAGAAAGTCTGGGATGCCCATATAGGCAAAAGCCTGTAGACAATGGGCAATAACATCCTTAATCTTTTCCCCTGAATGTAGGGAGGCATAAATTACCTTGGAATCAGTATCTATAGAGACTTGTAAAAATTTAAGCCTGCCAGCTTGGGACAAATGGGTAACATCCATCTGCCAAAGGTGGTTAGGACTGAGGCCTCGAGGATTAACACCTTCATTGGAGGCATTATGAAATGGAGCACAAGCTGGACATTGGGATGTGATTTGAGTAGCCGTGGCTAAAGAACAGCCAGAGTGAAACTTTAGAGAAGAGGCATTTAAATGATACTTTTCATGAAGATGACGGGCTCATTGTTCCTCAGAAAGGAACAATGCCATTGGGCGGGTGAGGGAATCAGCAAGCTTATTTCCCTCTGTCAAGGGCCCTGGCAAATCAGTATGGGCCCGAATGTGACCAACAAAGGCAGGAAACACTCTTTGGCATATAAGACTTTGTAGCTGAACCAAAAGGTGGAAAACCTGAGAGGTTGATAATATGTATGGTGAGGTTTCCAATGGCCCGACAATTCTTGCCACATATATACTATCAGTATACAAGTTGAAGGGTTGATCCTTGAAAAGAGAAAAGGCCATAAGGCAGGCCGTGAGTTCTGCAGCTTGGGCAGAAATTGGACCTAGGGGCTGCTTTTCTTTAATTGAATCAGAAACTACCACTGCATAGCCCTTGGAAGAACCATCAGTGAACACTGAGCGCACTCCTTTAAGGGGGGAGGTTTTAATAATTTTTGGAAAAATAACAGGATGATTCTTAAAAAAGGAAATTAAACGGGAATCAGGATAATGGTTATCAAAAATGGCTCCAGTGGTGGCGATGAACAAGGTCCATCCATCTTGAACCCTCTGTAGCCTTGCTATTTCTTCCTTTTGATAAGGGATTAGAAATTTATTTGGGATCCTGCCAAAAACTTGTAAACTAAAATCATATGCCTTCCATAGGAGCTGTAGCACCATTTCATAATATGGAGTCACCACCTTCTTAGGGGAAGCAGGTAAATGTAGCCAATAAATTGGTCCCCTTTGCCAAAAAACTCCAGTAGGAGAAAATTGTGAAGAAAAGACCATGAAATAAAAAGGGCGGGCATAATCGAGGCGGTGGAGATGTGCTTGCTCAGGAGCATTAAGCAAGGCATACAGGGCTTCTTTTGCCGCTGGAGTCATGATCCTGCGGGAGGCAGGGGAAGGGTCCCCAGGCAGCATATCATAAAGGGGCTTAAGAGCTCCTGTAGGAATGGAAAGGGAGGAACGGATCCACTCAACATCTCCCAATAATCTCTGCCAGTCATGGAGGGTCTGTAAATGGGAGCAATCCAGTTGCAGTCTCTGAGGCTGAAGCCCAATGGATTGGATTTGAAAGCCCAGATAGGAATAGGGGGGTTGCATCTGCACCTTCTCTGTACCCATGTCCCTCCAGAGGGGTCTGTAACTTTCAAACATTAATAAACTTTCCTCTTTTGTTGGTACTGCCAGAAGTATATCATTTATATAAAGGACACTATGGAAGGAGGAAAACTTAAGCCAAAGTGGATCCAAAGAAGCTGCAACATATATTTGACAAATTGAAGGACTGGCAGCCCAGTCCTGGATTGTTAGGGTCAGGAATTTTTATAACAGGGGCAATCACTGGGCAGCACTTAACACCTCCGCGGGGAGCCTCCTCCTAGAGCCTCCTCGAGCCCAACCAAGTGGGAGGGGCCGGAGAGGTCCCGAACTGGTCAGAAAGAGGATAGGGAGGGGGCTTGTCCTGCTCCCCAGAGGTCCCCTTTGTCTTTTCTTTTAAACGGGCCCTGCGTAATTCCCGCTGCAGCGCTGCCATTTCTCCCTCCAAAACTTCTTCTTCTGAACCTGTTGATTCCCCCAAGCTCTCTTCAAAATCAGACAAAGAAGGGTAGAGGCGTGTTTGCGCCGAAGAATTTTGCTTGGGACGAGCCCCTAAGCTCTCAGACGAAACTTGGTCCTGGGATTCACTTCCCTCCCCCTTGTCTGAAGGTTTTCGCTTTCTTTTAATCTTTCTCTTTCCTACCTTACCAGGCCTCCCCTCAGCAGGCTGAGAGAGCAGTTTGGCCTCTGTTTCAGAGGCATTATCAGAACAAAGGGAAGCCTTAGTTTCACTATCTTGGATCTCAGATAACACCTCTTTTGGTGCTTCCAAAGCCTGCTTAACCCGGACTTTCTCTGTAAGCAAAGCATCCCTGATCAGTCTCCAAAGGGAGAACGTGGCCATTGGTAGGACTTCAGGCTCCTCCTTTCTCAACGTTTTCTGAAGATCCCCACGGACCTGTTCCCATTCAGAAATATTGAGGGCTCCACTGGTGACAAACCAGGGTCTCCACATCTCTATAGTTTTAAGAAAATCTTCTAAAGTCTTAGTTTTTACAGCTGTTCCCTGCTCTTTCAATAATCTCTTTAACTGAAACTTTAACTCCGATTTACTTGTAATATTACCCATATTAATTAATTAATTAATTAATATTCCTTTATATAATTAATTCCCCAATGCATCCCGGCTGGCTTACGGGACGACCCAGTCCACTGTACCTCACTTTCCGATCTTGGTTGGGACCTCCAGATGCCGCGCCAGCGCGGGCTGGAACCAAGAGTCTCGGCGGAGGGTGTCCAGGTTGAATGAATACACAGAGCAGGAGGTTGAGGTGGAACAGCTTTCTTTATTGTCTGCTGTGCTGGTTTTATAACATGGCACCAAATGAGGAGGGGGCTGCGAAGGGACTGTAACCTGACCCTGGCAGGGATCAAGGACCGGTCATCATGCACTCAAAATTCCTTCCTTCCCCGCTCCAGGAGCAGAGGGAATTTATTATGTTTTCCTTGCAGATAAGCACCTCAAATGGGGAAAGGGATATCAACTCGGGGCTGCAATTCCCACACTTCTTTAGTCTTAATCTTATTTCAGTTTGTTTCTGTTTAGTTTCTAATCATCTTTTTTTCCTAGGTTTCTCCCTCTTTGAATGCCCTTCCGTGGCTGCTGTTTGTCAATGACACTAACATGCTGGCTGATGCCTGCTGGGCCCTCTCACACCTGTCAGACAGACCCAATGATAAAATTCAAGCAGTCAACGATGCAGAAGTATGTGGAGACTTGTGGAGATTCTGATGTAAGATGATCTTCAAGAAAGTATGTCTGTGATAAACCACACCAAAAACAGCTTAGAGGACGAAGAGGTTTATTTGACTCTCACTTCCAGGTCAAAGTCTATCACTGAGGGAATCCAGGGAAGGAGCGGAAGTAGAAACTATGGATGAACTATGAACCAGAACTATGAACAATCTTCCTGGCTTGTTCTGCAAGTGGCTATGCAGACTGCCCTCTGTCATATCTGCTCCCAGCTCATGCTCAACCAGCTTATGACTAGGGTTGCTGTTACACTGCACTAGGCCCTGCCCTTTCTTCTTCTTCTTCTTCTTTCTGGAGTCTGTCTTCCCACTCCACCCCCATTTCTAACTTTTTTGTGCAGTGTTCTCCCTTTCTAATTCCTAACATGTTTATTTTCTAGATCACTTCTTTGGTATTTGAAAAATTAAATTTTGACTGTGTGATGGGGGCTTACACCTTTAATCCCAGCACTCTAGAGACAGAGGCAGGTGGATCTCTGAGTTTAAGGCCAGTCTGGTCTACAGAGCAAGTTCCAGGAGAGCCAAGGTTACACAGAGAAACCCTGTCTTGAAAAAAAGATTATATTCTGACATCTCTATGCAGTTTGATCTTTTATTTTCCTCCATTAGCTGGAGTTGTCAGTATTAACAATCCACCCCTCATACATATTTCCAAATGTTTATTTTTTGCTGTTTTGTGTACTTCTGTACAGCTGTGTGTATTGTTCTTTTAGTGTTTATGTAACATTCTCTTATAAGCTTTGTAATTTCTCCTGGGTAGATACCTAGAGTTATTTGTGTCAGATGGTAAATACGAAAGTTGGTTCATTACTTTTATTCAGTCCTTCCTTATCCTCGAATATTTAGCCTTTCTTGTTCTCTTTTCTCCATGTTATACTGTACCCCCATGCACATTTGCTTATAGAGATACACAAATTATTGGCTGGATTCCACATATCAGAACAGGTGGGGTTTTTTCTTTCTGAAATTGCATGAACTTTCTTAATATTACATGTTCTAAGCCCATCCAATTCTGAAAATTTTATTTTTTTGAGTACTGAATTATATACATATATATGTATATATATATATATATATATATATATATATATATATAGAGAGAGAGAGAGAGAGAGAGAGAGAGATTTAATTATCTATTCACCTACTAATGAACAACTAGGTTTATTCAAATTTTTGCTATAATAAATAAAACAGTAATAGACTTGGGACTGCACATCTCTCTATGATAGGGTATGGAGTTCTTTGGGTATATATGCAGGAGTAAAATAGAGGTGTCATATGGTTGTTGTGTACCTGGCTGCTTTTATTGCTGTAGACAGATAGTGTAATTTGAGGCCTGATGCTGTAATACTGCCAGGAAGGTTCTTGCTCCTTAGGATTGCTTTGGTTACCTGTGGTCTTTTTTTGGTTTCATATGAATTCTTGTGTGTGTTTTTCTGAAGCTGTGAAACATAAAATGGAAAATTTGTTAGATATCACCTTAAGTCTATAAGTTAATTTTAGTAGTATAGCCATTTCCACCACATTCTGTCAATCTCCTAGCACGGCATATGTTTCTATTGTCTAGTATCTTCTGGAATTTCCTTTTTCATTACCTTAAAGTTTTCCTTGTAGAGGTCTTTCACTTCTTTGCCTAAATCCATTCCTTTGATACTTGATTTTGGGGGGTTATTTTGAATGGAATATTTTTCATGATTCCTCTGAGAATAGAATGTTGGTATAAATGAATGCCTGTTAGAGTTACACAGTAAGACCCTGTCTCAAAACAACAAAATTAAGACAAAAGAACAAACACCAAATCAGAATCATGTCTACAAATGGGATAATTTAATTTTTTCCTATCCTGAATTTACCCATTTTAAGTCTTCCTCTTGTTTTAACTAAAACTTTGGGCATTATTATGAAATACGAGAGAGGAGGTTTTCATACTTGTCTCATTTTTCATTTTGAGAACATTCTCTCTCTTTGTCTCCATTTAATATAATGTTGGCTATAGATTTATTGTATATAGCCTTTATTTTGAGGTATGTGCCATCTATTTCTGAAGCCTTAAGAACTTTTATCATAAAGGGGTGGTGAACTTTGTCAAATGCTTTTTAAAAGTTGGTTAAAATATTTGTGGTTTCTGTCCTTGAATTTACTTGTATGGTATATTACATTTAATGATTTACATATGTAAATCAACCTTGTGTTTCTGGGATAAAGCCCAGTTGGTTGTAATGTATACTCTTATTAATGCACCATTGAATTTGGTTTGCAAATATTTTGTTAAGAACTTCTGCATCTATGTTCATCAGGAAAATTGGTCTATAGGGTTTTGTTTTGCCTCCCAATTTCTTAGGTATGGGTATGTATTATCACACATCACAGTGTTTGTGAATGTACACAGTGAAACCAGATTCATAGTCTTCAATGTATTTCAGACTACCTTTTAATATTATTCTAATAGACTGGCACTTTGGCTCAAATGGTAAAGGCACTTGCCACTGAGTTTGATTCCTAAGACACACAATGAAACTAGAGAACCTACGCCTGCAAATTCTTCTCTTACCTCCATGTGTACTGTGGCAGGCACTGTGGTGTTGCCTAGATCTGTGCCCTATTTCCAGCTGCAATATTAGATATTGTACAATAGGCTTTCTTTTTGATGCTACTCAGTAAATGCAGTAAACTCTGAAGAGGTAAGCAATTCAAAATTACCTAAAAGAAAAAACAGGTTTTTCAGTTTTACTCATAGCATAGTTCCACACACATACATGTTTCCCATGAATAAATACAATTTAAAAACACTATGTATGTATGTAAAGTTAATTTTCAGAATTCTGGAAATTTTCCCTCCTACATTGTAGTAAAATAAGCTTTTTTTTTTGTTTGTTTGTTTGTTTGTTTGTATTTTTTTCTTTTTTGAGACAGGGTTTCCCTGTGTTTGTTTTTCAAGGCAAAGTTTGTCAAATTAAATATTTACTTATTGCCCCTTGGGAGGTGGACATAGGAAGATCCAGGAATTCAAGCTCATCTTCCAATATGCATTGAGTACAAGCTGTGCTACATGAGACCTTGCCTCAGCAAACAAAACTTGGAATTATGGCCCTTTTGTCCACAGTGTCCTTGGGCTACCAGGCATCCCTGTTTTAGTGCTGAAGAGTTCCATCCAGACAGGAACAGTTCCTGCTCCTGCACTGAGGAGATACACCCAGAGAGTCAGTCACAGCAAAGACTGGACCAAGACACCAGGCCTCTCCTGGCATTATTAAAGGAAGAGATGGGCAGGTGCCAATGCAAGAATTCCTCCAACAACCTGAAAGGCATAATGACATCACCAGAATCCAGGGATCCCAAAACAACAAGAATTGAACACCCTACTCCAGAAGAAATAGAAGAAATTGATTTAAAACAGAACTTTTTGAAAATAATTGAAGACCTTAAACAGAAGGTGAAAAACTGCCATAAAGAAATGGAGATGACAAACAAAAAGGTGGACAAAATGAATAAATCTCTCAAAGATACCCAAGAAAAACAAGAAAAAGCAATCAAACAGGTAAGGGAAACAGTTAAAGACTTGAAAAATTATATGGAGGTAATGAAGAAAACACAATCCGAGGGAAGGCTGGAAATGGAAATTCTGGGTAAATGAGTAGGAACTACAAAGACAAGTATTACCAACAGAATACAAGAGATAGAAGAAAGAATCTCAGACACCGAAGATACTACAGAGAAAATGAACTCACTGATTAAAGAAGAAAACAAATCCAACAAATTCTTAACAGAAAACATCCATGAAATCTGGGACACCATGAAAAGACCAAACCTAAGAGTAATAGGGATAGAAGAAGGAGAAGAATTACAGCTCAAAGGCCCAGAAAATATAATCAACAAAATTATAGAAGAAAACTTTCCCAACCTAAAGAAGGATATTCCTATGAAGGTACAAGAAGCATATAGAACACCAAATAGACTGGATCAAAAGAAAGCATCCCCACACCATGTAATAATCAAAACACAAAACATACAGAATAAAGAACAGATATTAAGAGCTGCAACGGAAAAAGGTCAAGTAACATATAAAGGGAAACCTATCAGAATTACAACTGACTTTTCAATGGAAACCATGAAAGCCAGAAAGTCATGGATAGATGTGCTGCAGACACTAAGAGAACATGGATTCAAGCCCAGACTAATATACCCAGCAAAGCTTGCATTCACCATCAATGGAGAAAACAAGATAGTCCAGGACAAAAACAGATTTAAACAACCAGCCTTACAGAAAATAATAGAAGGAAAATCACAAACCAAGGAAGCCAACAACACCCATAATAACACAAGCATCTGACAACCCTTCACCAGCACACTCAAAGAAGGGAAACACACAAACTCTTCCACCAAAAAAATAACTGGAGTTAATAACCACTGGTCATTAATATCACTTAATATCAATGGACTCAACTCACCTATAAAAAGGCACAAGCTAAGAGATTGGATACAAAAACAGGATCCAACATTCTGCTGTTTACAAGAAACACATCTCAACCACAAAGACAGACATCTACTCAGAGTAAAGGGCTGGGAAAAGGTTTTTCAAGCAAATGGACCTAAGAAACAAGCGGGTGTGGCCATACTAATTTTTAACAAAATTGATTTCAAACTAAAATCAGTCAGAAGAGATGGAGATGGACATTTTATACTCATAACAGGAACAGTTCATCAGGATGAAGTCTCAATCCTGAATATCTATTACCCTAATATAAAAGCACCCACTTATGTAAAAGAAACACTACTAGAAATCAAGGCAGACATCAAACCACACACACTAATAGTATGATACTTCAGCACTCCCCTCTCACCAATGGACAGGTCAATCAGACAGAAACCTAACAGAGAAATAAGAGAATTAATGGAGGTAATGAATCAAATGGACTTAACAGATATCTATAGAACATGCCACCCAAATAGGAAAGAATATACCTTCTTCTCTGCAGCTCACAGAACCTTCTCGAAAATTGACCACATACTTGGTAACAAAGCAAACTTCCACAGTTAGAAAAAAATATTAGTAATCACCTGTGTCTTATCAGATCACCATGGATTAAAGTTAGAATTCAACAACAATGGCACCCCTAGAAAGCCTACGAACTCATCGAAACCAAACAGTCAACTACTGAACCACACCTGGATCAAGCAAGAAATAAGGAAAGAAATTTTTTTCCTTCATTTTGTTTTTATTATAGCATGTTTGCTTAATTTACAGCAAGCAGAAAATAAGTTGGGTCTTGTTTTGATCCAAACATCGATGTTTTAAAGGTTGTACACAATATTTGTTAAAAAAGAACACATAAAATACCTTTTTAGAAGGTTCTATGAGAAAGAAAACACAAAGTTTAACCCCACAACTTTCCTCTTTGCTAGAACTGTAAACTACTGCTACAGTTTTAAATAGACTTTTTGTTGTTTAAACTATACATCCAGGAAAATCTAAAAAATTTAAAGAAACATGCATATAAATGATTGCATAGCAGAACAAGAACATTAAATGCAAACAGTAAAGAAATGAAAGTTAAAATTACTATTAAATATACAAAGATTCTAGAATTAATCCTCCAAACACATTCCACAAACAGTTCTTATAAACCATCTTTTATTCTCTACAAGCAAGGCCTAAATTTCAAAAATCAAAATTGAAAGAAAAAAAATCAGGTTATTCTCTAGAAGGATCACCCCAAAGCTATCTCCACTTACCTCCACAAGCAAGCAATCTGAGATTTTAAAGATGCTTACTTTTAATTCTGAAATGACACTGGACATTTCAAGTCACTTTACTGTCTCCTAAAGATCTTGAAGAGAAATACTAGAAATTATAAATATTTAAGGGTATCACTTATAAGGAAAGAAATTAAAGTCTTCCTTGAATTTAATGAAAATACAGACACAACATAGTCAAACCTATGGGATACTATGAAAGCAGTCCTAAGAGGAAAGTTCATAGCACGAAGTGCCCACTTAAAGAAAACAGAGAAAGCACACATTGGAGACTTAACAGCTCACCTGAAAGATCTAGAAAAAAAGAAGCAGACTCACCTGGGAGGAGTAGAAGACAGGAAATAATCAAACTGAGAGCTAAAATCAACAAAATAGAAAAACAGAAAACAATCCAAAGAATCAATGAAACAAAAGGCTGGTTCTTGGAGAAAATCAACAAGACTGACAAACCCCTATTCAAACTAATCAAATGGCAGAGAGAGAACACACAAATTAATAAGATCAGAAATGAAAAGGGGGACATAACCACAGACACAGAGAAAATTCAGATAATCATTAGATCTTACTACAAAAGCCTGTATGCCACAAAACTGGAAAACATAAAAGAAATGGACTATTTTGGATAAGTACCATATACCAAAGTTAAACCAGGAACAGGTGAACAATCTAAATAGACCTGTTAGTTGTGAAGAATTAGAAGTGGTTATCAAAAACCTCCCTACCAAAATAGCCCAAGACCAGATGGTTTTAATGCAGAATTCTACCAGAACTTCCAAGAAGACCTAATACCTATACTCTTTAATGTATTTCACAATATAGAAACAGAAAAGTCATTGCCAAATTCCTTTCATGAAGCTACAGTCATTCTGAGACCAAAATCACACAAACACTCAACCAAGAAAGAGAATTACAGGCCAATCTCACTCATGAACATCAATGCAAAAATCCTCAATAAAATACTGGCAAACAGAATCCAAGAACACATTAGAAAAATTATCCATTATGATCAAGTGGGCTTCATCCCAGAGATGCAGGGCTGGTTCAACATACGAAAATCTATCAATGCAATCCATCATATAAATAAACTGAAAGAAAAAACCATATGATTATTTCATTAGATGCTGAAAAAGCATTTGAAAAATTTCAACACCCCTTTATGATAAAGGTCTTGAAGAGATTAGGGATACAAGGGTAATACCTAAATATAATAAAAGCTGTTTATAGCAAGCCGACAGCTAACATCAAATTAAATGGAGAGAAACTCAAAGCCATCCCACTAAAATCAGGAACATGACAAGTCTGTCCACTCTCTGCATATTTCTTCAATACAGTGCTTGAAGTTCTAGCCATAGCAATAAGACAGCATAAGGGGATCAAGGGGATTCAAATTGGAAAGGAAGAAGTTAAACTTTCATTATTTGCAGATGATATGATAGTATACATAAGCGACCCCCAAAACTCTACCAAAGAACTCCGACAGCTGATAAACACCTTTAGTAATGTGGCAGGATACAAGATAAACTCCAAAAAATCAGTTGCCCTCCTATACACAAAGAATAAGGAAGCAGAGATGGAAATCAGAGAAGCATCACCGTTCATGATAGCCACAAATAGCATAAAATATCTTGGGGTAACTCTAACCAAGGAAGTGAAAATTCTATTTAACAAGAACTTTAAGTCTTTGAAGAAAGAAATTGAAGAGGATACCAGAAAATGGAAGGATCTCCCTTGCTCTTGGAATGGGAGGATCATAGTAAAAATGGCAATTCTACCAATGCAATCCCCATCAAAATCCCAACAAAATGCTTCACAGACTTTGAGAGGTCAATATTCAACTTTATATGGAAAAACAAAAAACCCAGGATAGGCAAAACAATCTTATACAATAAAAGTACTACTGATGGCATTATCATCCCTGACTTCAAACTCTATTACTGAGCTACAGTATTGGAAACAGCTTGGTATTGGCATAAAAACAGAGAAGTCGACCAATGGAATCGAATAGAAGACCTGGCTTTTAACTCACAAACCTATGAACACCTGATTTTTGATAAAGGAGCTAAAATATACAATGGAAGAAAGAAAGCCTCTTCAACAAATGGTGCTGGCATAACTGGATGTCAACCTGTAGAAGAATGAAATAGATCCATATCTATCACCATGCACAAAACTCAAGTCCAAGCCGGGCGGTGGTGGCGCACGCCTTTAATCTCAGCACTCGGGAGGCAGAGGCAGGCGGATCTCTGTGAGTTCGAGACCAGCCTGGTCTACAAGAGCTAGTTCCAGGACAGGCTCCAAAATCACAGAGAAACCTTGTCTCGAAAAACCAAAAAAAAAAAAAAAAAAACCTCAAGTCCAAATGGATTAAAGACCTCAATATCAATCTGAACACACTGAACCTAATAGAAGAGAAAGTGGGAAGTACTCTACAACACATGAGCACAGGAAATCACTTTCTGCATATAACCCCACTAGCACAGACATTAAGGGCAACATTGATTAAATGGGACCTCCTGAAACTGAGACGCTTCTGCACAACAAAGGACACTGTCATTAAGACAAAAAGACAACCTACTGAGTGGGAGAAGATCTTCACCAACCCCACAACAGACAAAGGTCTGATTTCCAAAATATATAAAGAATTCAAGAAACTAGACTTTAAAATGCTAAATAACCCAATTTAAAAATGGGGCACTGATCTGAACAGAGAATTCTCAACAGAAGAAATTCAAATGTCCAAAAGACACTTCAGGTCATGATCAACCTCCTTAGCAATCAGGGAAATGCAAATCAAAACAATCTTACACCTGTCAGAATGGCGAAAATCAAAAACACCAATGATAGCCTTTGCTGGAGAGGATGTAGAGTAAGAGGAACACTCATCCATTGCTGGTGGGAATGCAAACTTGTGCAACCATTTTTTAAAGCAGTGTGGTGATTTCTCAGGAAATTCGGGATCAACCTACCCCAGGATCTAGCAATACCACTCTTGGGAATATACCCGAGATGTTCTATCATACTACAAAGGCATTTGTTCAACTGTGTTCATAGCAGCATTATTTGTAATAGCCAGAACCTGGAAACAGCCAAGATGCCCCTCCACAGAAGAATGGATAAAGAAAGTGTGGAATATGTACACATTAGAGTACTACTCAGTGGTAAAAAACAATAACACCTTGAATTTTGCATGCAAATGGATGGAAATAGAAAACACTATCCTGAGTGAGGTAACCCTCACCCAAAAAGATGAACATGGGATGTACTCACTCATAATTGGTTTCTAGCCACAAGTAAAGGACATTGAGCCTATAATATGAGATCCTAGAGATGCTAAATAAGAAGGTGAACCCAAAGAAAAACATAGATATCTTCCTGGATATTAGAAGTAGACAAGATTGCCAGACAAAAATTAGGAACTTGGGAGTGGGGTGGGATGGGGGTGAGGTGATATGGGGAGAGAAAAGTGAGAAGGGGGATGATGGGGAGAGCTTGGGGGAATGGGATGGTTTGGATAAAGGAAGGGTGGATATGGGACCAGGCAAGAAGTTATCATAACTAAGGGAGCCATTTTAGGGTTGGCAACAGACTTGACTCTAGAGGGTTCTCCAGGTGTCCAGGGAGGTGTCCCCGGTTAGTTCCTTGGGCAGCTGAGGAGAGGGAGCCTGAAATGGCCCTATCCTATAGCCACACTGATGAATATCTTGCATATGGCCATAGAACCTTCATCTGGCGATGGATGGAGATAGAGACAGAGACCCACATTGGAGCACTGGACTGAGCTCCCAAGGTCCAAATGAGGAGCAGAAGGAGGGAGAACATGAGCAAGGAAGTCAGGACCACGAGGAGTGCACCCACCCACTGTGACAGTGGATCTGATTTATTGGGAGCCCACCAAGGCCAGCTCGTCTGGGACTGAATAAGCATGGGTTGAAACTGGACTCTCTGAGCATGGCGGACAATGAAGGCTGATGAGAAGCCAAGGACAATGGCACTAGGTTTCGATCCTAATACATGAACTGGCTTAGTGGGAGCTTAGCCTGTTTGGATGCTCACCTTCCTGGACCTAGATAGAAGACCTTCGTCTTCCCGCAGGGCAGGGAATTTGGACTGCTCTTCAGTATCGAGAGGGAGGGGGAATGGTGTGGGGGGTGGAGAAGAGGAGTGGGGATAGGGGGAGGGGAGTGGGGGGAGGGGGCATTATTTGGGAGGAGGGGAGGGAAATGGGAAACGGGGAGCAGGTGGAAATTTTAATTAAAAAAGAATAAAAATAAAAAACAAATAAATACTAATATATATATATCAATAAAAACAATTTTAATTAAAAAAGAATAAAAATAAAAAAACAAATAAATACTAATATATATATATATATATATCAATAAAAACAATTTTAAATAAAAAAAAGGAAGTCAGGACCGCGAGGGGTGCACCTACCCACTGAGACGGTGGGGCTGATCTAATGGGAGCTCACCAAGGCCAGCTGGACCGAGACCAAAAAAGCATGGGTAAAACCAGACTCTGGGCCGGGCGGTGGTGGCTCACGCCTTTAATCCCAGCACTCGGGAGGCAGAGGCAGGCGGATCTCTGGGATTTCGAGGCCAGCCTGGTCTACAAGAGCTAGTTCCGGGTTGGGCACCAAAGCTACAGAGAAACCCTGTCTCGAAAAACCAAAAAAAAAAAAAAAACAGACTTTGAACAGGGCCGACAATAAGGGCTGCTGAGAAGCCAAGGACAATGGCACTGAGTTTTGATCCTACTGCATGTACCGGCTTTGTGGGAGCCTAGTCTTTTTGGATGCTCACCTTCCTAGACCTGGATGGAGGGGTTGGACCTTGAACTTTTCACAGGGCAGGGAACCCTGACTGCTCTTTGGACTAGAGAGAAAGGGGGAGAGGAATTAAGGGAGGGGGGAAATGGGAGGCGCTGAGGAGGCAGAAATTTTTAATAAAAAAAAATTTGGAACTGTGCTATAAGTAAAACTGAAAAACCTGTTTCTTTAGGTAATTTTGAATTGCTCCGCTCTTCAGAGTTTACTGCACTTACTGAGTAGCCTCAAGGAACCTATGAAAAAGAAAGCTTGTTGGACAATATCTAATATTGCAGTTGGAAATAGGACACAGATTCAGGTAATGCCGGCATACCTGCCTTTTTTTATCTCTGTGTATGAGACACATTTTCATAAAACTTTTTTATTATTTTTTTATGTGTATATGCCTGTATAACTGTATTGTGTCATGTGCATGCTGTGCTTGGAGACCAGAAGAGAGCATTGGATCTCCTGGAACTAGAGTTACAGAAAGTTGTGAGCCATCTGTTGGTGTTGGAAGTAAACCTGGATCCTCTACAAGAGCAGTACACAGCAGAGCTCTCTATTTTATTGATAGGTGAGGTTGTTTTGGTCAGTATAAAACTGTCAACATCCCGTGTCACTATTTCAGTCTAAATTTACTTTTTTCTAATGTTAGTTTTTGATACTTAGTCCATGCATTTTCTCTCTACCTTTAAAGTTTGATGATTTTACTAAAGATCCAAGAAAAGGTCTGTGTTTTCAAAATGTTTTGATGGACCATGTGCTAAATAGGTTTTCTTTATTTCTGAGTAAACTATATTTTCCAATGAACCTATGCTTTAGAGTTTGTAAATTTTTCATGGACTATTAAAGACCTAAATGTTGTGACTTTCATTTTGAGCTTGCCATCACATTTTACATTTCCAGTGGTTTCTAGATATTATAACTGCTTGCCAGTGCTGTGGCGAGCACTTTTATCCACTAAACCATCTCTTCTGCCCTGATGAGACTTAAGACCACAAACTCCTTAAAAGTAATATTAATTATGCTACAGAACCCATGAAACAAACATCATTTGTCCTGTTAGTTCAAAAGTTATTCTTTTTAATCCCAGCACTTGGAAACAGAAACAGATGGAACTCTGAGTTGAGGGCTAGCCTGGTCTACATAGCAAGTTCCAGGCTGTAGGTGGATACTGCTTGTTCATTCTTGGTCACCCAGGTCTGAAATAGTCACACAGGAACTATTAATTAAATCACTGCTTGGCCTGTTAGCTTGTGTATATTTCTAGCTAGCTCTTACCTCTGAAGTTAACCCATTTCTATTAATCTATGCATAACCACTAGGTCGTGGCCTACCATGGCCTATGGGCAAGGTTCCAGTGTCTGTCTCCTCTGCAGCTACACAATGTCTCTCTGAATCTGCCTCCTTTCTCCCAGCATTCAGTTTAGTTTTTCTGTCTAACTCTATTCTTCCCTATCACAGCCAAAACAGCCTCTTCATTCATTAACCAATAAAAGCAACACATATACAGAAGGGAAGCCCACATCACCTCCCCTTTTTGTCTAAATAAAAAGGAAGGTTTTAACTTTAACATAGTAAAATTACATGTAACAAAGCAGGTATCAAGCAAAAGTCACAGTTACAATATTTATATCTACTTTATCTTTTATTACTTAAGTAAACAGGAAGTACATTGTAAGCAACTTCCAAAACTCTAGAATTGACAAAGACATCTCATTGTCTGGACAATCACCCAAAGTTCTTCTGTAACATTCTTCTAGGCATCCATCTTCAGCCTACAGGCCCCTAGAATTTGGTAGACTTTTCATGAAGCAGAAAATTTCAAAGATAGTTCTGCCTATATTGGCAGTTTGTCAGTCACTTTATTCTTTGTCCTGCAGAATGTCTGGCAGACTCTTTCATGAAGCAGGAACCCTGAAGGACTGTCTTACCTTTATGCAAGTTCAGCAGTCATTTTTTTGTGGGTCCTGCATGTCCAATTTATACAGCTTAACATCAAGCAGTCCAGGCAAGTGCCATTCCTTGCCCAAATGCCAACAAACTCCATAAGGAACTTCTTAGATGCCCAACTTCTCCTTGAACTAGACTGATGCTGCCAGGAACAGATGTGTCTCATTGTCATGAAAAGTCCTAAGTTCTTAAAATACTTTAAATGCAATATTCTGTTAGTCTTTGAAATATTTGAAGACTATCCATCTGAAATTTATCTCAGTACATCTAGAAAACCTAACATGACTACAAGCTTGACTATTATTGATGATTATCCATTAACCTGTATTTCTTAATTATACATTACATTCTTAAATGAGCTACACAAACATAATACCTTAATCAAGAACAGAAATATATGTATAACAAAATTGACCTTAAATTTGTATCAACAAACTGAGATCCATACCAATGCAAAATATTTATCTCTATCTCATATCCCCCTTTAAATGTAAACAAACATTTATAAACAATAATTTAGGGAATTTGGGTGTTGTATTCTCCAAACGGTTTCTGCTTTTTGTTGTGCAAAGTAATTTTAGGGGTTAATGGAGACCTTAAAGGGGGTTTTGTTCCATTGAACCACATTAGTCTAGAAGGAATCCACAGGTTCTCATCCTCTGTGGAAATAAATGCAGAACATGTTTTCCAAAGCAACAAATCTTTAGAGCCAAAATTTAAAGTCAACGTACCTTTAAGTATATATGTTTGTTTAGCTTAGCAGCCCATACAATGAAATGTCTCTCTGTGCTTAGCTCACTCAGTCAAAAGATTAAAAGAAAACCACAATAATATAAATAATATACATAATCCAGACTGTGTATTTTCCATTTTACATGGCTTGTTTTTCTTTAATCCTTTCATCTATGACTGTGTATACTCTTAAAAAGTTTGTTTTAGTTTTTAAAATCATTGCTTTTATGGAATCCACATCACCATGCTAATTAGAGCTATTTAATGAGACCTGGTTTCAGAAACAAAACAAGAACAAAATAAGTTGTAATGACCATTAGTGATATTTCTACAAATAGTGTAACATTCTCATTCTTTTAGCTTTTTCTTCAAGTTCAGACTGTGATAGATGCTAACATGTTCCAAGCTCTCATTAGTATATTGCAAACCACTGCATTCTGAACAAGAAAAGAAGCTTCTTGGGCCATCACAAATGCAACTTCTGGAGGGTCAGCTGAGCAGATCAAGTAAGTACTACCTAGGTAGTGTTTTGCAAATTAAAGGGAATCAAGTTATCCTCTTCATCCCATCCCTAATATATAAGACAAAAGAAAAGATTGGTTTTCTTGATCACTAAAAATTGAACTTCTTGACTATGAAGAATTAAGTCTGGCCCTTTGGGAGATTGTTTTGAGTGTTATAATTAGACTCAGAAGTACATTTAGTCTTTTTAAGTGTTTTTTTAAAGGCTGTTCTAATTCATATGTGTATGGGTGTGAGTATGTGTGTGTATATAAATGCCAGTACCTGGAAGACCAGACAAATCATGTCTGAGAACTGGAGTTAGGGGTGTTGTGAGCAACCTGACAGAGTTATGGGAAGTAAACTCAGGTTCTCTATAAGAGTAGCAAGTGCTCTTAGTCATCTCTGCAACCTATATTTTGAATTTTTAGCACTCATCTTTCCTCTCTTCCTTTTAGTTTTTATAAAAGATTTATATATGTGTACATTTGTATCTGTCTTTTTCTCACTGTCTCTGCATGTGTACCTCATGTTCTTAGGTGTTCATGGAGGTCTTCATATTCCATATAGCTGGAGTCACAGCATTATGAGCTTCCAGATGTGGGTGTTCAAAACAGATCTTGGATTCTCTAGAAAAGCAATGTCATTCTTAACTGATGAGCCATCTCTGCAACCCCTCACATTTAGGTTTTTGTTTTGTGTCTTTTTTTAAAATGGAGGCTTTTTTTTAAGACAGGGTTTCTCTTTAGCTTTGGAGCTCATCCTGGAACTAGCTCTTGTAGCCCAGACTGGGCTCAAACTCACAGAGATCTGCCTGCCTCTGCCTCCCAAATTCTGGGATTAAAGGCATGTGCCACCACTGCGCGGCTCAAGATGGAGTTTTCTGTGTAACCCTGACTGTCTTGGAACTTGCCCTGTAGATCAGACTGGCCTGAAACTCAAGGATCTGCCTTTCTGCTTCTAGAGTACTGAGATTCAAAGTGAACATCACTGTGCCCCAACAGATTTATACTGTTTTCTACCTTAGTGTTTTTTTTATTTCAGAGTCTAACTGTTCATTACTAGTGTATAAAAGTTAAATTTGTGAATTAATTCGCTTTCTGTTATGCCTTATATAATGAACTCTTTTTTACTTATTATCCAGGCCTGTCTTGGCCAGTTACTTTGTTTGTTTGTTGTGTCTGCCTCCTCCACATAGACAATAATGAAATATGAGTTTTCTTCCATTCCTTTTTATATATCTTTTTCAAAACATACTGTTTGGAATCATATGTAGTATGCAATAGGAATAGAGTACCCTTCCTTATTCCTTATCTTTTTATTTATTTATTTATTTATTTATTTATTTATTTATTTATTTATTGGTTTTTCGAGTCAGGGTTTCTCTGTGGCTTTGGAGCCTGCCCTGGAACTAGCTCTGTAGACCAGGCTGGTCTCGAACTCACAGAGATCCGCCTGCCTCTGCCTCCCAAGTGCTGGGATTAAAGGCGTGCGCCACCACCGCCCTGCCTTATTTCTTATCTTTGTTCTCAATATGATGTTAGCTGAAAAGTTTTTGTTAAGGCTCTTTATACTTAGTTTTCTGGGAGGTATTTTTTTAAATAATCAAGAATGGATTTTGATTTTCTTAATCTTCATGTCATCAGCAGCGATATCCCTCTTTACCATATAATGTTAGTAATTTTTTGTGTTTTCTCTCTCCTTCTTGAGACTTATCTATGTACTTTAAGTTTGAAGTAGTGTAGGAAGAAAATAGATAAAAGACTAGTACCAAGTTCCACAATGACATTATTCACATATACAAGTTTCAGCTACATCAGTTATCTTTGTTTTTTTTCCCCACATACAACTTGAGAAAATAAAATGATAGGGGATTGCATGAATAACTGGCATGAATATGATATACTAATCTATACCTTGTATCCATTATACTTAATCTGGATTACATGTTAAAAGAAATACAACCATAGAGTTCTTCCATTTGTTTTATTCTTATTTCACACAATTTGTATTTGAGAAGTATTACTACACACAGAAATAATGCTAACATTAACTCACTGAAACTACATGTACTGTTAGGGGTGAGGGAGATAGATGGCTTAGTGGTTAAAATCCTGATTCTGTACCAAGTAAGTGTGGCATAAGTCTGGCAGTCCACAGAAGGACAGCTTCTGCCCTTCTTTGTCTTTGAAGCAAAGTGAAGGCTGTGGTTCTATTTTGTTTACCTTATACCTGTATCTACCAGAATGAGTCTCCTAAGTGCAAGGAGTTTGAGAGCCCCTCCCAACATTGTCCTATTGACTTCCAGAGCTGCTAGATAGAAAATATGGTTTGCACCTTGAATAATCTCTAGAACTCTGACAGGGGCTAACAAAGTTTGTTTCTATGGGACATATGTGCAATGTATTCCTGTTGGGTCCACTGTCCTCCCTCAGACCATGTTTGCTCTATACCTGATGATATTCTCCCAATACCATGAACAGTTAAGT